>NW_020455566.1:2146571-2601142 GCF_003342845.1 Nothoprocta perdicaria
CCGGGCGGCTGGACCCCGCGCGGCCGCCGCCGCCGCCATGTGGCCGGCGCTGTGGGCGGCGCTGCGCACGTACGCGCCGTACGTGACCTTCCCGGTGGCCTTCGTGGTGGGCGCCGT
This sequence comes from Nothoprocta perdicaria, assembly GCF_003342845.1. Classification (NCBI taxonomy): domain Eukaryota; kingdom Metazoa; phylum Chordata; class Aves; order Tinamiformes; family Tinamidae; genus Nothoprocta; species Nothoprocta perdicaria. Next base: position 2,146,689 of record NW_020455566.1, read on the forward strand.
GGGCTACCACGTGGAGCGGGGCCTGCGCGGGCGCGCGCCGCCGGGGCAGGAGCAGGAGGAGCAGGAGCGGAGCATCGCGGAGCGGCGCGAGGAGCGGCGGCTGCGGGAGCTGGCGGGCGCCGAGCTGCCCGAGGTGGCGAGCCTCAAGGACAGGCTGGAGTTCGCGCCGCGCGCCGTGCTCGACCGCAACCGGCCCGAGAAGAGCTGAGGGCGCCGCCGCCCCGGGCCCCGCCGCGCCGCTCGGCCCGCTCCGGCGGGACACGGGACACGCGCCGGGGCGGCAGGGACCGGCGCCGGGCATGGGGGCGCCTGGAGCGCCCGGCCTGGGCCCGCCGGCGGCTCCCTCCGCAGGCTTGGTTTCCTCTGTGGTATGAGAACAGAAGGGACTCGTGTCTAAAACCAAAGGGACTCATGTCCAGAGCCAAAGGGACTCGTGTCCAGGACYGACGGGACTCGTGTCTCTCCAAGGCGTCTGGATTGCACATGGGCCCGGGCGATGGAGGCCGCGTCGCAGCAGGAGCCGCCGTCCCGCCGCTCGTCCCGCCGCTCGTGCACCCTGAGGAGCATCCTGGGGGCTGCTCCCAGCGCTGCAGCAGGGAAGAGGCTGCAGGGGCGGAGGCCGCGACGCGGTGCCAGTCACGGGCTGGGACGGGGCTGACGGGAGGATGTAGCGAGCTCAGAACCCACCCAGAACCACCACATTAAACTGCTGCACGTCCGCGCGCCTCTGCCTTCCTCTGTGGTGCCAGCTGCCCCAAAGCCGCCTCGGGGCACGTGAACGTCGCACAGTGCGGGGTGCTRGGCCCTGTTCCCTCGTCCTCGGCTGCCAGCGCCGAGCGTGAGGGTGCGGGAGAGGAAGCCTGGATACCTCCTGAGCTCTGGGAGGAGCGGGCGGCAGCAGCAGCCCTGCCTCCTGCAGCCCCCCGTCCCCACAGCCCGTGGGAACAGGGCAGGACGGAGCGCGGGCTGCTCCCTGCCCCGGCGCCGCTCGCCGGGGTTATCGCTTGCTCCCGCTTTGTTTTTTCCCCTGGTCGCTCTGCGAGGCCTCGCTGGCCGCCCCAGCCCGGCCTTCCCCTCCCGGGGCCCATAAATCTTCCGTGTTGGTGCAACGTCCTGAGGTCAGCGGCCAGCTCAGCACTTTGCGGCGCTTCGCGCTGCTGGCGGGACGGAGCTCTCGGCTTCCCGCGGCTGCGCCAGCTCCTGCCCCGCTGACAGCTTTACTGCCTGCGCSCGGTTGTGTCCCGGCCCGGCCCGTCCGCGGGGCCGAGCCGCTCTGCAGCCGGGCACACGGGTGCCAGGAGCCTTGGCGCTTGTGTAGGGACCCCGGGACGCTTTGGGAGCAGCTCTCCCCTTGCTGGGAATAGTTGCTCTTTTGGGACAGTGCACTGGCTGTCCTGGTACTGTCCCGGGCCCTGCTGTTCCCACTCTGGGGATCCCAGCGCTGCTGGTGCCATTCCCRGGACCCCAGGCTGCCCCACCAGCACCATTCCGTCCCCGTGGGACTGGCTGGCGTGTCCCATACCCTGAGCTCACTCCTGCTCCAACCTAGGCCCTKCTGTTCCCTATTGTGCTCTGGGTGGGAATGGGCCCTTCCCTTTCCCCAGCTGGACCAGCGGGGCCCAGGTCGGAATCGTCTCCCTTTGTCCACCCCAGACGGGGTGGCTCCCGCGCCGTTTATAGCCCATTGAGCCGCGTTCTCAGGGCTGCAGGGCTTTGTTGGGCCCTCGCTGGCCGCGCTTCCTCTGCGCTCCTGCATCTTCCTCCCCGCTTCCACAGCAACGAGGCTGCAGCAGGAAAGGTGCTGCAATGGGAAGGGTGCTGCAGCGGGAAGGGTGCTGCTGYCGGAACAGTTGTGCAGCGCGGGACGCTGCTCCTGCTCCGCTGTGGAGCACAGCTGTCTCCAGCTGTTTGGTGCATCCGATGCTCCGGGTGCTCCTGGAGCCCGGTCCCATGCTGAGATCCCACTGGGAGCAGCCGTGATCCCGCGCAGAGCCACTGGGGCAGGGGTGAAGCCACTTCCCAGCACCCGCGGGAAAGCACTGCGGTTCTCCTAAACCCTCCATGCCGTAAACCCACCCTTCCTCCCATTGAATCCCAACAATGTGCTGCCCGGGAAGCAGGCGCGGGACAAGAATAGGGCCCGGCGCGCACGCAGGGCTGGGACGAGCCGCCTCGAATGGCTCGTGAAGCACAAGAGGAAGCTTTATTGAATAAACCMTCCTGGCAAAAAGCATTTCCCGGTGCCTGCTCACAATGATCCGAGAGCCTGGTCCTGGTTCTGTTTGGGCTGCAACCTGCCGGGCTCGCGCAAGGAGCGCCGTGCATCCGGGAGCGCCGCGGTGCAGGGAATCCCAGATGCTCTCCATGTCCGTGCGGCAGGACTTCCTTGGCCCCAGGGCTGTCCCGGGATGGATCCTGCAGGCTCCGGGCAGGAACGCCGCGGGGCAGGAGCAGGGCCAACCTGCAGGAGCCCAGGGAACCCCAACACGGTGGCTGTGCCTGCAAGGAGCCATGGCCCTTCTCGTCCCTCCTTCCAGGACAATGTGTCCCGGCCCCCAAACACACTCGGTGGCTGCAGCAGCCGCCGTCCCTGCTCGCTAGCACTGGCCCCTGGCTGGGGGCTCAGCACCCGGCCCGCTCCGGGCTCCAGGTGTGCGCATCCATCCATCCATCACTAGGAGCGTGTGGGGCTCAGGCTGCTTTTTCCGGAGGCAGGATGCAGGAGCGCGCGGCAGCCCCGCACCGCGCCGCGCTCGGCGCACCTGGACGTCCGCTGAGCTCAGCGCCCCGGCCCCAGCTGCGCTCGCACCCTGCCCCGGGGCTGCTCCGAGCGCCTGGGCCGCCGGAGCCCGGGAAGCTGCCGGAGGCTCCGCGGATCCCAGGGTTTCTCAGCGCCGTGGCTGGGGCAGCACCGCGCGGGGCAGGCGGCCTCGGGGCTCTGCTCACCCCGGCAGCGCCCGCGTGACAAGCGAGCGGCGCCCGCGTCCCCTGGGGCCTCCTGCTCCCTGTTCCGGCCGCTCGAGCCTTTTTTTTTCCCAGGCTCCTTTTGCCCTTTCCCTGAGCCCGTGAGAATCTCCTCCCGCTCCTGCTCCCTGCGAGACCCTTTTCCTGCCGCGCTCCCCGGGTGCTGCTCCCTTGTGCTCAGCACATCCCCACGACGCCCCCCGCTCCGATGGGAGCCGGTACCCGCACACCCCGGGGTGGGCACCAGGGTGCGGGTGCCGCTGCCCCCGGGCGAGGAAGCGGCAGGAGGGGAGCGACAATGTCAGGATGCGGGAAGTGGTGGCTGCTATTGAGCCGCTTCCTCCCGTCCCGCCGTTCTCACGCGGGGCCCGGGGCTGCTGCGCCGCGAGGGCGGGCGGGGGGGGCCGCTCTGCCCAGCACTAAATATACACTAAATATACACTAAATATACACTAAATATACACTAAATATAGGGGGACACAGGGAGCGGGTCAGGGCCCTTTTGCCTTCACTGAGCATGGGTGGCCGTGCCAGGACCTCTCCAGGGCCTAGTTTGCTCTTCCCACACATTGGGAGGGGGGTCCCAGGGGGGGGCGAGCGGAGCCCTCGCACAGTGTCCCTGGCTGCTCCCTGCCTGCTCCGGGCACCGCGGGATGGGGGACCTGGTGGTGCCCATGCCCAGCGTGTCCCTGCCCTCCCTCTTCCCTTCCTCCCTGGCAGCTCCGCTCTTCCTGTGAGCAGCTCCGATTTAGCAGCCTGCTCTTTTCCATGCACTGGGAAAGATTAAAAATAACCGTCCCCCCTCCCTTGCTGCTTGGCGAGCGCCCCGGCACAGCAGGGCATGCGGCAGCCCCGGCACTCGCTCCCCACCCAAACCTGTGGGGAAAACAACTGTGCACCCTGCAGTGCCCTGTCCATGCACTGTGCACCCAGCAGGGTTGGGTCCGTCCCCTGTGCACCCTGCAGAGCCCCTGTCCATGCACCCTGCACCCCGCAGGGCTCCATCCATCCACCATGCACCCCGCAGTGCCCTGTCCATGCACCCCGCAGGGCTCCATCCATCCGCCGTGCACCCCGCAGGGCTCTGTCCATCCACCGTGCACCCCGCAGGGCTCCATCCATCCGCCGTGCACCCCGCAGGGCTCCATCCATCCACCGTGCACCCTGCAGGGCTCCATCCATCCGCCGTGCACCCCGCAGGGCTCTGTCCATCCACCGTGCACTGGCTGCCTCACCAGCTGCTTCCTCCTGCTTTACTCCCTGTGCACCCACCAAGCTGCATCTCTTCCCAGGCCTTTGCTTTATTCCAGCCCCAGGAGCTGCCGGGGAATGCCGCTGGGTGCAACAGGCAGCAGCAGGACACCCAGCACCGTATCGCAGGATACACCGGCAGCATGGGGCCATTCCCAGGAGGGCAGCACGGCGCCTATTTACCCAGGAGCTGGGAGCAGGGCCGTGCCGGCCGCGCCGCTATCTGCGCGCACGGGCTGTGTGACCGGGCTGCGGCAGCGGCGCGGGGCCAGCCGGCCGCCTTATCAGCCCCGGGCGGTTATTTGCCTAAGGGCCGCAGCCCTGCACGGGGGCAGGCGGCCCGGACGAGCCCCGCGCTGTTGATGTTGGCCCCGTTGTCRCAGGGGGGCTCCCGGCCGTCTTGTTTTCCACCTTGCAGGGCCGCTCGGGCAAGTGTGACGCTCCCCYGGCGCCAACAAAAATACGGGGCCGGGGCCAGGGAGGAGAGCAAACAAAGTGCTGCCCGGCGGGTAAACAGGCGGCGGGGCCGGCGCCGCGGCTGCACCGGTACCTTTCGCTCCGGCGCTTCCTCCCGGCCGCGCGCGCCCCTGGCCCGGCTGCTGCGCTTGCAGCTCCGCTCCAGCCCCTGCGTCCCGGCCTCGGGGAACAGGGGGGCCTGGGCAAGGAAAAGGGGAGCCGGGAGGGCTGTGGGGAGAGGGATGGGGGAGCTGGGAAGGAAGGGCCCTGTGCAGGGTCCTGCTTGTCCCCGTGCCTCCTCTAGGGTCCCACTTGTGCCACCTTCCTTCCCCACTGCCTCCTGTCTGCGAGCACAGGCCCCTCTCACCCCTGCTTTGCCCCCATGGAGGTATTTGGAACCCCRGGGTGCAGGAGCCCCAGCCCAGGGTGTGGACCCTGCCCCAAGCTCTTTGGTTGGAGCAGCTGAACAGGCCCCGGGTGCTTCGTGCGCCTTTATCTGCAGCTCATTTCCACCTATTATGCAGCTGGGAGCAGCTCCACGGGGTTTATCTGCACTGGAGCYGGGGCAGGGGGGCAAGAGGTCCCAGCCAGGCTGGGCCCCACAGGGTGCACGACCGCCTCGGCACAACGGGCTGCACCACGGGGAGGGTGTTAATGCAGGGAGACTTTGTGCTTTCAGCTGCCCAGAGCCGCACGCAGCCCCCGGGCAGTGCAATACACCACAAATCATCATTTTCATTCATTCAGGTTTATTCAACAAGTTGCAACAGTCCAAGTCTGGGAGGGGGGGGATAGAAAACGGCACCAGGAGCATCATCCCTCTCCCAGCTTCACGCGGAGCAGGCTCCCGTTGCAGGAGAGGGCTCATGCACAAGAATAAAAAACCCATAACCCCCCCAACCCAGCAGCTGCTGGGCTAAATCCTCCCCCAAAACRCCAGGGCTCGAGGGCTGGCACGGACACAGCGCCCCGGTCCCACTGCCCCTCACACAACTGCACCTTTAAGGCAGAAAATTCCCTGCTCAGGGCAGCAGGTTAAAAATAACTTAGAGCCAGAGGCTGCCTGGGAAAGGGACAGGGACAGGACGCCGGGGGGGAGGCGGCGCTCCCAGGGCTGCGGAGCCTCCCCAGGGCCCCTCCGCTGCCTCGGTTTCCCTGGGTGGGAGGCAGCATCCCCGTTAACCCTCCCGTCACCGGTGCCACCCGCGGGGACCCTGCCCGCTGCCGGCTCCCTGAACCGGAGAGGGCTGATGGCCAGGACACAAAACACAGTGCTGTCCCAGCCACGGGTCTCCAGAGGCTGGAGACAGCCCAGGAGGCTTCTCTGGGGTCTCCTCATTTATACGGGGAAAAAATAAGAGGAAAAAGGCTCTGCCCTGGGGGGCCGGGGGCCTCGTCCATGTTCCTGGAGCTCCAGGTCCCAGTGTCTTGCAGGCCGTGTCCAGCCCAGCACCACCACGAGCGAGAAGGGCCAGGACGGGGGGCCCGCGGCCCCGCGCTAGACATACTGCTTCTTGGAGGCCGAGCTGCCGGGCCGGCTGCACGGCCGCTCCGCGGCTCCGGTGGCACGCGCCGCGTAGGGCTCCGCGAGCGGCCGGCTGCCGCTGCTCAGCGCCAGGTTCTCCTCGTTGTTGAGGTTGGCCCAGTTCTGCTCGCTGGAGAGCTTGTTGTAGGCCTGGTAGGGCGGCGTGTGGCTCTCGGCCATGGGGAGGAAGGAGTAGTGCTTGGGCGGGTAGGGGCCAGGGACCATGTCGTCAGCAAAGGTGTCACGCGCCGGCGCCGACACCTTCTTGATGTTGCCCAGCAGGTGCTTGCAGCAGAGGTGGAAGAGCTCTAAGAGGTTGAGGATCAAGGAGATGAGGCCCATGACCAGCATGAAGATGATGAAGATGCTCTTCTCGGTGGGGCGGGAGATGAAGCAGTCCACCTGGTGGGGACAGGGGTCCCTCTGGCACACGTAGCGGGGCACCATGGAAAAGCCGTAGAGGTACCATTGGCCGACGAGGAAGCCCGCCTCAAAAATGCTCTTGCAGACCACACTAATGATGTACGTCCACATCAGGGCCCCCCGGATCTTGAGCCGACCGTCCTCTGTCACGTAGATCTTGGACATCTTCTTCTCCACCAGYGCCAGGGCCTGCTCTATCTTGGGGTCCTTGCTATGGATGGCACGCAGCTCGCTTTCCTGCTGCTTCAGTTTCTCCTCCTGCCGGGACAGATAGACAACGTGGCCGAGGTAGATGAGGGTGGGCGTGCTGACAAAGAGAAACTGGAGCACCCAGTAGCGGATGTGGGAGATGGGGAAGGCTTTGTCATAGCAGACGTTGGTGCAGCCCGGCTGCTTGGTGTTGCACACAAAATCCGACTGCTCGTCCCCCCACACGGACTCCCCCGCCAAGCCCAGGATGAGGATGCGGAAGATGAAGAGCACGGTCAGCCAGATCTTCCCGATCACCGTCGAGTGCTCCTGGACTTGGTCCAGCAGCTTCTCCAGGAACCCCCAGTCACCCATCTTCTAGAGAGCTCCTCGTCTCCGGCTGCGGGAGGGAGAGGAAAGAAGTCAGACCCACCACCCGCAGCAGCACCCAGGACTTGTAGCCACCCCAGGAGGGGCCATGTGGGTGCCCAGGGGGTGGCTGGAGCAGCCCCAGGGAGCAGGAGCAGCAGGGACCTGCTTCTCCTCCAGCTTTTCCTATCTCCACCCAAGTACAGAGAGCAACAGGGTGAAGGGGAGAGGAAGCCCCCAAAGCACCAGCCCTGAGCGCAGAGCAGCCCCTGGGCACCTCTGGGTGAAGGGGATGGTCCCGCAGCACCCGTGCAGCGGCAGTGCAGCCCGGGGCCCCGTCCCCGCTCACCGCGGAGGGCCGAGCRCGGCTCCCAGCCCTGGCGTCAGCCCTGGCGAGCAGCGAGGCTTCCCCACATGTCCCCCGAGCCAGCTGGGAGAGAGGAARCAGCCTTAGCCCTGACCCCTAATTAACCCCCGCCAATTAAATGAGCAGAGGTGCCAGCTGGCTTGTTAAAGGGGCAGCCGGGGCGGAAAGTCAGGACAAGCAGCGAAGGGCGAGTGGCCCCGCATCCTGAAGCAGAAAGCGGGTGCCCACCGCGGCATGCGCCCTGTGCCGCCGCAGGTGACACCGGCAGCCCCCAGGAACTCCCTGTGTCTCCGTCCAGCAGCGCGGCCGGGCACCCAGGATGCCGGGGCCGGGCGCCCGGCGCCGCTCACTCACCTCTGCCGCACGGGCGGGCGCTGCGGAGCGAGCGCCCGGCGCCGGGCACGTCCAGCCTGCGTCTGGCGCGGCGCAGGATGTGAGCAGCCGCGGCCTGGGAGGCTCTGGCCACGGCGGGGACCCAGGGGAGCCCGCGGAGGAGGAGCGCAGGCAGGAAACCCGGGCACCGGGGCTTAAAGCGACCGCCGAGCCCCAGGTGCGTGCGGAGCGGGACCCGGGAGCCCCTGGCTTTCCCTCTGGCCTTTTGGGAAGCCTGGCCCTCCCCCTGGCACTGCGCGGGGAGGGGAAAGGGGCGGCGGGTCCGGAGCGAGCCGGGATCCCCCCCGCGCCTGACAGCCACTGACGGATGAGGCCAGCACAGCCTGGAAAAAGGAAGCGGAGGAAAACAAGTTAGTTGAGACTGAACAAATAATAACGGGCTGCAAGCGGGGCTCTGGGGAGCCAAAAGCAACAGGGTCCGGGCTGCAGGCTGGGCTGGGGCAGGATGCTGCGCCTGGGCAAGGGGATGCAGGCGGCGGCATCGCGGGTGCTGAGCCCCGTGTCCCCAGTGTCCCCGCTGCAGCTGCGCAGGGCTGGCACAGTGTCACCTGTGCCGCTCCGGTGCTCCGGCCRGGCCAGGAGCGCTGCAGGCATCCTGCCCGGGAGCTGCCCGTGCGTGGCTCCGCGGCGGCCTGCGGTGCCCGGMCGCGGGACGGGCTCTGCCGCGGGCCGGCACGGTGCGAGCGGCACGACGGGCACTGGGTGGTGCTGGAGCCACGTCGCAGCCCCAGCCCGTGCGGCGGCCCGAGCGCGGGCTGAGCAGAGCCGAGCCGGGCGCCTGCCCCGCCGAGGGATCGCCCGGCTCTGCCCGGGACCGGCCTCCTTGAGCACGGGCTGCTGCTTTAGGCACGGCCTGAATCGTGTTGGCTTCACCCCTAGGTAACCCCAGAGCTGTGTGCAAGGCACCCCATGTGCATCCACCCCCTTGGCACCCAGGGGGGCCGTAGCCGTCCTGCCGCGCTCGGCACGTCGCAGCTCGCGACTGCAGGGACGGACCGGGGCGGCCAGCCCGGGCTTGGGCAAGCGGGGACGAAACTGGGCCAGTGCCCGCACCCAGCGGGAAGTCACTGGTCCTGCAGCCCCGAGATGTGGCCTTTCCTCCTGCAAGGCAGCACGGGGGCTTGGGTGGAGCAGGAGAAGCATCATTATATCTAATACAAAATAATTGCACCCTGCGTGTGCTCTGGCCACAATAGCAGGGTGCTGCGGAAGCGGGAGYGTATCTCCCACCGCCAACACGTGTCCCCTCCCGACTGCTGCCAGCTGGTGTTGCGGCCCGGTGTCTGCCCTGGTGATGCTCTCCGCCCTGGTCTTGCTCCAAAACTGTGGAGCAAATGGGGCCATCCCCATTGGTGGGAGAGGGAAACACCGGCCGGCCGGAGCGCCTGCTGGCAGAGCCCTGTGCATCGAGCTGCTTTAGGTGAGATTAAGTGGAAATCATTGCTATTTATTGTAATATTTATCAGGGCTCAGTAAATAATTGATGCTGATCCCTCCTTGATTTCCTCGGAGGCCGGCGCGCGGCTGCGGTGCGTTGRAGCCCAGTGGTGCACGACGAGACGGGAAAACACGGAGCCGGCGGCAGGTGCCYGGCCAGGCAGATACAGGGGGGTTGAACAGCACCGGTCCCGGCCCGGATAGCACCACTCGGGACCAGCCCCCATCCCGGCTAACCCCAGCTGCTGGAACCCCGCTGGATTCCCTTTTCCGTGCCCAGCCGTTCCCTTCTCCCTGCTCAACGTGTCCCCGCCTTTCCCCAGCCAGACTCAGCACACAGAGCAGGTCCCGGTGTCTACAAACAAYGCGACGTTTATTGGCCTTTTGGATACAGAGCTAATGATGCGTCTGATGGCAGGCAGGGGAGGCCCGGTCCTGGCACCGGGGAGGCTGAGGAGCCCTCAGCACGGGGGACATGGATTCCTGCGGGAGCAAAGAGGGGACCTGCTCCCGGATGGGCAGCCGCAGCCACCCGCTCGTCYGTGGTTGCTCCGGGCTCGTTAGCGCCTTGCAGCCCCGCTCCGGTGCCACCATGGAGCCGGGGCAGCTCCTCCTCTGGCCGCAGCGGGACGTGGGCTCTGGCCGTGTCCCTGGCATTCGGGCTTGGCATCCGGGCATCGGCGTCGTCCTGAAGGGTGTCTTACCTGCGCCTGCTCGGACGCCCCGCTGCCCCTTCCCGGGGGCTTASTTTCTTGGGATTGGTCGATTCTCAAGGGGATTCAGCGGTTTGGGCTCTTCTCAGATTGGGAAGCTTGGGGTCCAAGGGGCAGAGGCTGAACAAGGCTGGGCGGCAGGAGGTCACATCTCCTCCTCTCTGTGGGAAGAAGAGACAGGCTCAAGCCCCTGCACCAAGGGGCACCGTGCAGCCTCCCCGTCCCTTCCTTGCTGCCCTAGCAAGCCTTGGCAGAAGCATCCCCAAGCGAGGTCTGTTCACTGGATGGCACCGAGCAGGAGACTCCCCATGGACGTGTTCTCCCTCCCCTTTACAGCCACGGAGGCCTTAGCTGAAGAGTCTAGTGGTGACAYTGCCCCATGGCCACCTTGGGGCCTGTTATCCCTGTCAACCGCCAGGCCATTTTCCCTCCCTCTTCCCCTTCCAGGACCCTGTCTGATCAAAGTTGAGTTGCCTCAGACCTATTCTGGGACTTGTTCTCCTTCTCCTGCTTGAGATGGCATTGGCAGGTGGAGGACTTGCTGTAGCTAACGGAGCGCTTGGTGGACTTCTTCCACCTCTGTGCAGTCCGCACCACCCGCTTAAAGATGAGGTAGAAGATCTCACAGACAGTGAGGACGATGCAGATGGAGGAGGCCCCGACCATGAAATAGGTGAAGACTCTCTTCTCGGTTGGCCGAGCAATGTAGCAGTCTACAGTGTTGGGGCAGGGGTCTATATTGGTGCACTTGACTAGTCGCGGCAGGTCAAAACTGTCCCACATCTTGTGGAGGAGGTAGAGGAAGAGTATCTCTATGACGAGCTTGAAGAAGAGGCTGAACAGGTAGGTCCACCACAGCCCGCCGTGCTTCTTGCCGGTGTTGCTGTAGAGCTTGGGGCAATTCTCCCCGTTCTTCTCCCGGTTCTTCTTCTCGCGGTCTTCCCGGTAGGCCACATGCATGATGACCAGGAGGGAAGGACAAGTGACAAAGATGAGCTGCAGGGCCCAGAGGCGGATGTGGGAGATGGGRAAGAAGTGGTCGTAGCAGACGTTGGTGCAGCCCGGCTGCCGCGTGTTGCAGTCAAAGTCCTTCTGCTCATCTCCCCAGACCCGCTCGGCCGCCACCACRTAGACCAGCACGCGAAAGACGAAGACCACGGAGAGCCAGATGCGGCTGAAGGCCGTGGAGTACTTGTTGACCCCGCTGAGCAGCGCCTGCAGCGTTTTCCAGTCCATGGTGGCTGGCGCCGGTGGGCACCAGAGTCACCCAACCTGGAGGAAGAGCGAGAGAAGCGGTGGGTGAGGAGACGCAAAGGGCCAGCTCGTCTCTCACTGCATTTCAGCAGGTCCAGGATGCCCCAGGATCCACAACCTCCCTCCCTCCACGCTCCCTTAGGGTGGAGGGCCCCGTCCCGCCGTCCTGCGCACGTACAATAAACTCGGGCTGGAGGGTGGCACTTCTGGGCGCCACGCTGACTCACAGTGACACTTAGGAGTGACTCAAGCCCTTCGCTCTTCCATCTGATAGAGGCTTTTTGGGAAGTGCCGAGGAGCTGGGCGACGCTCCCACCAAGCCCGTGCGGCTCCGATTGCGCACGTTGGTTACGTTGGCAGCAAATCCCCAGGAACAGGCCAGGACAAACAGGGGGAGGCCCTGAGCTGGCAGTGGGACGGGATGGGCGGTGTGGGACAGTTAATGTTGCAGCAAAGCAAGAGCTTGGGTGAAAACCAGGCCCCATTGTACAGGGCCCAAGGCAATGGGGCTGGACCTGCCCCTACTGCTTATCTCCGAGTTGCAAAAGGCCTTTTGGGGACAGACAGGGACTTTTCCAACCAGGGAAGCACCAGGGATCTCCAGGATTCCAGCCTTCCAGCTGCTCCCAGTGCCAGCCCAGTGGGACTCTGACTTCCCTGGCCTCTAGTTTCCACATGGTTAGACTGGGATTCAATTGGGTTCAACCGGTGGCTGTGCCCAAAGGCAGAATGGAGCAGGAGCAGGCGCCACGCGAGGGACGAGCTCGCTCCTCAGCAGGGTGATGCCCGCAGCAAAACCACACGGAACGGCGCTGCCAGAAACAACACATCCCAAGGGCCGGAGCCTTCCCGCTCCCTAGGAAGCAACAGGCGGAAAGACAATGGCTGGACCGAAAAATACTTTTGCTGTTYGTTTGCAATTGCAAGAAGTGCTCAGTTTTGAGAGCAACAACCTGCAAAACTCAACTGTCCTCAGTAATTTGTCAAGCAAACCTTGCAGGACTTCAGGAGTTTTAGCTGGGGGAAGTGCCGTTCTCCATTTGCAAGCTGTGCTCTTGTTTGCTGGGCTAAACTGGCCGTGTCGCCAAGAACAAGAGGTGGCCCCACCGGGCGATGGGAGCAAACAGCCGGTGCCAACGCTGCCCAGAGACCCCGAATCGCGGCGGCGGGGGCGGCGGGGGCACGCGGCCCCTGCACGGCGCAGCGCGGTGCACACTCACGCCGCAGGAATGCGCCCGCGCGGGGAAGCGCTGCGGGACSGGGCAGAGCCGCTGCTGACTCACCCGGCAGGTTCCCGGGCCGGGGTGCTGCACATCCTGCTGCGGCTCCCCTTGGCACAGCCGGATACCACCTGGTACCAGCGCTCGGCCCTGGAATTGCTTTTCCACCCTTCCCGCACGGTCACGGTCCCTGTCCAGCCCCGCTCATCCCGCAGTGCTGGACTTACCTGCACGGGCTCGGGCTCCTCGCCCCGCTTACCGGGGCATGGCGACACGCTGGCACGGGGCGCCTGGGGTCCCCTGGGGTCCCCTGGGTGCTGTGGTCACGTCCGGGGAGGCTGCACTCTCCAAAACAAATCTGCGAGGAAGGAGCGAAGCTTCTTGTACTGCCCGGGGCTGCCACGGGCCCCCGGGCCCCCCCGGCACCCTCGCTGCCTGTCCTGAGATGCACCAAGATCCACGGTCGCAGCTACACGCGCCCGGCTCCCGCGGCCGCGCCGGGTGCTGCGGCCCCGCCGGGCGTCTCTCCTCACCTGCAACCCTCCTGCCTCTCTGCACCGCCCCGTCTGGAACCGGGAACTGCCCCTGCCCCGCCGAGCGTGCTGCAACCCGGCGGGGCGGGGARCGATCGCGCTCTGCCCTCCCCTGCCCAGGCCGGGACCAACCACCCGGCCCGAGGGCTTCCGCGGGGGCTGATGGCACCTGTGGGTCCCACTGGCCTCCACACGCTCCCGTGCTGCCCCATCCCACCCGCTCGGGCTCAGCAATCACTTCTCACCCTACAGGTTCATCTGCCCACCCTAGGCTGCATCGCCGAGGCCGCCTGGCACCCACCTGCCCCGCTCAGCCGCTGGCACCGGCGCAGCCCAGCGGCATCCCCGGCCCTGGACGTGCCGAGGGYGCGAGGGGACCCGGGGAGCGCCGTGCCGAGCACCGAGGGAGCGGTACCTGGAGTTATGCAAGACCTTGGCCCCCAGCCCCGCCAGCCTGGCCGCTGGCCAGCGCTGGAGGCGCCCGGGCTCTCCCTGCAGCCTCCTGCAGAGCCTGGCACTGTCCCTGCGCCCTGTGGGAGCCGCACGGAGAGACCCACGGCACCCAGRCCTGTCCTGGCTGCAAAGGGGCCAGAGCCCGTCTGACTCACAGCACCCGACTGCATGGGGTCCCCGTGCGCCCCAAGATCCCCCACCGGCCCCTGTCCCACGCGGGCGCCGGCGCTACCTGCTCTGCGGGGCAAGGGCTGCAGGGCGGTCGCAGGCGGGCGCGGGGAGCTCGAGTTTCCAGGACTCGCCGCAGCCTCCCGCGCCGGGGCTTTGTTTGCAAGGAGCAGGAGCGGGGAGTTTGCTCTTAGCGCCGGGGTGAGCCCAGCAAACACTCCCACGGCGGTTATTGGCTCCACACATGCACGTACATGCTGAGGCCAAGCGCAGGGACGGGTTGAATCCTGCAGCGAGATCCGCTGGGCTGGGATCCCGCTGGCAGCATCTGCGTGCAGCTCTGCTTCGTTTGGGGAGCTGTGCTGRGCCTGGGGAAAGCCCAGGACACGGCATGAGTGAAACTTCCTGCAACAGATTCACAAGTGCTGCCCGTTACCCAGGTTCTGAAGGATCCTGCCCCAACACTACTTTTGCAGATGAGCATCTGTGTCTGCTCCCTGTAGCAACACGCAGCTCCCACCCCATTGCTTGGAGCTGCTGCTGCACAGTGAGCTGGGAAGGGAGCGGATGAGCGGCAGGACCCATCCTGCCCGTGCTGGCAGCCCCGGAGCTGTTCCTAGAGCAAGATCTAGGATCTGGATCCCTGTGGATGTGGACCCCTGGGCAGGAACTTGTGTCCACCTACCTGCTGTTTCCCCGATGCCGCCTGCTTGGAGCGGGCAGGGGTGTTTGCAGTGCATGAGGGCACTCGAGCTGGAGAGGTTGACAGCGCCCRCTCACCAGAGACAAGGAGCTGCTCAAACAGAGCCCGGACCCTCTGGGTTTTATTTTATCTGGGAAGTCAATCAGGGGCAAGGGTACTTGCCTGGCCCGCAAAGGGACAGGGACACCGGTATCTGGGATCAGCTCCAGTGCTGGGAGCCGACCCGCACGTCCCCGTCGCTCGTTCCAATGCACGAGCCTGGGGTGCAGCCCGGGGTGCTGCCCCGGCTGAAGAGGGTTTCCGAGCGGACCGGAGCCTCCCTGTGCCCGGGAGCTGCCTGGGTGCATTTTTCTTGCCTATCAGCAGCATCAGGAATTTCAGCTATTTTGCAGAGCCCGCGCGGCACRAGCAAGCCCAGGGCTCGGGGACCGTGACCTGAGCGCCAGAGAAGTGAAGCGGAGCAGGGAGGATGAGGAGCAACGCCCAGGAAGCGCGAGTTCTCCTGAAGCAGCCCTGGCCTCCCTGTTCCCCAACAGCCATAAAATCGCTCTGGTCCCTCCTGCCCACAGGGGCCGGGTGAGGAGGGTGCCCGGCTGCCCCGCTCAGTCTTTGGGCCGTGTTTTGGGGGGGACACGTCCCCCCGCTCGGCCCCTCGGGGTGTCCCCGCGCCGGCCCCAGCCCGCGGCACGGCCCCGGCAGGGCCTTTTTGCCCTCAGATTTCCCCCGAGGCATCTGGGTGGGGACGAAGCCCTGGGGCTGCCGCATGCCAGCGGGTAGCGGGGCGTCCCCGCCGAGCCTCGGGCTTGCGCCGTCCTTGGCTTCTCCCCGCGCCTCCCCTCTGCACCCAGACCCGGCCCCTGCTTTATCCGACACGGGGGCAAGTCCGCGGTGCCCCTGTGAATGCTCAGCCCCCCCGCGCCTTGCGGGGCCCAAGCTGAGCTCCTTCATCATGGAAATAGTTGAGCAACGGGGCTCTGGTCTGCCAAGCACCAGCAGGAAGCTCTCAAGGGCTCCTCAAGAGGGTCCTGCACCGCAGGAGGCCCTGGTAGCTCCAGCGCCGTCGCCTTTGATCCCCTGCCCTGCCAGTAGGAAAGATCTAGTGCTTTTAAAAGCCCTTTTGCCCAAATTCCAGGTTTTCCTCTCCCAAGGGGACCTCCTGGGCCAATGCGAACTGCAGTGTGGTGATGCAAGCGGTGGAAACTCCCATCCTTTTATTGCAGCTTTCCCCAACCCTCATTGCTTTAACATGAAGCCGTGAACCAAACACCACCTGCTCCAGGGAGACCCTCCRGCCTCCAGCTCATGGTGATTCCCGCAGCACCGGCCGGGGCAATTCCAGCTCCTTCTTGTGCAAAGCACCGACTCACCCCCGCTGCCGTCCCTGCTGATGCTGGATGGTGCGAGGTGCACCAGGACACTTGCTGTGAGCGAGATGAAGAAAGGCCCCGGTGAGAGGCAACCGGCCCGGCGGCTCCTGCTGCTTTGATGCAACGGAGCGGGGGCGGCYGGAGGGCGCTGGACCGGGGCTGCGGGTGACCCCGTGGGCTCTGCTCTGATCCTCTTGATCAACCTCGCTGCATGGAACAAACAACCCAGCCCTGCTTTAGGTCAGAGGCGACGGCTCGCGCCCAAGAACCACCTGAACCCTCCGGCACTGCAGGTTTCGGCAGGGCAAATTCCCAGGTGGATAATGCAACGGCCGCGGCTGAGAGCAAGGGCTGCAAGAAGCTGGAGATGACAACAGCCTCGCTTAGGAGACACGCGAGAAAAGCCAGTGCAATCTTTGGGGAGCACTTGGGCAGCCGTTTCCAAACGGGTCCTATCCTCCAGAAGCCCGGGCTTGTGCCCTGCTCCTCATGGGGGTCTGGGCAGCCCTCCTGCAGCCAGAACCCCTCTCCCTGCCCCCTCGGGCTGCCAGCGCACCCGGAGCGCGCGTCGAGGCGCCCGCCGAGCAYGCGAACCCGCAACAGCTCACGCTGYGTGCTGATAATGCGACCTGTGAGTGCGTTTGCCATGAAATAATTGTTAATTATTCATCGTGGCTAATGTTCAGGTACTGTTGATGGCCCTAGAAATTGCACTGCAGCCTGAGTCACGGAAAAACAGGCCTATCACAGCAATAAACGGACAATATTCTGCTATTGCACGTTATTGTTTAATCGATGGTTGGGGTGTTTTCCCTCTCCTCTCCTTGGCTGTCTGGCTGTGTTTTCCTGCGGTCTCGCAGCGCCAGCCAGCACGCGCAGCGGGCTCGGGCCGCCTCTCCTGGGTGTCCCCTGCACCGAGCACGTGGGCGCTGCCTTGCGGGCGAGCTCCTCGTGGCCTTGCAAGATTTGCAAATCAAACCCCTTTGCAAAAAGTCACGGAAATTGGGCATGGAGAAGAGCCCTTGAAAACCCACGTAGCCCTTTTCCTGCCGAGAGTCCCTGCGGAGCTGCCGGGAGGTCGGTGGAGAGGGTCTCGCAGCGCCCGTGTGTGCCCGGTGTGGCTGGCACGATGCCCTGGACCGGGAGCTGGGGAACGTCCCCGGGAAGGGGGTTCCAACATCCCCCCAGGGCCCTGCCGCTAGGCGGGAACCTCTTGGTCCTGGGGGGCACTGATGGGGACGGGGACCGTGGCGGGTTTGTAATCGGTCCCCTGGAAGACCGGCCCGCCTGTGTCCGCGAGGGGCTCGGCGCAGTCCCGGCAGCGCCCGCCGCCCTCCCTGCTCCGCGCGCCCAGGCGCTCGCGGCACCGCTTGCCCACGAGGTAGGCGGCCTCCACGAGGCTGAGCACCACGCACACGCAGGCCGTGACCACCATGAAGAGCGTGAAGATGTTCTTCTCGGTGGGCCGGGAGATGAAGCAGTCCACCACGTTGGGGCACGGCGGCAGCTCGCACTTGACCACGCGCGGCAGCGCGTAGTTGCGGTAGAAGCGGTGGAAGATGTAGAGGAAGGCCACGTCCACGGCCGCCTTGAAGACGAGGCTCAGCAGGTAGGTCCACCACAGGCCGCCGCGCTTCTTGCCGGGCTCGAGGTGGACGCGGCGGCCGTCGTCGCCGTTGGCGCGGCGCCGCTGCGCCTTGGCCTCGCGGTAGGCCACGTGCATGAGGACCAGCAGGGAGGGACACGTCACCAGGATGAGCTGCAGGGCCCAGAGGCGGATGTGGGACACGGGGAAGAAGTGGTCGTAGCAGACGTTGGTGCAGCCCGGCTGCCGCGTGTTGCAGTCAAAGTCCTTGTGGTCATCGCTCCAGACCCGCTCGGCCGCCACCACGTAGACCAGCAGGCGGAAGATGAAGACGAGGGAGAGCCAGACGCGGCCGAAGGCCGTCGAGTACTTGTTGACCCCGCTGAGGAGCCCTTCGAACAACCCCCAGTTCATGGTTCCCTGAGCCCGTCAGCTAGTCTGGCAAGGGARAGAAAAAACAGTGGCCAAAACTGCCCCTAAACCAGCTAGATCCCTGCACGCAGAGCCCAGGAACATCCCCAGCAGCAGGCTAGGGGTGCGAGTGTTCTCACTAGTGGCCAGCGATAGGACGAGGGGTAATGGCCACAAACTGAAGCATAAGAAGTTCCGTCTCCAGGTGAGGAGCAACTTCTTTACTGTKAGGGTRACAGAGCAGTGGAACAGGCTGCCCAGGGAGGTTGTGGAGTCTCCTWCTCTGGAGGTCTTCAAAACCCGCCTGGATGCCACCCTGTGCCACATGCTCTAGGTGTGCCTGCTTGAGCAGGAAGGTTGGACTAGATGATCTGTAGAGGTCCCTTCCAACCTTAAATATTCTGAAATATTCTGAAAATATTCTGAAATATTCTGAGTGGCCTTCGGGACCTCCCCACGCCTCACCAGGGCACGCACCAACATCAAGCCCCATGCAAAGCTAGGCAGGTCCGAGGATCCTTGCAGCGACCTGCAGGAAACGCATCCTTCACCCGGACCCGCATCCGGCAGCCCGGCGCCCGAGCCGCCCAGCTCGTCACCCGGTGCCTGTTATTAATTTTCCCTACGTTGCCAGGCATGGCCCAAGCCGGCAGCGAGTTGGAGCAGGGCAAGGCATGAATCACCCGACCGGTCGGCGGTGCCGCCGCCGCGTCCTCTCCCACCACTGGAATCCGCGTCTCCCCCGCCGCGGGAGGAGGCTCCAGGCCTGAGCCACGGCACGGCRCCTCCCCGGCTCAGCCTCGCCTCCGGGCAGGAGCACTTGCACCTTGACGGGGCTCTCGGAGGGCTGCGGGGTGCCGTGGGTGCTGCAGCCCGTCCTGCTGCATCCCGCGGCACCCTCGGGCTGATCGCTCCTTGGAGCCAGCCCGGGACGTGCAGGCACACGGATAGGGATGGGCAGGCAAACAGACGGGGACGGGCAGGCACATGGATAGGGACGTGCGGGCGCCCGGATAGGGACGTGCGGGCGCCCGGATAGGGACGTGCGGGCGCATGGACGGGGACGTGCGGGCGCATGGACGGGGACGTGCGGGCGCACGGACGGGGACTCACCCACAAGGGCTGCGTTCCCCCTTCCCTTGCACAGCTCCCGCCGCAGCCCGGGACGCCCTGGGGCTCCTCACCTGCAGTGCATCCGTCTGTCCGCGCGTCCGTGCAGCTGGTGCTGCCGCTGGCAGCGTCTCCCTGCCACGGCAAGTGCATCCCAGCGCCACGCCGGACTCCTGCAAYGGGAATGAGATTCCCGGCGGGAGCCCTTCCCAGGAGGAACTGGGTTAAGGCAGGGCTGTGCGTGCCCCGTTGGGGCACCTCCTTCTTCCCACCTCCTGCTGATGGGCGGCAGCTCCGCTTCGCACACGGAATTGGTTAAAGCCTCCTTCCCCGGGCCGGCCCTCGCCAGTGGCCTCGTGCCGGGATCACAACCTCTCCCGTGCCGGGATCACAGCCTCTCCCGTGCCGGGATCACAGCCTCTCCCATCGCGTCTCATGCCAGGCCAGGGTGTGGGAGCCCTCGGGGCTTTGGGGGCCGCTTGGGGCCACCATCCCGAGAGGCGGGAGAGCCCAAGCGGGATAGAAAGTGCCCAAGGAGCAAACACGAACTTCCTTTGCAATTCCACCGGGGTTTTAAAAAAATGCAGAGAAACAAATCTGAACAGCTGTAAAGTAAATTGCCACCATTTGCTGATGGCTCCAGGGGAAGAGTGCTGCAATTTTGATTCAAACCAGCCCGTGTTTTTTCACCCGCCTGCTCAGCGGCAGCGCCAGGAAGGGATTTCTGACTGCTGCTTCTTCTGCTACTGTTCAGTAGGGCAAAGTCCTGCTATTAATGCTGGATATATATATAGCAAAATAAGTTCTGGGCGAAATTCTAGCCTCAGCGCGTCAGCTTAGGTACTTTTAATGACTTCTGGAGGCCCTGACAGCTGTCAGTCAATAGCAGCACGTGCAATACTCACACGATTGCTATTTGCAGAGGAGGGCATTTTGTTTGCAGACAATTAAAAAAACTAAACAGATTAGTGAAAACTAAACACGCTGGGCAGGCAGGGTGCTAGGGAGAGCGCTGTGAACGTGGCAAGGGCACCCGTTGCCCTCCCATTGCTGCTGGATCGCAGCCACCAGGCTCTACCCAGCCCGGCAGGTCTGCTCCAGCACTCCCATTTACCAGCCCTGTTTTTTTGGTTTCTCACCCAAAGCACTTTGCGGAGCACTCCAAGGGCCACAGGAGAAGGAAGGCTGCAATTAAAGCAAAGACGGTGAGAAGGYGTCACTGCTAACGAGGCTGACAGCAATTAAACCACCCTGCTGAAGTGCGCTAATGAGGAGGAGGCTCTGTTGTGCTGCGCTGCTCTGCAGCCTGGCCGAGGTGCTGGGTTCCAGTTTCCCCAGCAAACCAGTTTGCAGAGGCCTGGTGTCTATCCCGCGTCTGTTGCGGCCGGACCTGTGRGTGCTGCTTGACCATGTGGACACACTACCCGACACGGGGACTGAGCCAGGGCTGTCCTGGGAGCTCCGGACACCRAAACCCTCCCCGCTGCAGCCTGACAGGAGCCCTCGAACAGCCAGGACCCATTAATCTGCTGATATTTATAACCGCGGCTGCAAGGACTACCCTAATTCTGAGCGAGGGCTTCATTAATCACGGGATCAAACTGACTCCAAGGGATGGTTTGCTGCTGAGGAGGTAAATCTGCAGTGTCCAAGGGTGCAGAGAGGGTTGGCATGGATCTACTTCATCGCACGAGATGAGGATGAGAAGAATGGCTCAGAGAGCGGAGTCCAAGCCCCATCTCGGACCCAGGGCCCTCCTTACTGCTGCATTGGGCACTTTGGCCAAAGGAACGTGGCGCAAGCGACATCTTTGCCCTTGCGGCTGACCTTGGCAGCTTTCAGATGAGCGGCCGGCAGGTCAGAGTCTTTATAGCCTATTACCGGGGTTCTGAGTCAYGCTGGTCCCCTGGCAGCTTATATTATTTTGAAATGGCAGCTCAATGGGGAAGAGGTCGTGCTCCCAATACAGGGACAATAGGACATGACAGCACTTTTCTGAGCGATTAAGCCTCAGGTGATGTCGAGGCTGTGAGACAAGTGGCTGAAGGATTTTAATCACCCCGGACATGCCATTGCCTCCTTGCAATCCATCCCGCCGGGGTGGTCTTTTCATGCAAAATGGAAGCAATATAAAAATAATCAGGTCCAATCAGTGCACCTACAAGTAGTTCACGYTGCTGGACCTGCTCTCGGTAATTGGCCCGGGCAGCCTGTTGGCCCTCAGAGATCGTCGTGCAATAAATAAGGGCTGGTGTCTCCAAGCAGTCTCCAGCGGGCAGGCAGTGCTGGTGGGGAGCTGYGCTGTGCCCGACACTAGATGGCATTGGAAGAACACGCAAGCAGCACTGGCGCTTGCTCGGCCTTCCTCTGGAACAATCTGGCAACGGGAAGCAGAAAACTCAGGATGACAGAGCAGAAAATGTCTTTGCTTGAGAGGAGCTCGCTAACCTTCAGCTCACGCTAACCTTGCAACGTCACGTCTGCCCGCTCCGGCCACGGGGCCAGCGCTTCACCACGAGCACAACCGAGCTGAGGAACTCGGTGCTTGGTCTCTGTGCTAAGCTAATAAAAGAGTTTTACCCAATGCTTTTCTTTTTTTTTTGCAAAGCCCTGCAGGGTAAGGCCCTGCTCGTGCGGGAGCTCGGCTGCACCGGCTTTGTCTTTTGGATGGGGAGTCATCTGGTACCTGCCCTGCTGTTGGCCTTGCACTTGCTTCCTCTTCGGTCACTCTAGATGTCCCTGCTCCAGAGACACTGTTGTCCTAATCCAGCACGCTGAGCGGCGCTGGGTCCTGGMTCTCCTCCTTTCGGGATCCCTGCAAAACCCCCTCCACGGAGTGGCCCTTGTCCGTGCGTGGGGGCCACCAGGACCCGGGACATGGCCGGTGCTGGGTTAGCACAAGCAAGCAGCAGCTCASAGCTGGGGGCTGCCCGCGGCATGGKCATCGCTCCRAATCCGCTMCCACTGCCTCCCGTCCCCTGCTGCCCCCTCCTCTCGCGCTAATCAGAGGCAGGCAGCTCCGCTCCGCACTCCCAAATCAACTCCCGGCTCCCTGCTGAGCTGAGCCGACTTTCCGTTTTGTCTCCTAAATTATGTATCYGCAGAAAGTCAAACAGCCACAATAGGGCCCTTGATTGCAGCTCAGCCGCTCCCAGGCAGTCCCCTCCGCGGGAGCAGGGCCGTTTCAGCCGGGCTTGGTCCCCTCTCGCAGGACGATGCTGCGATGCTGCCCAGGGCCATTTCGGCTGGGCTCGTGTCCCCTCTCGCAGGACGATGCTGCGATGCTGCCCAGGGCCTGGCTATGGGGACCCACTCCCCAGTTAGATGCAATTCCCGCAGCAGCAGCTCCAGCCGCTTCCCTTCCCTCCAAGCTCTCCCCATGGGCAGTCCTGGCCCCGGCTCAGGCCAGCCCACACGCTGCGGGTTTTTCTTACCCGGTGTCCTGGCGTTCAGACAGGGTGCYGTGTCCCACGCTGCTGTTCAGGCACCCTCACTGGTACCGGTGCCATTTGACTTGGCCGCATTGCAGCRTTCTTCCAAAGGCTAAAACATTGCTCAGCCTGTAGGAAAAAATATTGGATACAAAAGACCATCCCATCTGGGCCGAAACATCTCTGCCTACATGGGCAGCCCTTCCTGCTCCTCCTTTCCCAGTAGGGCAGGTGGGATACAGGAGCCAGACTGGGCTCCCCTGGCCGCTCCGAGCAGCCCTCCCAGGGACAGGATGAGCTCTGTGAATGGAAAACTGAAAAGGCCCCATCTTGGCTCGGAGCAAGAGACTTCACATCCCCGTGCTTTCAAATGTCAGCACGTTAATGAGCTGCCATTTGAGGCTGGAAGGGGTTTGTTTGGAAAACAGCGAGCACGCTGCTCTGCTCTTTCCTCCACTTGGGTTCAGAAATTTGTTCGAGTTGATCTTTTTCCTCCCACGCCCCGAAAGAGCTTCCATTCCCTGTGGGCTTTTCCTTGAGAAGGGGACGACAGTCCCAGCACAGTGGCCGGCTGCAGGGGTAGCCTTGGCCTTGTTAAACTCCACCAAAGCAAGGCAGGGAGGAGCTGGGTGGGAGCGGGCAGGGCTGGGAGATGGATGGTGGGACAGCGGCAGGGCTGGCAGGTGCCTGCAGGAAGCCCTGCCCTTGGGACCTGCTCTCCCTCGAGCTCCGCAGGGAGCAGAGGGAGCGTTGGGTCCTGCTGCTGCAGACTCCAAGTCCCGAGGAGTTATGGCTTGGAATTCACCTCCTGCTGCTCTTGGGGGGCAACCCAAGCGGCTGCAGGCAACAGCACCTCCCCAGAGCTCCAGCAACGTCTCAGCATCTCCATTTATCAATCCTGAGGGCTTGGTGGCACTCGTTAGGTACCAGCCTGGGACGCGCTGCAAACATAATAGGACAAGGGACATTTAATGAACTGGATATTCACTGAATCCATCATCCCGTGGCTCGGCCGGAGGGAGCAGCTGATTGCATCTTGCTCCGAGCGGGAGCAGCTCATCCTCTCCATGTACAGGGCGCTCTTCCCACGTCGTGCTGGGAGACGCGCGGCCTCCCGGGCACGGGACACCGGGCCATGGGGATGAGGGACCGCTTTGCCCCTTGACAAGCATCACTCTGCAGTGGGGAGTCAATAAAACTGTTCCAAATGCGGTGGGTGTTGGATATAGGACGAGTGAGTGCTCTGCCTCATTGTGAATACCCTGGATCGCCACGCTGGGATCTCCTGGAAGGATAGCGGCAGCAGCAGGAGCATCCAGCAAGAACAGCAGAGGACACAGGGCCACCAGGACTGACATCTCCTCATCCTACCAGGAGAATCCACGTCACCCTGCCCTTGCAACACCGCTTCTCCTATCTGGTCCACAATTAAGACGAAAGCAAGAGAGAAGAAAACAGACAAGGCGAAAGAGAAGGGCTTTGTCCACAGCGCAGCCCTGACGGTGCCTTCCTGGCCCATGACCACCAGCGCTCAGCTGCAAGGAAACCCCGCCGCGTACAACAGTCTCAGGCCAAGGTGTCTCCTGCTCCAAGCTTTTTGGCCTAATCAGCTAAATCTCCAGGCTTATCCATCCTTTTTATCGTGAGGCGGCTGGAGTCATAACCGCGAGCTCCTACACTCCAGGATAATTTCTTCCTCTAAATGATACAGTGAATTTCTTCACGATTTGCTGACTYGCAGGAAACACTTCTCCGGATAGGCTACGGTGGGTAATTATTGCATATTCCAGTGCTGGGGGTGGAGGCGGCAGCCGCCTTGCGCTGTGCGCGGGTGCTAAATTAATAGGAGTAGAGGGAGCACCTGAAGGAAGCGTGGGGAAGCCAAAGGCCAAGATGTCCCTCCAGGATGGCCGGTTTGGGAAGTCTCCATGTGAGGTGGCCGCAGCCAAACGCGTCGAGTGGCTCTGGTGTCCCAGGGAGCCAAGGCCGCCTCCAGCCGGRCAGCTCGGAAGAGAAGCAGCCAAGAACTACTCACGCCTTCTGAGCATCTTCTTTTCAATGGAGTCGGACGCAGGGAAGGCCACCGTGATCAGCTGCGGCCTGGCCTCTGAGGACAAGAGCAACGGTTTTGTCATGGCCTTGGTCATGGAGGAGGATTCACACCACCAGCCAAAGAAACCTCTAGGAACACTCGCTCAAACAACTGCCCCGAATTAACACCTGGCTCCTGAGCACCCACGAGGCCAGAGAGGTGCTGACACAGTCCAGAAGCCCAGAACCAGTCCTTGATACTGGCATAATTATCACAAGGACGGGGTGACAGGGAGTCAATCAAGGAGGCTCTCCTGGGACCATCAGTTGCAAGCGCCCCATGAACATCTCTCTCCACCTTGGCTGAGCCTTGTGAAGGGCTCCAGGAGGTTGTCTCCAGGCGTGAATTTGACAGTGCTCACAGAGGCCCAGCGATGAGGAGTGCAGAGCTGAGAGGGAAGACAGAGCACCAACCTTCAGCATTGCTCCGATGGCACCAGCAGCACTGGCAGGCTCCGAGGCCTCTTGAAATGGCCAAGCAGCAGCCGGGCTCCTTTGCTGAGCAAAGGAAAGCTCAAGCCAGAGAAAGACGCTCCACAGAGCCTAATAACCCTTCAGCACGTCAGAGGAAGAAGAGTGGGATCAAAAGCATCCTCCCTGCCTTCTAACTCATTGACGGAGAGTCTGGAGTCCTGGCCTCGGGATGCTCCCGGCTTTGGTGGAGCGCGACTGTCATCTGCGGCGTGGCACGCCAATTACGGCTCAGAAAAAGAGGGGGCAGATCGCCCTGGGTCTGGGAAGAATTAGAGCCATCCGCCTTTCATCTGCACCCCACAGCTCGCTGCCTGCCGTTCTCTATTCTTATCGCTCCTGATAAAGGCGAGCCGTTCCCTCCTCCTGCAATTGAAGCCCGGGGCTGCGGGATCAGGCGGGCACGGGGAACCCGGCGGCAGCGCCGAGCGAGCGGGCGGCCCGCGCGGACGGAGTCGCGCCGCGAGCCACAACCCCGCGCACGCAGCTCTCGCGCTCAGCGGGCGCCTTGGGTACATTCAGCGTCGCTGCTTCTCGCGAGCGAAGGTCAGCCCTTGATGCGGGAACGGCCACAGCGCCGACGAGCACGGGCGGAGGGAGCGTTTGCTCCTTCGCCTTGGCTCCGAGCGCAGGTTTCTGCCCAAGTGATGAATGGTTGGAGTTTCCCCGGTTGGARTTTCCCCGGTTGGAATTTCCCYGGTTGGAAACCTACTGGGTTCCTACTAGGAACAGCCAAATCCAGCTCAGCCTTCATGGAAAGGCCCAAGCCAAGAGCATAGTGCAAGTGCAGCAAGGCTATTGGGTCCATCTGTATTGATGTGAAACCAAAACAGCTGAGCCGTCCTGGGACCACGAAAGGTTGGGGAGCAACCAAGGAGACTGCAGGCTCACCTGGTGGTGCTCAGAGGTCCCCAGGGCTGCTGAAGACCTTCTTTGCACACTGGGTTTTCCAATGGGTGTTGCCAATGCTCTTCAGCTGCCTTTGCTTCAACCTCAGCCGTGAATGTCTCCATTTTTCACAAGTTGCTGCAGGAATTAACCAAAACCAAGACAGAGCCTTCCATGTCCCGCTCTTCTGCTCTCATGTTTCTGCAGAATTGTTTGAATTTTGCCRCTCCAAGAATCTCAATGCTATAAAAAACTCAACATCAGTGCTGCTAAAACCAAGGGAAGATAAAGGCTGGACAATAACATCCTCCCGACCTACCTGCTGCTCCCAGTAACCAGCGACTGGCCTCAGGTGGAGCCAGACCCGACCTCTGGTCCCTTTGGAGCAGGGAGCCCTGCCCACGCGGCTGCGGCGAGGACAAGGAGCAGGGGCCACGTGCTGCTCATCGGCCRGCAGAGACACCCTAATTCCCAAGCTCCCCCCGAGCAGCTTGC
The DNA here is from genome assembly GCF_003342845.1 of Nothoprocta perdicaria. Lineage (NCBI taxonomy): Eukaryota > Metazoa > Chordata > Aves > Tinamiformes > Tinamidae > Nothoprocta > Nothoprocta perdicaria. Next base: position 2,172,956 of record NW_020455566.1, read on the forward strand.
TCGTGCTGCCTTCACACACCTGCAGGAAACCAGATCGTTAACGTGAAGGGTTCATCCCCGAAACAGCCCTAAAAGGGCTTTTTACCGGTAAAATTTCACTTGTTGCTTTGCTCCCAGTGACCTTCCCACCGCCGAGCGCAGAGCTGGAACGTTGTGTCCGTGCTGCGGGATGAAGGTTCATGGCCAGGGCCTGGGACYGAGCTCTCCCAGGCGTCGTCCTGCTCTTATGTTTAAGGTAAGGCTTTAGGAGCCTGGAGGCAGTGCTCCGCGCGGCCGTGACCCCTGCACTGCACCCACGGGAGGCCGAGGCGACGCAGGGCAAAGCGGGCAGCTCTCCTCCGAGCACCCACTTACATAATGCTCCTTGCTGCAGGTTCGTGCTTGACTGCAATCAATAGAACCTTTTAAAATGAATCCACTTTCTCCTCTCTTTTGCACATAAACACAGTTGCTGAAACTCCTCCATTTCCATGACACTGGGGAAAAAAAATATATGCCTCCCTCGTGGGAATGACTTCTTTCTACTACAGACTTTATTACTTGAGGGGAAAGTTAAAATAAAAGCTATTTTTTTCCCAGGATATTGGGAAATAAAGACTATTTCTGTTGCCTCATCAGTGCTGGCAGCTGGAGTCCCTCCCCAGCGCTCCCTGGTCRAAACGGGGAGAAAATGAGAAAATTGTTGCCCAAAGTTTGCGGTCAAGGAGCTGCCCTGGGTCAGATGCTGAGGTCGGGATGGGCATCCAGGTTCATGGCGAGAGCGCCCGGGTGCCCGGCTCCGCTCGGCRCGAGGGGCTGCGACGCTCCTGCAATTAGCTCCGGAGCAGGAGCCGGGGACACYGTCAAGCGGCCGAGCCCCATGTGGAAACCTGTAAGATAAGGAGCTGAACGGCAAGTGGGAAGAGGGGTCACTGCACACGTGGATGTGATGGGAGAAGCCTCCGCGGTGTCGTTCTTGCCCAGCCGCCAGGGTGGTGGCCTCCAAGACACAGATGTAAAAATCTAGCCTAGGCTTTAGCATCGGTCTCCCAATTAGTTAACGATGGATTTTCTTTGTCAAGTGCTTTAGGACTGGGGGAGAAGGCCGGGGCAAGACGAAGGGCCACAGTCATGCGCGTGCTCCAGCCCGTGGCAAACGTGACACGTGGGCCACGCCAGACCCTGCCGGCCTTCGCTCACCCTTACATCTCCGGCTGCAGAAAACAGGACTGAGTCGCCTGGAACAAAACCAACAGCATGTTCCTTTTCTTTCCCTTTCTATTTTTATCTTCCTCCCAATGACAGATTGAGGGCTTCAGAAACAGCCCCGTGAACCTTCTCCTGCTTCCCCGCCATGGAAATTACTTCACAGCGGTTCAAAATGGGAGAGCAATTTGCAAAACAAATAAGTCTTGGATTAGCTAACTAGCGGCAGGCTGACCTTACAGGGCCCCTTTCATTAGGRGACACTTATTTCCCGATACTTCTCCACAGAGCACCGATTAACTGCGTTAGGATGGAGGGAGACACTTCACACGGGTTTAATGAATTAAATATATGCCCCTATTTGGCTCTCAACGTTAAAAAAAAATTAAGTACAGTAATTGTCACAATCCCAAAGCCAGTTGTCGCTCTACCTAGTAGTTCCCGTCTACTTTCCCCTTCCCACCTTGAAGTTTAATCTGTTAATGTGTGTCTGATGCCTACTGCTGCCAAGCCATGCAAGCACATGGCTCTGGGTCCCGGGGTGAGCGGGGACAAGCGGAGCAGAGCAAAGGAGAACAAGCGATGAGCAGTGACACCAGGAGCTCATCGGCCTGTTCCCCTCCAGCTTCTGAAGTACCTCAGGACAAAGGAAAAGGCTCCAGGTCCTCTGCAGCCGGTGCTGGGGCTTCATCAGGTTGTTCTGCTCCTGATGCTGCAGCTCCTGAGGTAGGTTTCCTGGGACAGGGATGTCTTCCCCAGGGATGTCCCCYGGCCTGCTGAAGGGCTGCCTGCGTTCACCCTACCTGGGACCTTCTGCAGCACAACCCCTTGGCCAAGACCTCAGAGAAGGCTGAAAAGAGGAAGATATTCCTAGGAAGAAAACATGGCTATGGAAAGAGTGATTTTATCCCAGGTCCTCCAGGAAGCAGGTGGCAGGACAGACTCCCCTGCCCTGCCCCACGGGCCGCAAACCCCGCACGTTAYGTTGCCTTTGCCTCTGACTGGCGCGTAATTTAATTACTGCGTGCTTAAAAGATTAAACCCACGATTAAAAGAATTTATATGGATTAGCACGGGATGATTTTAAATCACTGGCAGCGCACGGTGAAGCGAAGCGGCAATGTGTGACACGCAGCACCGTGGTGGAGGCGAGGGGACCGAGGCGAGACGAGTCTTCCCGGATGGGAGGGATGGAGTCCCTTGCTCCAGACCCCTCTCCCAGCAGAGCCTTTCCCAGCCTCCTTGCTCAAGCRATCCGTTTGCAGCGTCTCAGCAGATCCCGACTTCCTAAACGAGCCCAACGCCGCCCTTGCAAACTCCAGCRGCTGCACTTGGTGCAAGGTGCCGGCCAAGGACGCTGCTCCTCAGCTTTGCACGTCGCTCTCCTGCATCTGCACGKCTCGGCGGCGGAGCGGCTGCGCGGAGCAGCCCCGGCTGGAGCCGTTCGGAGCCTTTGTTTGCAGCTCTGCAGCGTGGGCACCGTGCAATCTGTTTGATTTGAAATATTAGTGGAGAGATTAAAAACAGTGCTCATGATTTTGTGATGCATATGGTAATTAAAGTGTTACATTGCAATTATGATGTAATTAAACTGTGGGATGCTCTTCAAGATGCAATTGCTGCTCATTTGCATAACTGACGGATTTGCTTATTATCACCCTTTTAATATATGTATTAAAAAGAGCATCAAGAGCATCAGCTAGAGAGGCTTGCAGCAGGTCTGCCCAGCACCCAGCCTTCCTCCCGCGTGCGCCAGATCCCWGCTTCCCAAGGACACCCGTTCTCCCTGGCACCGATGGATATCTGGCTGCATGATCCCRCTCCAGGATTCAGCTTTGCACTGACCCAGCTGCCTCCCAGATCGCAGCAAATAGAAAATACACATTTAAGAGGCGCTGTTCCTGCAGGCACAGCCAGCCGAGGCTCCGAGCAGCCTCGCTCAGCGCCTCCAGGCCTCCTTCCTCCTCCTGAAAGCCTTCCCACTGCTCTTAGCCTCCAGGCTCTTGCTTCCAGGATTGCTTCCCACATTGCAATTTCTCTAAATCTGTTCACAGAGATTTACTTTTCAAGGACACTGTCTTGGGCTTCCTGGCTGGAAAGTCACACGATCACCTTACCAATCTGCTAATTACAAATATAGGGGGGAAAAATCAAAAACATTATTATTTTTTTTTTCCTCTCTCATTTTAAACTCACCAGAATGTCCTCACAGGAGCTAGAACCAAATTACTCTTGGAACTGGCCTTTCCATAACTTCACCTTATCCCAATCAGTTGGATCTGTAATTGCACCTAATACTGGCGGGGACACAGGTACATGCGGAGGCAACCCTGGAGCAATGGCCTGTGGAGAAAAACCTCCACTGAAAGCCAAATCCTCCGTCTGGACTTGGCTTTTATCGGGAGGAGACCATGCCTTAAAACATCTTTGACAGCTGGYAATACCTCAGTCTGACTCACTGAAGAATGTACAAGAAAAGCAGAAAGGACTTTCAAAATGGTTCCTTTTATCTGCTGTTTTCACCTGCACTGAGACAAGTTTCCTGAAAACAGGATGCCYGGCCTCCTGCAGCAAAAGAGCTGTCAGATACAATGGAGCTGCCTGGAGAGGGCGAGTGGTTCGGCTCTGGAAAGGGAAAAGGGTCTGATATATTTCCTGCAAAAGCCAGGAAAACAGGCAAAAGTTTAATTCTCTGCACTGAAGCTAGACACAGAGCATCAGGTTGGGATGCAGGTTGCCACACTGAACACTGCATTAAAAAAAAGTATATTTGTCTTGGCAAAATTCCCTTCCTAACCATGCTTTTACTACACATTGTTAGCGTGCATAGGAAAAAAAACATATCAAGGACATCGGCTTCTTCCTCATCAGCAAATGCTCTTTGGCGAGAAGCRGGAAGCGCTTTGCTATGTGCACGGGTGGAATTGCAGCGCCGCTGCCCGCGGTGTTCCCGGAGCTCTACGTGGTACAGAACTGGCGCAGAATGGGGAGCCGAGAACAGCCGCTCTGCTTCCGAGGGCGACTCCGGCTTCGCCTTCCCGTTTATTCTGCAAGGAGCCACTTTGGGAGCCAGAGGCTGGCTCACGAAGAGGGGYCCAGGCTGCTTTTTAAGTATACGTGTGATGCTCCTCTCCAGACAGCCCTAACTCCTGGTGCTGCCAACACGTGGGCACCGGCTCRGCCTCACTCTGCACGGGGCTCGCGCGCAGTCTCCGGCCTCTGCTCGAGGCCACGGGGCATCAAGGGAGGACCCTGGCACCAAGGGAGGACCCTGGCACAGGGGCTCCTGCTCCTGGCTCAAGAAACAGCAGGCGATTCAGGTCTGTGTCCATCAGGTCAAACAACAGTGCATCAACTGCTGCCCCCCTGCAAGCCATTATCGCAGAGAAAAAACATTTACAGCCACTTAGGGACCAAGAGCAGCCGCGCAGGAGACAGGTTACACTTAGGGTTGGCTTCTGTAAGGAGTCACGAACCCCTCTTGGGAAGTCAGTCTGTTTAATAYCTTTAAAAGTGACCTCTAGGACACTAGACCAAGACAGTAGGTCTAGAAGACAGACTGGTCTCTAGTCTGCAGCAGGGCCCGTGTCCCATCAGCGCCCTCCCTTTCCTAGTTTATTTTGGTTTGGTTGGCAAGCTGTAGAAGCTTGCTAATTAAAATTGATGTTGTGTTCACCAGAGTCCGATTCCACATYGAACTCCTACTGCTTCCTTCTCCTCAAGAGCTGGTCTGCCATATTTAGCCAACTTTTAAACCCATTAGCTGGAGCAGATGCTTAGACCCACAGTCCCTAATGACTTTAAATAGGAGAATTAGTTTATTGATTGATGGCCTAATTGTTGCCACCATGACCACAAATGATATCTTTAAGCCCAAGTAGTTTGTGCTAAAAGAAATCCAGCCTGTGGTGGGGGAGAGGAGGAAGAAGAGACAACACTCTTAAGACTGAGCAGTAAGGAGGAAGGGCCATCCAGCAAGAACCTGTGCTGTGACCYACATGGAGATCTCCAAATTATTGCAGCATTTGAGCAGTCAAGCAGAAGTTAATTAAATTACACTTTATCCAACAGAGGTCAAAGCCTTTGATTGCATATTGATGCCTAACCTTTCGCGGGGTGCATTGACTTGCCTGTGCTCTTTGCATGATAATGGAGAGATTGCTGAGGCCCATACATAACAGCATATTTGTTATAGTTCTTTCCCTCCCCTTTTCCTCCTTTGCCTGTCCATGAAAAATTAAATAAGCAGGAGAAAGGCAGCAGGCCTGGCGCAGAGCTGCCTGTCTCCATGAAAGCTGGCTCAGATCTCCAAGCTCAAGCGTTTGCCTGGGGCATTGGACACCCACTGCAACCCCTGATCTAGGTCCACATTTGGGGATGCCTGCAGCAAAACGCATTTTGGTCTGGTCAAACCCAAGTGTCCCAATTACTCAGTTGGGTCAAACCCATTCATTCCAGGGCTAGGTGGGTCTGTAGCTCTCCAGCCAGCTCGCCCTGATGGCGAGACAGGCACTGTGCATCAAGCATCCCTGCATGGACACGGACGTCCAAGCCATGCTGGGAAGCAGGAGCTGCTCTCCAAGTGAGCCTCGCTGTGTCATCAACTGTGTCTCTGTATTAATAAAGGCATCTACAACGTGGCCTTGATCCATAAAGGCACGTAAAGTCCCCCTGAAATCAACAGGTCTTGAGCACGTGCCTGAAAGGCTCACCGAGTGCGGATGGACTTAAGCTTTAAGACAAAGGGTTAAGCTTTGCTTGAACGGTGACCTGCTATTAGGTGAGCTGCCAGCCCGAGCTGGCCCCTCTCCACGGCTCCCAGTGGCTCCTGTCCAGCCTTGTGCACACTCAGCTCTGCCCAGGCCCAAGCAGCTCAAGTCCTTGCTCTCCAGCAGAAACATCCAAGGGTGGATTACTGCTCAAACAGGCAGCTTACCTGCAGGAAAACCTCACTGTCTCGGGATGTTGCTTGGGAGGAAAGGACATTGCCGGTTGTGTCTGTTTTGGCCCAGTGTCTTATCAGTGAGAACAGCCACGGCACCTACCAGCAACGCGGCCTCTGCTCCTGAAACRCTGACACAGCATCGTATTTACCCAGAACTACTAGGGCAAGAAAAAATGGCAAGGAGGAAAGTAGTCTTTGCTTAAGAACTTGGTTGATGTTGCTCCCATGCCTAAAAGTCAACAGAGAGAAGGGAAAAAAAAACAGATTTGCAAGAGGATTTAAGAGGCATCAAGTTGCCTGGATACGAGAACCTGTAAGTACCCAAAAAGTAATTATACAGCAAGAAATCYGTCTCAGCTAAGCAGGTGGATGGGAAATTGGAAATCCATTTGTGAGAGACTTTCTGTTTTCTAACAAGACAGGTTACAGCTCAAGCCAGTGTGCAGCAGCCGCGCGCTCCTGCCCCTCGCTGGCTAGTGCTTATGAGACTAATGTTGTCCTTCGCCCCGGGAGGGCAGCCAGCAGCGTGGCCAAAGGTTCCTTGGAGCCAGCTTCCCTAGAAATCCTCCTTGCTCTTGCAACTGGCTGGAAAAAAAGAAGAAAAAAATCTCTCTTCCACATCTACATCCTCCAAGGACTTTGCAAGGCTTGCTTCAGGTTCAGCAAATGGTGCTCACATCAATGGGGCTTGCAATGAGCAAGGAATTGCTTTCCCAGCAATAGGATTTTCAGGGTGCTGCTAAGGAGCAGCGCCCAGACACATCCCAGGGGACAAGTTTGCACACACGTGTACGAGCTAAAGCGCCGGCAAGTCCAGCGCCTTACAGCTAAGGACACCTAGGCTCAAAGGCACTTAACTTCTATAGACCAATTTCCGCACTCTGACATAAATATTTCCATTTTAATAATTGCCAACGTAATAATTTTTCCCCTTAATGCCGGTTCCCACTTTCTTCATCGCACTCAATAAAACGCTAACACCTCCATTTCCCTGCAGTTTCTCACTGCTCCTCGCCCCGTTGCAGAGCCCAGCCGACCTCCCGGYGGGTTTGCCAGGAGCTGGCACATGGGCAGCCACGGGCTCATGCTGGTGGCCCTGCCACCGCACCAGGGGCTACCAAGGAGCCCCGAGCAGGCGCGCTGGYCACGGCACGGCCGTCTGTTCCCCGCTAAGGAGCGCGAGGGATTGGCGCCTCGTGGCTGCAGGTTGTGCTGGAAGCAAGAGCGGTTTTGTTGAAGCATGAAAATAAAAGCCATTTAGTTAGGTAATAACTGCAAAGCTTTACGAGTCAGCACCCCAAGGGCTGCAGGAAGGCAGCAGCGCAGCGGGAGCAGAGGAGAGGAAGGAGCAGGAGGAAACAAGGGCTGTCGGTGCATAGGGTGGGACAGCAAGCGTATGAAGTGGCCTTTTACCCTCTCTCATTCCCTTTCTGCTCCTTTTTGCCATGAAAATGAGGCTGCAGAGTAGATCCAGCAGCCGCAGRGGGAGCCGGCAGGGCAGGGGCTGTGTCCTGCAGCACGGAGCTCCGGGTCGTGCCGAGCCAACCTGCTCCTGCAAGGGCACACGCAGGCGCCTGCCCGTTACTGCTCCCTCTGCCCTCTCGTTCATTCACGAAGCTTCCATTCAAGGGATTCCTTCTTTTCCTGCAATAACTCTATTACAAGCCTCATAATTCTACATTTTTGATATCAATATTTCCTGACAAGATAAAGCGGTGGCTGGGATCGTGTCCCGTATAAATCAGCTGGTTAACAGCAAAGCGTTGGGGCTCCGCTGGTTCACATCTGCGGCAGACACATTCACACGAAACATCCGTCACTCGAACCCGAGCGAGCGCCGTCCCCGCGCCAGGGGCTGGTTGAGGCACCGGCGAGGACGTCGGGGAGGTGACAGATGCAGGACTAACCCCACCACAAGACAGTGACCTCAGCCCAGCCAGACTTGTCTGCTCTGTGTTCCTTTTTCGCACCTCTCCACGGTGCTGGGAACATTTCTCTCTATTTTTTTTCCTTTTTTTTTTTTTTTTTTTCTTCCCCCAAAGAAATATTCCAACTCCAGAGAAACAAACCRCAAAACATTTACCTCACCGTGCCTGGGGTACGTGGAATACGAGTGGAAACGGCTCTGCCCTCGCTTGGCGCCCTGGCCTCCCACGGCGCCCAGCCGTGCAAGSGGCACGGGCGTTCGAGGGATCCTCACCGCTGCAGAACGAGCATTTAGTGGTCTTCAAGGACCCATAAAACACTTCAGTAGCTTGCTGCTTTATATCTATCCTCTACATTAGCCATTTAAATTAAAACATTTATAATTAATTGAACAAATCATTTCCTCTCGCCCCCCTTTGGGGACTGGTGCGCATAAGTCTTTGGTAAATTCTCGTCTCTGAAGGCCCTGGGTATCCATTGCATTTATACGGCYGTTTTTTCCTGCAGGGTGTGAATCAAGGGCAGGCAAAGAGCAGTTTTAACCAGAAAATCAATKGATAGGGAAGACAAATGAACGCAGGTTTCCCAAAAGGGGAAAGAGCTCGGCACGCGGAGCCGGCCTGAAAGGAAAATACTCAAGTCTCGGGAGCGGGAGGCTCCGACGTGGCCGTGGTCTGGGAACACTGTGGGATGCTGACGAGCGCGGTGGTCTCCCAAGGGGATGTGGCTGCCCCTGGGACGCAGCCTGCGGAGCGTCGCRTACCGGGACAAGGGCTAATTCGGCCTTATTCAAGAGCTGCTCTCAGATAAGAGGCTTAAACATGAGGATTATCCRGGCAATGTGATCCTCCCCACTGGCTCACCACCACCATGCCCAGCGACATTCCCTACGTGCATCTCGCGTGCCCGGTCCCAACAGGCAGCCTGGAGACACCAAGGACACCTCTGGGAGAGCTCCACGGCTTGGCAGAAAACACGGCTATTGCAAGGCCCTGGAAAGGCCGGCATCAGCACCACAGAGCTGCCCTTCCCCGGCGAGGGAGCTCCTGCAGAGCTGCCACCGTGCGCTGCCCCGGCGCCGCAGAGCCCCGCGCACCGCTGTGCACGGAGCCGCGGCGGCTCCGGCGCTCACAGCCCGGGCGCGAGGCGAGCGGCGACGGGCGCAGAGCAGCCCCGGGGCCGCGGCAGCCTGACGGGCAGTGACAGGCGGCAGCCCTCGCGCGGGGTCCCGCGGGATGGGGAGGCGGCTCAGACAAGCGTGGCCCCGGCCTGCGGCGCGTGACGTGCCCACCCGGAGCTCGCGGTGAGATCCTGTCACCAGCGCCTTCCTTTAATCATCAGCAACGGGTGCAAAGCCCGTTTCACTCAGGTTGACAGGGCGATGTCGGTCAGGGCTCTGCTTTATTTATCGTTTTCCCTGCATGAAGCAGCACCGGAGCTGCCCGGGCCGGGCGCATCTCGGAGACGCATCACTCTGGAAGGGAGAACCAGCRGCGCTGCTGCCCATCTGCCCTCAGTCACATCTCATATGCTCCAGCTTTAGAGCAGGCACTCTCAGTTCAATCATCAAAATACCTTGCAGGGGATTAACTGCCAGTTTCTTCTTAATCACTATTGATATAATGAGATGACAGCCAGCTTTGCAAGCAGAGGGAGCGTTATTTGTGAGGAGAGCCCTTGCCGCTCCTGGGGCTGCTCTCCATTTGGCAGACTCAGGAGCTAATCCGAGACGGATGAAACTTGGCCTCCCCAGGGATGGAGCAGGTTCATGGGAAAGGTTTCCAAGTGACCTCGAGCTCAGCAGCCCTTGAGGGAGCGGGAAGCTTCCTGCCAGAATTCCTTGAATTGCACAAGCTCCACAGAGGCGGCAGGAGCAGTGCAGGAGCTGGGCCCGCTGTGGTAGCAGAGCATCAGCACCAGGTATCCMCGAGAAAGCAGGATTCACATCCAGGGAGTCAGAGCAAGGATGAGGAGCTAAAGCCAAGGAAACCCCTGAACTAACCCTGAACTCRGGAAACTTCTCATGCTGCTCGGCAGCCGGAGGGATTGGGGAAGCGCTGCTCTCGCCCTGCCGCTGGAGAGCACTCGGGGACGTTAAACACCTCACACAAGGGCTGCCCTCCCCTCCTCTGCCCTCCCAAYCCTTTTCAGCTTCCAAAGTAAAAAAAATAGGAAATTAAAAATTCATTTTGCCAATAAAWCCCTTGATGAAAGAAATGCCAAGGCAGTGGGAGAACACCAAACTTAATCCGTGATAGTTTTGCCCTTTTTGTTGCGGTGGGATGATTGCTTTCACATAAGGACTCTTTTCTAGGAGAAGGTCTCCTCATTCTAGCCCGTCTCCCCACCGTAATGAATTTCCTGCAGCCACAGCCTCCTCCAGGGCCTGCAAGCCCCTTCCTGCCTTATTTCCCCGCCTATCCTTGCAGCCTGCACCAGGCCTTAAAGCCCAAGCTGCACTCAGCATCTCTGCTCTACAAAACAGGGAAGGAGCCTGTGAGCACCACACCAAACCACAACCCCAAAGCAGCTCCGGCTGCAACACAAGGAATAAACCATGGACTTGCTGTGAACTCCATCAAGGCTTCCCCCTTCCCTGCGAACTTGGGACTCATCACACACTGCTAAAAATCACATTTTGCTTAGATTTTGAGGAGAAAAGAACTGTTATCAGAACTAGATCAGAAGCACYGCAGCTCATTATTATGAGGTGAATCCCACTTGGACATAAGGGCAAAGTTAACAGAAAACATATCCAATCTACAGTGCTAATTGTTGCAGCTGATGAAGCCTATTTGGAAGGTGCTGGAACCTGACGGTCTGGATGCAGCCTGCAATTCATCTTCCATGTCAGTGGTCTCGTTGCATCAGAGCCAGAGTGGTGGTGATGGTGGTGGGGGGTCCCCCTGCCTTTAGGGCAAGCCAGGTGGAAAAGGAAGGTCTGCACAATCCATCGGTGGAGCTGCCAGCTGCAAGATGGGCACTCCGTGGGGATGCTCCGTGGGGCAGCTCGTGTCCCCCAGTGGGGCAGGCGACTGGGGACTGACCAGCTTCCATGGAGAAACCGCAGTTTGACCCTTATTCCCACGAGGACCTTCGTGCAGCAGGTCCAGGAGCCCAGCAGCAATCCTGACACAGGAAAAGGGCAGTCACTCCCGATCCTTGTGCTACCCGTCCCTGCAGCACCAGCTACAGCCGCTGCTCCAGGTCACCCTGAGAGGTGCTTGGAGACCAGGAGCGTCACGGGGGACCTGGCGGTCACAGACGCTGCCCTGGCCCCAGCACCTCCCAGCATATTTTCTAGGCACACGTCTAGAATTAAGGACAAATCGTAATTACTTTCTGCAGTAAGAAAACCTTGGGAGGAGAGGGCTCATGATGGATTTGGGGTTTTATGAGAGCTGACAAGGAGCGGYGCTTGCGCTGCATTAGAACTGGCACTTTGTCAAACGGCGAGGTCAGCGGTGACCGTCCCTGGGGCCACCAGCAGACACCGGGATCATCTTCCCTGTCCCGCCTYGTTTTGTTTTAACACGGGAATTAAGGACGCTGCCTCACTCAGCCCCATCAGGGCTGCTAATCAGCGCACCCGGGGTGGGTGCCCAGCACCCGAAGCTGCAAGGGCAGCCACAGGGCRCCCTGCCCAGTGCCCAGACACGCAGCCCGGGGCCAGGAGCAGCTTCCCTGGCTCCTACCCAGGCCTGGTGTTAAAGACCATGGCATAGCCGGGAATCAGCAGCACTATCGTAACGAGCCACTGCAAATCTAGGATGGAGACACCTCCGCTTCCATCCACGTATCCATCACGCTGCAGCATCATATTCCTGTGCCCCTTTAAATAAGGCTGCTTGCTTTCAAATAGGGAGGAAAAAAAATCGATTAGAAAAAAAAAAGACGAGGTTAAGGGGGGAAAAGGATAATTATGTTCCACAAAAATTAAAGAAAAATGATGTAAAGAAATTACTTCTCATATAAAAGGGTATTATATAATGGACCTTTAAAGCATTCCATCAAGTAAAACTAACACATTTATTTGAAGTGTTAAACAGGAACCTTCAATCAATCAAAGAGCTTCATTTTTACACTGTAATGAATTCAGCTGACCTTTGTGTTGCAAAGACACCGTAGTCAAGGCAAGGGTGGGAGGCGCCTCGATGCTGCTGCCATCGGGTGCCCGTCTCCCCTCCCAGCACCAAGGAGGGCAGCCACTGTCCCCAGGGCTGTCCTGGGGCTGCTCCAGGCTCTGTGGCCACCAGCTGGACACGGCCGGGAGCCCAAGCCAAGGGCAGGGGTCCCCGTGCCGCACAGGGTGCCCGTGCTGCGGATCGCTCCGCTCCTGGCTCCTCTCCGCGGCGCGGGGCTCGGCACATCTGCAGCCTGTGCCARTAATCACTGGCAATTTTGCAGAGCTTGGATGACACGGAGGGAAGATGTAGATGTTCTAATTGCCGTGCCGAGTGCCAGGGGTGCTGCTGATGAGGGAGGCAGGCGCACACAGACACGCGCACCCGCCACGCCAATTAGGAGAGGAAAACAGCAACAAGGAGCCACAGGCTCATGAGCACTTCGTAAGAAAGCGGTTCTGAGGGACCTACCCTTGACACGCAGCACAGCCACCCAAGCTAGCAAGGAGACACCCGCTGCTCCTAGGGCAGGATACAGCTCGAGCCATCAGCCAGACTGGGTCCTCTACCCGGCAAGGACAAGGAGCCACACGCAGAACAGCAATGGGACACTGCAAATCAGTAAGAACCATGCTCTTGCTCCAGGCAGCTTGCCTGGCTCCGGCAGGGTTCCTGCAAGGTGCTCCACGCACCTGCAGTGCAGAAAAAGGTCTACATCACTGCACTCAACTCCAGCCTTCTGCAACCAGTGCTACTTGTGGCCAACTCAGGAGAACCAACCACATCACTGCCAAAGGGAAACACTTGCTCAGCCAGCCAAGGCTGCCCCCAGAAGACCACAACAAACTCAAACACCCTCCAGAAGACCACAACAAACTCAAACACTCCCCTGAGCAGCTTTTGTGGGACTGGCTTACCTTACAAATGACTGAAGCTCCCACTTGGGAAGGTTCACTCACACCACAAACAGCTTGGACTGCTTGACAGCCTCTTTATGCCCTCCTGGGCCTGCTCCCAAGCAGCTGCTCATGGCCAGCCCGTTACTGCCCAACAGGACCCTGAGCTGCAGAGACCAATGCCTCCTCCAGCAGGGTCATTAAGCACCAGGTGAAAGGATTTGATGCTTGTTATTAGCACCTTAGAYCAGCTGGAGTGTCTGATTTAACCAGAACATTTTCTCTTGCCTAGCCTGAAACCCACTCCCAGGCTTGGTGGACGACCAGAAAGTTGCTAACAGGATACACATCCCTCTTGTGACTTCCTTCCTCCTCTGTTGCTAGTCAGACCCTTGCAGGTGAACACAGAATAAAGAACTAAAGTCCATAAAACGAAGGGAGAGGTGGCCCTGGCTGGGAGGGTTATCCAGGCAGCAGGAATTCAGGTGTCCTGAGCACTGGCATGTGCAAGGAGGGTCTCGCCACCACTGGCAGAAAGATGCTGCCCCCTTCGGTGTCTTCCTTGCACTGAGCTGGTCTCCCTRCGTGGGAGGGCATGGGGGAGGTTTGCTGGGACCTGCTGGACGGAATGGGAGAGAAACAGAAGCTCCAAACAACCCTCGGCAAGCAACGCTTGTTATTTATTGCRGAAAGTGGCATTAATATTACTACACTTATTAATACATGAAGCTGTAGCATTATTACAAAAGCTGCTGCAAAACACGGCGTAACTATTAATGCTGACATTCACATATTAATAATATATTTTTACTGGTTTGTTTTGTAGCTTGTACTTCCCTGAGAGCTTTCTTGCTTCAAGCTTTCTTCACGTTTGCTCAGTATCTCCAGTAGAAAAGTAGTCAAATCTAATCAAGGCACCCGTTTTCTTAGACTCTGGGCAAGGAAGGCATGGGGGGGAGAGGGGAGCAGCTTCCACCCCTTTTCCCAGCCTGGTCCTGGCTCTCGGTGRCGACTCAAGTCTGTGTTTCACCTCTCGCATCGTATCGTGCACATGGGCAAGGGAGGGCTGCTGAAGCACAGGGGCCGGTAAGCGAGCTCCTTGCAAAGAGCCTCATAAATCCTGGCACTGGCTAGGTTACATTCTACTGGGCTTGCTCCCAAATCACACTCATTTTTCACACTGAAATTYCACCCCATTTTGGCAGGAAATCTGACAAAAAAAAAAAGACGGCGTGGTTCCACATTTGTGCAAGAGAAACGCCAGCGCAACGGAGAGTAAATGAGGCAGCACAGGGTCTCCAAGGTGTCTCAAGGCTCCTTTGCTAGCAAAGTCAGACATGATTGAGTTTAAAGTTACCTAAGGAGGAACTGGACCCTCGAGCAGCGCGAGCCATTCGTCTTCCTCAGCTGGCCCAGAAGGGAGCTGCTGACGCCAACCAGCACAGCAGAGCAGCAGCAAAGGAGCAACGTGAAATGACTCAGCCTGCAGCCGGGGAGGGACGTGCGCGTGCTGCTCCCCAGAGCCATCCTGGCACGTCCCCAGGGCCGGCCGCAGCCTGCACACGGTGAAACCTCCAAAGAACTCCCCGTTCTGCGGCTCTGTTTTCACTGTGGACTCAGAAATCGGCTGCACCGTCTCAGGCTCATGGGATTTATTATGCCAATGTGGATTGCCAGCACTTGCACCGCTAGAACGGCCCATGTCGGCAGCTGCTTTTTCCAAGCCTGCAGCTCCCGGATGCGGGGGCATGTGCACAATCCTCACCTTTCATTTTTAAGTAAACTTGCAGAGCTTACGTGTGTGGACAAATGCTWCCAAACATAACCTTAAAGACTTCACCTTAAAGAAGGCAAACGGAAGCAAGAGTATTTCCTTTCTCAGTCTGAGGAGCTGCAACCCAAGCTACTGATTTATTCTGGGCCAGGAAATGCTTTATTCAGTAAGAGCTGGTGGTCCTTAACCATCCCACCCTCCTCACCGGCTACCCTGCTCAGAGGAAGATGTCAGAGGAGGAGATGCCTCAGGCTAATACAAACCAGCCTCTCCTCCTCTCTCCTTGCCTTCCAAGGATTCAGAAAACACCTTTTTAGGAACAGATAAATTCACAATGGAGAAACTTCTCATTTCCTCTGTGGTCAGAGACAAAATACTCAGGCTCATGTAGATAAGAATTTGATGTTCTGGATAATGCAGACTTCTACTGGCCACAAAGGAGACATTAATGCATTTTCCTGTCCATTTCAAGGTTTAATAAAAGTATCCCTGCTTTTATCTGGCTTCAAAAAAATCCCAACAAGCAGCAAAGGAGAGCGGAGGAGCTGACCCCAAAGCTCCGTGCGGCTCCGTCCCCACCGCGCTGCTTTCCCAGGAAAGAAAATAGCACCTCTCTGGCAGGAGCTTTAGAGGGGCTTGAAGGAAAACTCTAGCTAATAAGAAAGCCAAATCCCCAGATCTTAAATACAAATGATCAAAGAGCTCCTGAGACAACCCCCAAAAATTAAAGAAAAATCTTAAAGTACACAAGCCCAGGAACAGCTTGGTTTTACCCTTAATGCCGTAAGTCTGTGAAGAACCCTCTGCCACTATTGATTCTACAGGGCAGAGGCTCTGCTATGCTGCTGCTGGAGAGCAATATGAAACCCCAAGACAAGGAGTAAGGTGAAGACTCCATGACTTTCCATATTTGATGAACTTTCAGCTAAAGAAAGGCCGTTAGGAGCTACTTTGAAATGTGTTTTGACCTCAAACAAACCCAGGAACCCGGGCGCTCCTTCTCATAGCTCCTTCCATTCCTAGTTTTGCAATTGGAGAGTGGGGAAGAAGCAGAGGAAAAAAATTGTGTGGTTGCTGCAGCAAGCAGTGATTTCAATTCCCCTCTCGGTCTCTGCCGACTGGCTCAAAGGGACCCAGTTCCTTGCAGCTGGCCAAGTGTAGATACTGCAAGTTTCAAATAAAAACCTTACTTATCTTGCCAGAGAGAAAGTATTGGCTTTAAATGCTCCACGTTCAAACAGAAAATATTCTTCTTAGCCTCTGAAGAGCTTTACACAGAACACAACCTAATTTTTTCTCCGGGTGTTTCTTTTCCCTGCTATGAAAAGCATTTCCACTATCAATATTCTTCTAAGATTTTGTTTTTTATTGCACACATTTTCCCTCTTTCTCTCCTTTCTGCAGCTCTGCCCATTGCCAAGGCTTTACYTGCTTAGAAGCAGCCTGGGATATCTGGGTGCAGGACACAGGGCTCTGCTGCTGGTCCTGGTGCTTTCTCTGCTTGTCATGGATGTGGAACCATCAGATCACGAGAGGAACAATGGCCAGAAGTGGATGCTCCAGTGCTGGGTTGCTGGTGACACGTCCCAGTCTTCAGGAGTCTTAGCTGTCCCTGCACAGAGTTCAAGGGAGAGATGTAACTACCACAAAATCACATGGTTTAAGAAACCTATTTACTTATTAGCTCTTAAAACTAAAAATGAGGAATATCCAGTCACGAAGGACTTATAAAAATCTAGGGAGAGCTGAGACTGAGATGGAGGTGGCCCTGGCGCTCATACAGGTCGGCAGCAATTCTCCCACAGCTGCAGCCCCCATCCTCCCCAAAGAGCACTCGCCCTTTTCTATTTTTATCCTCTTTTCAATGCATATCCCTACCTGTGCCAGAAAAGAGGAAAGAAAGTTCATCTTACACTGAGAGTCAAAGAGAAAATAAATAAAAGTTCCTTTTTTTGGAGCARCCCATCAGGATGTCACGAGCCGCAATGCTCTTGTCCTGCTGGTCCCGAGGGCGGTGGGCTGTGGCTTTGTCACCTCTCCCCCGGCCCCAAAGGCACCAGCCGATCCCAGTGACGCCAGCCTCTGTCAAAGGGCAGCGGAGAGGATTTTGTCAAGCTTTGATGCTGCTCCTTTCCCTCCTTGTGCTTTCTATTCCTTTTGCTACTTTTGGCCAGTGCCCTGTCCTGATGTCCCTGCACGGCCAGCGCTCGGGCTGCAGCTTGGGGTCTAAGTTGGCCCTAAAACAAATAGACAAGCAAACGGACAAGGGACAGAGGACAGGCAGAGGCTCTAGCACAGGACAGGGAAGCTGAGGCTGTCCTGGGCTCCAAACTGCCACTGGACTTGGAGTATTTGGCTCATCCACAGCCCAGAGCATCCCACTGCCCAGGCCCATGTCACCGAGCAAATGGGGATAAGACTCGAAGTCCCTCACTTGAGTAAACTGGAGACGACGGCTGAAAATGTTTAAACTTGCATCAGAATTAATGGGAGTTAGATGCCAAAATACCTTTGTGTATCTGCCCCCCCAGATCTTTATTTGATTCACTGCTGCCTGGGAAGTCAATGCAGAGTGAAGGATGGTTCTCCCTCCAAGAATTTGCTGACTGGAAGTCATGGGCCCTAGGTAAATCTCACCTGGTAATATCTTACCCTTCAAAACCTAGGCCTTTCAAAACTCCAGGTAGAACAAGCATCCATCAGGGCTGACACTTTAATTCAAACACTGTTATTTTCACATCATTTAAGCAAGCAAGCTTCTCTTCCCCCTTTTTGTTTAGCAATTGAAAATATGTCCAAGGCAGAGCAYGACTGCCACCCGCACCCTGCTGCCTGCGGCCACCGGCACTGCTCCGGGCACACGATCTGCATTCCAGCCGGGATTCAGTACGGGAGGGTGGGCAGGTTTAATCCCATTTGATCGGTCATTTTGCTTAGAATAAAAAAGAGCGTTCTCTTGCTGAAACAAATCAAGGCCAGCCRATGCTGACGGTGGCAGGGCTGCTTTCCACCTCGTTGCATATGCAGGGAATAAACATAAACCACACGAGCTGGGAGCAGAGTTAGGCTCCCATTAAGGGCAGCTCAACGTCGGCAGAGCAGGATTAACGCACCCTATATAAGGGATCAGAGTCCGTGTGGTTTGTGCTRCCCTGGGACACGGTACCTGCACTTGGGCCATTCCTACAGCCCTGGGCCCAGCTTCTCCCCTCAGGAAAACTTTGGAGATATTCCGCTCCAGAGCTGCCGTCTCCCTCCCGAACAGTGAGAGGCAGATACTCCAGCACAGCATTTGCAGCCAGGAACAGTCTCACACAGTTTGTTTATGACAGAGAGAAAAGTCAAATTACTGAAAATGTAATCTGAAAGTATATATAAAAAAAAATGGGGATGTGGTAAATGAAAAATGAAGCATCACTGTTTTTTTCCATCATTTTAAAAGACATTCATTTTGATTTTTCCAAACAGGAAAAAAGAGCACCCAACCCAGAAATGCACAGTATATAATAAACTCTTCCCTCTGAAAATGTTGATTTTTAAGCAGCTCCGTATTTCATTTGTTCAAAAGTAACCCCTCTTTCACACACRTGGATGAGCGTTTAAGGAAAACAGTTCAGTAACTTCTTCCTAGGCCCTTGCTGGTCTTGGGTCGCGTGCAGCTCGGTGTTTGGGCAAGAAGGACCATTCTCCCTCCATGCACATTTACCGTGTGGCTGCTTTGAACAGACATGAACAACTATCAGCAGCCCCTGAACCACTCACTGCTCATTTATCAGACACCAGTTACCGCTGCCCTGATCACACCCAGCTGTAAATGAGCACCAAGCCAAAATGCTGCTTCTGTCCCCTCTTTATAAAATTAACTTAAACAAACACAAAATAGAGGCTACCAAGCTGAGCTGTTGGACCAACAGGAGGCACAGATGATGCCTTGGGGCATGTGGCTCCGTCGAGCAGGTTGCTGGGGGTTCATGGGCTGCTGTTGTTGGGCTGCACACCCCYGTCTCGCTGTGTCCGTGTCTCCTCGTGGCCAGGGAAGACTCTGCCACTGCTGCTCAACAAATATGYGCCTGCAAATAGACATTTTATTAAGGCTTTTTTCCCTTATATGCTGTAATTTAATATAAAGCACTTTTTTTGTCCTATGAACCAGATAGGAGCTCTCGGAGCCACTCACATTCTCAACCCTTTATTTGATAGCTCATGACAGCATTATTCTGTCCCCCAACGTTTCCAATGAGAGGGGATATCAAAGTGGGTTTGGTTTCCTATGTTAGCTTTTAAATGCCTTGTGGCTTCTCAGCACATTTTTTCTTCTTTGGGCAGAGCATCTACCTCCCTCCCCTTCTTTTCTTCTCGCCAGGAAGCCGGAGATTTCTTTTTATGTAAAGAAAAAAGAATTCTTTCTTCTTCCTCTGCTGCTACATCCTAAATGATTCTTCCTTCCTCTCTCCGGGCCCTCGCTGCCCTCTCCCAAAAACAGTGAGAGGGTGAAAACTCCCAAGGGGAGTTTTCCTGTCCTGGTGCCTGCCGCTGAGTGTGGCTGGAGGCAGCGCTGGCCTAGACCCGGCACCGGAGCGACCCAGTCCTGCACAAGRGCATCCACAGACCCGGTGAAACGAGCTGGGCTGGAGCGGCAGCGGCTCCCGCGCTCCAGGCTGCCCGGGGAAAGGGCTGCAGTTCCCTCCTCRCGAACACAACCTGCTTTGCAGCCTAGGAGGACCCCTGTGCAAAGCCCTAGGAAAGAGAGGGGCACAGCAGGGCTGCTCTCATGGAGCACCTTTAACCTGCAGGACCAGGGTGCTGGCGGGGTGCTGGGTACCGTGGGCACTTGGATGTGCTCCAGCTCAGCCCTGCCCGGGCCCCTAACACAGCAAGGGAATGATCTCAGTCAGGGCCTTTGGACGCTCCCATAAAGCAATTAAGAAATAATTTCCAAGGGTGAAGTGCCATGAACAGCTTGGACTTGGTCACCTCGGCAGCCGGCAGGGGTTGGAGCATTGTCTCAAGTAGGTGTGATTTACTCTGACAGTGATCAAATGATCCTAATGGCTTGTCAGGCAGCTGTCATATCCAAATGTGCTTATTACGAGGACAGGGGAGCAAAAAMCAATTTGTTTAGGTTGTTTACAATCAGGATGGGCCTGGACACCCCAGAGTCATTAAAAGAAGAGGCATCTCTGCGAAGCTAGAGCTATTTGATTACGGCAGGCAGCRGAAGCGGCTTGTTCCAGCATGGCAAAAGACTTTCAAAGTGCACAAATCAGAAACTGCAGCAGCGTGAAATTTGACCAAAGCAAACCAAATTAGGTGTCCAAAGCCTGGGCATGAGGGCTTTTTCTTTAATAGCTTTGATGACCTTTAGGAGTGGGGAACCTTTTGGCATGAAATGAGAATTTCTCAGATTTGCACAGCTTATCCTAAGATCAGACGTATGTGCAAGCGGGCCCAGAGAAAGGGAATGATGTGGTGCTGTACAGGGCAACGGCACCTCAAGGCAGGCAGGCCCAGAAGCACTGGAATAGCATGGATGGAGCCTGAGGACGCTGCACGCCTCCCAGACCAGCCCTGCGGCTCTGATTTTTCCAGAGCCAGGCACTTTCATCGCCAAACACCTCAGAAACTGCATCCAACCCTGTGAAATCATCCCAAGAGACGCTCTGGTGGCACGTCCCCAGGAACATCTCCCTAACAAAACGGCATTTCCTGATGAAACTCCATTTTGTTGGAAAATTCCCAACCATCTCTTTACGAGAGAAAAAAAGCAGTTTGCAAATCTGCACCTCATCTTCTATTCCATTTAAATGATCTACCATCTTTAGCAGGGCTGAGCCTCTCCAGAGCCTGTATCCAAGGCAACCAGAGCTGCCAGGGAAAAAATGGATCCAAGAAGATATTAAAATCACAATATCCTTCCTGAGCAAGGTAGAAATAATGAGCGAGTGCTGCACTAGCTCCCTGCACCATGGGCTGGCTACGAGCCACCAGCTGGGTGAAGATCACTGGCTTGGTACCAAAGACCAGGTTTGTGGAGGCATTTAGAGGTCCTAAAGATGCAGAGAGGCGCCTAAGTATCTTCCAACCTGAGCCCAGGCTCATAAAACCGCTCAATTTATTCACTACCTGTGAAATCAGCCTCCAGGTCTGGAAAGCTGCAATCCCAAGCATTACGAAGGGGCCTGTGTTTCAAGCTCACACACATTTGGGGAATTCCAGTACATTGAGAAAATAACAGCTTCATGAAGAGGAAAATGCGAGGAGCTGCCCTGGCTTCCAGGCAGCGCCCACAGCCCTATGAGACCTGCTGATTCCTTCTGGTCACCTGGTGGCTTCTGCTCTTCTCCATGGAGAGGAGGGCGCCAAGATGCAACGACCCAGACCTCAGGTGTCCTGAAGTTCTCGCCCTGCCCCAGTGCTGCTCAGGACACCAGGTTCCTGTCCCCGCCAAGCACTGATGGCACCGGCCGTGCAAGAGCAGCARTGCTGGGTGCTCGGGGCCGTGGCTCGCAGCGGCGACAGATCCTTCTGCTTTGCATAGCAGGCTACGCCACACTGCTGCAGTAATGAATCACTTCTGTGTGTGTCGCTAAGCGCTTTATAAATCCCAGAATTAGGAGAACATGTCAAAATGCTCACGCTCTGTGTGTACTTGGCACGAGAGGAAACCTCCYGGAGTTAGGCTGAGAAAAAGATCGCGGTGTAATTTGTTTTGATGTCTCAGGACTCCAAATCCTTCAGTTTCCAACGTAGAACAAACTCACAGTGATTTTACGATGAAGGGCAGCTTTGCCCTGCAAGCCCAAAGTCAAAATCTGGGCTTATCTTTCCTTTGTGCCTCTCCAGAGCAATGCAAGATGTTAAAGATTTGATTTGCAAAGAGACTGTGCAAACATTTCTCTTTATCCTACCCTGTCTTCAATCTGCTTCAAGATTTTAAAGCAAAATGCTGATCTCTCCTAGGATTTATACTGAAACCAAAGGAATCAGTTGAGAATTAGTTCCATAAACCACATCCATATTTGCTCAAAAAGGAACAAGGTTCACTCCAGAGTAAACCCATAAGCAGCATGTAGCCAGTGAACCAAGAAGATCACTGGAAAGGCTCCCAGTGACTCCAGCAATCCCACAGCAATTCTTCCCCGAACATGCTCTGAACTTCTACTTACGTCAAAAGCAAGAGTCAACACATTTTGTAGACGCTGTTTCGTTGCAAATATTTATAGAGCTGCACGGAGTGGGATCCAAACGGTTCCACATAATTCATGCCTGGCACTAACACGAGTGCAGGCCAGCGTCCAAACCAAGCCCTGACAGCCCTGCAACAGCTCTACCCAAACCATCCTGATGACAACTTACCTAACCTGTCCTTAAAAGTCTCCCCAGATGTTCAGTTCCCCAGCACTGACATGCCTACAAAGGCACAGCTCTTGTTCTGCAGCCACAGTAATTTACACTGGCATAATGCACACGTGTACCTGAAGAAAATGCATCTCCTCAAGGTTTTACTTGTATAACTATGACAGCAAAACAGTTTAAGCTTTTTATGATAAGTTTTCAGCTAGGAGAACACCAGCATAGTTTTTAAAGTAGCAACTAACCAAAATTCACAGCCTCAATCACTGAATCATTTATTCAGCGGCTTTCAGCGTATTTTTCAAATGAAATGTTCAGCAAAGGATATTTATTCATTCCTCATTGCACTTYGGCTGTAAAAATAATCAAATTAAATTTCACTCAGATTCCAACAYGACTTCAGAGGCAGGGGCCGTCTCAGCAAGCCTGGGGAATGGCAGARCACTTTGTGACACCTGCTTGATGGTTCTGATCAAAATTCCAGCCTTTGATGGCCGGTGGGRGCCTGGAAGAGCCTGGCTAAGCAACAGGATGCCCTGTCCCCACGTACACCCAACATTAGGAACGCTCAACCTCTTTCCTTTTTTCTCACTACAGATTTTGATGGGAAATATTTTAAAGGCATGTATGTGTTTTCCTGTATGTATCTGCTTTACAAAGCTGCTTTTCTGCAGCTCTGCCCGCAGCGGCAGGAGCAGCCCGGCAGGACGCGGCGCCCATGGGAGCAGCCGCGCATGGCTCCACCTCTCAGCGGGCGATGGCAGCGATGTCTCGCAGGCCCTCCCGCCATGTCCTCGCCTTCATCCTCCCCGAGTTCAAACCCTTACGAGGCCTCACAGGCCCTCCCGCCATGTCCTCGCCTTCATCCTCCTCCAGTTCAAACCCTTACGCGGCCTGCGTACGCGGCAGCGCTGGGCCCGCGCTGCCCCTCGGCGCAGCACCAGGCCTTCCCCATCCCTGTGGGCCCGTGGGGCTGGACACCACCCCGGCACGGGCTCCTTCCTGGGGCGCACGGGCCATTTTCGTCTCTCCCCCCTTTCCACGGGGGGGTGGGTGGGTAGGTGAGGAGCACACCGGCCATCAGGCCCGGCGCCGGCATCCCTGCGGCCCGCTCTCCTTGCCGCGGGGGGCCGATGAAGGCAGGCAGCCCTCCCCGCCGCCGCAGCACAGGCAGAACCAGCCCGTTGCCATGACAACGGGCCTTCCTGCGTGTCCAGTGCRTGGCCGGAGACGGGAGGGGTTGGGGAGTCAGAGGCTGCCTCGACATGGCTGCTCCCTCAGCCCGSGCAGGCGCGTCTGGGGCAAAGCGGGTGACGGCGCAGCCCTGTTCCCTCTGGGTTTCCTCACAGAGACTCACAGAAGTGGTAGATGAGGCTGGGAAAAGAGTCCTGCTCCAAGCTGCAGGAGCCCTGGGGGACACAGATATTTGTAGGTCCAATTATTGCATGCAGAGGTGCCAGAGGAGTCCACAGGGATGTGGCCCCCGCTTCAGTTTTGTCTCTGCACTGCCTGGAAGCCCTCAATGGGCTCCAGCAGATCCCCGCATCAAAGCTCTGGGTGCAAAGCTCTTCTACAGTGAAGCTGGGTGCATCTGCAGCTATACATCTGCAGACACTGTATTTATAATTAATGTTTGTACAGCGCTTTGAAGATAAAGTGGCATATAAGTACCAAGTATCATTATTATTAGAACCAACTTGATTTATACCCACGAAAAGCCAGGAAATTGGGGCTTTAAGAGTCTGGCAGTTTGGTCAGACGCTGCTGCTTAAATTCACACATTTCTGCTTTGCATTTTGCTCGKCAAGAGTAGGTTAAGTCTGAGGCACCCACCGTAGAGCTGCAGACCTAGCCCAGAACTTACCGGTTTTTGATCTTGAAGGGAGAAACCTCTCACTGGGGAACCTTGATCGAGTATCTAGAAAAAAACAACTCCTTTTACTGCATCTATTCAAGGGTACCTCTCCCTCCTAGACTTTAACATGTGCATTAGCGAATAGGGCTTGGTGTTCCAGCAGCATCCCACGTGAGGATGCGGAAAGGGAGGGGAATGGGAAGTGAGCAATGCCCTGGAAAACTCAACCCTACCTGGCCCAGCGACTTTGTTTGCTTTTCCCGGTCTTCTGTTGATCAGCACTGAAAAATGTGGTTACAGAAATACTCATTTTAACAGAGCTAATTTTAAATGTCAACCTCTAAGAGTTGGGGAAGGCTAATTAGTAAGGGGGAAGGGGAACGGGATGTCGGGAACTTTAATTTCACTCAGTGCAGCCAACCCTGAAGAGAATTCAGAGCTTGCTATTAGCTACACGTCTTTAATTTGACTCCAAATGTTAGTCAATAACATTAACAAATGGAAAACTGTCACAGCACAGAAAGTACTAATGCGGGGAGGCCCCAGTGTCTCAGCGCAAGGTGCTAATTGGGGGCTAACTGGGTAAGGCAGCACATTAATAACCCTCTGTCCAAGTCGCCCCGTAAGTTGCTAGGTTGGGCTGTGGAGTGAGCTGAGCATCCGYCGCTCACTCCCGATGGAGCAAGCATGATTCATGGGGTGCAATAGAAAKGGTGTTGGAAATTTCGTGTAACTGCTCTTGCAATCAAAAGATTTGAGTCTTATGCCAAAAAAGAAGAGGGACAGAGGAAGACAAGAAAAAAAGCTGAGGACTGCGAGATGGTGAAAGCTGTACTGTCCTTCCCTCCCAAGTCAAGGTTGGGGGAGATGAGCTGTGAAGCCCACAAGGCCCATGCCTGTCTTGTGCCTCACATGCTGTTTACACCTGCTCTGAACAAAACRAGAAGGATTCGCTTCTCTTGCTTTCAGAGCTACTTTTCCATCTCCTTTTCAGTGGGGCTCCTCAGCCCTGTAAATCCAGGTGCATCACGCAGAGGCACCTACAGCATGCTGGACAGCCAGGATATATGTTTCAACACGCTGCTCAAAGCCCGYGCTCATCTGCGAAACATTTCCAGCGAGGAAGAGATCAGTCACAGCCCTTTCTACAATGCCCAGTAGTTAATTGCCGCCTCTGTTTAAAAAGCCAGCGTTACGACTCGGGTTAGCTCCCCCGAATCTCCCTCTTCATTACTTGAACCCGTGTGCTGCAGGCATCGCGGTGCGCGGCGGCGTCCCCGCAGCGCGCAGCGGGCCGCCACGCAGGCTTCAAAGCAGCGTGTGATGTGCTGCATGCACAAAGCAGCATGGCAGGAGCGCCGCGCGGCTCCCCTCCTCGCTCCCACGCCGAGCCCCGATGCTGGCGTCTGCTGACACGTGTTCTCCTCCAGCCTTTGATGGGCTGCGGGGAGGACACGGTTTCACGCGCTGCTTGGGAAAACTGTTATACGGTATCAATACAATGTAATTTCACCTACCCGCAGAACTGACAGGCGTATTCCAACTGTGGTGTATTATCAATTATAAACCTAACAGAGCATGTTCTCCCATCTGATTGTTGAAAAAATCACTTGTCAAGGGCTTGTGAAAGACCATAGCTGTCTTCCTATAGACAGCAGTGCAAGAGATGCAAAACTTCCATGTTACAATGCCTTTTTTTTTTTTTTATCTGCAGTATAATAGAACTGAATAAGGTGATTTCTATAGCGTCTTTATACCGACAATGTTTTACAAAGCAATGAGTTGGATACTGGCAGCGCAGTGACAATGTTAATCAAACAACAGAGTCACTGTAGGCAGATCCAGCTCACAGATATCTGCTAGGAAGAAGAGCTAAGCCCAGCCTAGCAGGCCAGTGTCCCCCTCTCACCTTTGCAAGTGCTTCATGCACTAGGGAAGGGCTTGGGCTACTTCCATGCCATTTCCAGGTATGGAAACGGCTCCTTCCATAGTCCTGCCACGCCACTGCTTCCCCATGGATGAACCGATGGTAATTCTTGTCATCATGAGGGGCTTGTTCCTTACAAGTCTTCTGCTCTGCTGTGGAGACACCTGTGTGGACGTATTGCCAATGAGAGCTACTTACCAACGGGACAGGGAATTTTCTTATTATAAAAAATGCTTTAGCACTTAAGARAGCCACAACAAGGGGGTGAAAAAGAAAAGACTTAATCACCGTTGCTTTGGAGTCGTCTCAAATTTGTAATTCAATCAAAGCCCCGTAACAGTAAGGATGGCTTTCTGATATTCACTGGAGTTTTCCAGGGGCTATAATCTCTGAGAGATTTATTCATCCTTTCTGCATTAGCTTAAGTCTATTTTGGAAGAAACATCTCTCCCTCCCTCCCATCAGCAGAGCTCCAGAGAAGACATTAATATTAAAGTAATTCAATTACTCTGACTTGGGAGAACATGGGTCCGGGGGAAAGGGGTGTTCGTTAAGCCATGCCATGACAGCTCTCCTTTCATGTCCCTTGTATCCCCAAGTTGTTGTTCCAAAAGAGCTTCCTGAAACATTGAAGGGAGCTATTAGGGATGGTTACAGCAGCCCGCTCRCTTATCTTCCGTACGTATGCTGTGACATGAAAGGACGTATGGAAAAGACGTATGGGAAGGACCACGGGGCAGCTCGTGCCCTGCCCAAGGGCCCCATGTAACACAGCAGGGCCCCAGACCCAGCGCAYCCCGCTGCCTCTCCCCGCTCCCTCTCCCAGCCCAAGCCTTCCTCCCAGCACCACATTCCCACACTCCCCCCATTAAATCCAGCTGACATTCCCGAAACATCCCCACACTCCGGGCCTCTCCAAGTAGGAACCGGGGCTGGAGGAGGCTGTAGAAGGCCAGCCCTGAGGTGCTGCCCAACGTTCGCTCCCACGTCCCGGCACAGGCCAGCTCCACGGACACCCCCAGGGCCTGGCCCAGACGGCAGCCCAGGGACCAAGCCTTGGGTGAGGAAGATGAGGAGGAGGAAGGAGACTCTTTGGGAGGGAGGGATGGGGAGTGCTTTGCACTTCAAAGGACACATCAGCTTCTCAAGATCACAGGGAAGAAGGAAGAGCAAGGCTAGAAGATAGATTAACCTTCCTTCTCCCTCCCGTTTCCTTGTTCTACCCAATCAGTCCTTCCCTCGCCAGCTAATTAAACATGAAACGAGCTGGGGGGAGGTGGGTGCTGAGCCTCAGCAGCTCGGGCTGCACTGGCAGTGATGCCGCTGTCCTGCCCTTGGATCAGGAAACCCTCTGGAGCCGACAGCGCTGCCCAGAAACAGAACCCAGCGCAGGGAGCCCGGCCTCGGTCCCCGTCCTCCAGCCTCGGTGCTGTGGCGGGGACGTCACCCTGCACCAAGCCCCAGGGAGCCCCCGAATTCAGCGCCGGCAGCACCAACGCTCCCCATCCACGCTAGCGTGTGAGCGGAACACGAGCTCCTGGATCAGAGGGCTGGCTGAAGATCCATCTGGATCCCCAGGCTTCTCACTGCTGYGCTACCAAGTGCAGCCCCCCGCAGTGCCCTGGTCTGCAGAGGGGTCTGGATCAGCACCATAGATCCAGATGACAAGAGCCCCCATCCCAGAGGAAAACCTTGGCAGCAGGAAGGCAGCGCAGGCCTGGGGACACACTGGATCCTGACATCTTCTGTAATCAAGAGAGGTTCGCTAATGTCACTTTTGGTAATGAGCTCACTGATGTGGGCTGAGATCTGACAAGCTCATTGGAAATGAAGTCTCGAATTCTGCACAGCTCCCAACCCCACTTGAAGGGAGTCAGAGAGGGCAGGAGATCAAAACGACACAGCGAGGAGGTACCAGATTTGGAGACGGGAAAGAGTCAGACACCCAGCTGTCAAACTCAGCTGCATGTCTCTATCCATATATCCAGATCTGTGACATCTATAGCTCTCTATATCAACAACCGTATATGAAAGCCAGGGAGAACTTTGAAAGAAAAATAACATCACTGTGATGAGACGTTTTATCTTTCTCCTCGGCTCTCAGGGGCAGCGGAATGAAAGTTGTGATATGTGCAGAGAAACTGCCAGCAGAGGGAAGGAAGGTACCGACGAGGGAGCAGCTTTTTCCCTGAGGACCCCGTTATTTTTGCAGCCTGCCAGCCCCAGCGAATGCCGAGYGCCTGCACGTGTGGATGCCAGCAGTTTGCACAGGATAAAACGCACCTTTRGACTCATCTCCAGCAGATGGACAAAGTCCTCTCCTCCGTGCACGCGGGCTCAGCGTGCCCGCCACGCAGCCCAGGATAGCATGGTGTGACACTGGAAAGAAAGAATTCAGGTTTTGCTAATTAACCTTGTCCCCAGACCTCGGGTAATGGCGTAATACAAAATTCTATCTCCCTTTGATACTTCCCAAGCAGCTCCCGCTGCCCTCCAAGCACAAGGGCGCTTGAAAAAAGACCGGGAAAAACGCTTCCAGGAGCAAGTGGGAAATGGGAACTGCACAGCCCTGGCCACTGTGCACAGGCTGAAAGGGGGACCCAGGGCCACGCTCAGACGAGCACGGCCGAGTGCAGCACGCACCTTCCCCCTGCTCGCCTCTCTGCAGGGCCTCCAGCCCACGTCCCCAGAGCACCTGCACTTACTGAACGCAGCTCCGGCTGCCTCCAGGGGCGGTTTTGCTCGGAGGAAGCGAAGCTGGGTGGAGGACCGGCTCCTCACTGCTCCTGTTCCAGCCAGCGAGAGCAGAGAACATGAGCAAGGCAGCTCCTCTCTCCCCAGGGAGCAGCGCTGCCCGGCAAGCCAGCGGGCTCTCAGCCCCAAACAGACCACGCACCCACTTGTGATGTGGGGTGTCTGGGTGCTCTGTGCACCCACACACTGCTGCCCAGCCTCTCCGGGGCCCGTGCACAGCTCAGCCGGCTCTGGAAGGTGCCCACGGTGCTGAGGCGCTTTCCTAAAAGGGGTCCTGCAGCCACGGCGAGGACAGGGAAGCACCTAAGTGCTGCGTTTTGCAGGAAAAAGGTGCCTGAACAAGGCCTGGGGTTCAAGAAGTRCTCTTGGTGTTTACATGAAGACTTTGGCTTCAGGAGAAAATCTGATACTGCTCTGAGTTTAGCTTGGTCTTGTCCTTCATGGGGCTTGAAGGTAAATTCCCCCTGTTTCTCTCTTCGCATTGCAATTATCAGCCCATTCTAATGAAATTCACTCCAAGYAGAGAGCCAGCAGGAAGCTTCTTGTCCACGGACAGGTTGTACCATTTTGTGCAGAGGCTGTGAATGAAATTCAGCCTTTTCTTTACTTCATGGGTTTATTTTAGCACTCTCAGATATGGATGTGAAATCCTCTTGCGCCCATCAGTAAACATTTGCCTGGTCAATTAGACAATTCTGTCATCATCCTCTTGCTCTTGGTGGGGACAGAGTCTCCTGCGGTGACTAACAAATCGCTAGCTGGGTTTTCTCAAAGCCTCCTGGCTGCTGATGATCTAACGCACCCTCAGCCAAGCAACCCCAAAGCAGGGGGAGAGGGTTATTTTTTGTGGAAAGTACTGTTTTTGAACTGTCCACTTCTCACCAGCACTGTGATCAAGCCTCTGAAGGAGCCTTCCTCTGCTCGGCAGGATGAGAGGAGGGCAGAGGTGCCAGGGAAACTTCAGGGGAAACATTTCCAAACTTTTCAGATGGAGATCGTGGCTCCCCGGGACGTGAGGCCTCACTGGGAACAGCGAGGGTGGGCAAGGCAACAGGGCGCTGGTGGCAAACAAGAGCTCCAGAATGTCCCTGCAGCGCTGGCCGGGAGGAATAACGTGCATTTTAATTTGAGTGGCAGGCGGCCACATCTCTCTTTCTCTCCATGCATCTCCACAGAGCCCATTTTCCCTGGACAGCAGGGAAAGATAAGCAATTAAAGCCCTAATCAATAACAGCCCCAGCCCTCCCTGCTTCCAGCTCCTTAATTGGCATCCCAGAGTCATGGGCAAGGTGAAACCAGGCCTTTGAAAGCAAAGGAAGGAAGAAACCCTGTGTGTTGGCTTTAACGAAGTACAAACAAATCCCCAAGCAGGAGGCTCTGGTTCAACTCTTAAGTTTGGTTTGATACCAGCAGATGGGAGAGCAGCAGCAGGGTTACGCAGCCACGGTACTTCTAGCTAGGATAAACACTTCTGATCCAATTCTGGCCAAATATGCTAAAGGAAAAGCACCCTGCACTTCAGGGTCCCATGCAAACACAGTTCTGCAGTTTCCAGGCTCTGCTACCAAAGCAGAACCTCCCATCAACAGGTATTGGTGCTGGTGCTGCCAAAGGGCTGAGCCCATGGGTCCGCCCCGCTCCGGCGCTGCGCCGGGCTCCCCAGCGGAGAGCCCGCCTATGGCAGCGCCTCTGCATCCCAAAAGCATCACCTCAAATCCAGATTCCAGCAACGGGCATCGCTCCTTATCCACCACTTGCAAGAGCTCTGGAGAGGAAAGGGGAGCCAGGCAGGACCGTCGCGCTCGCTAATTATTCACGGAGCCGCGTTCCTCTCCCCAGTCCCTGTCACCGCAGAAGACAATTAAGGGATTCCCATGCTGAGCCACCTCTCCGCCATCCAAACACTCCTCCAGCCTCCCTCCGTCCCACATAATTATACTGCCTCTTGACCTAATTTTGCTAAAATAATCTGCCTATGAAAGAGAAAATGAGTAGAGAAGTCTTTGTCGTCGAGGTCATTTACTGAATTTTAATAGTTCATAAATGACTAATTTAGCAGGAGCTCTGCTCCCTTGAAACCGCTACCTATTGAGCTCACCAGGATATTTTTCTTCCTCTTGAGACAAAGGATGGAGTAAGAAATTCAACAGCTGCCTAAGAACTAGTGTTTTGTTTATATTCTCTTCCTAATTGCCGTGGTTTATGCTCAGAGACATGGACCTTTCACCAGGACAGCTTTTCAGTCAAATGGGCATCTTCACAGACAGCCACTGTCCTCATGGAAGAACCATGGAAAAATCCCAGTGTACACTTGGTTATTCAAGATGCATTTCAGTAAAACATCTGCATGTTTAATCTCAAGCATGTGCTCAAGTCTCTGCCTGCTCCATTTGCTAGGTGTGCACTGTCGGTCTCTTCCAGCTGAGGAAGCTTCCTGGGCTTTCCTACCAAAGCACCAAACAGGAGCAGGCTCCTCAGTCACCACTGAATCACTGCTTTATCTAGCAGCTGGTTGGTGGTACCACATTCATCAGTGACCCCTTGCTTTGTCACTTCCCTTGGCTTTACCTGTCCCTTCAGGAGCTCCCAGAGCTGACGTTAAGTAATGCTCTGTTATCCCTGCCCTTCTCCCCAGCTGTGCTGAACGCAGGGCTGAGCGCAGTGTGTCAGGGTGGCAGCGCTGTTCGTGCTCACAGATGCATCGCTCAGCTTAGCTTGTCACTGCAGACTCCACCTGGGAGATAAATAGACAGAAATTAGAGGAAGATAGGAGAAAATATCTTAATACATCAAGTTGCTCCAGGGTGGCAGCTTCAGAGGGCCTGTGAGACTGTGTGAGGTGCAGACCCTGGGTAAACAGGCTCTGTTCAAGGTCCTTGCGGGGCTAAAAGCTGGTGCAGGGCCTGTGCAAGAGGCATCCGAGCAGCCGGGTGCCCAGCAGAGCTACCCAAACCCTCCGGAACGAGGGTGAACCACAGTCTATTAAGCTGATGGAGGGTAACGGGGTCACTCGCACTGCTGCTCCGGGAGCAGGAGGCAGCACAGGAGGGTTTGCTGTTAATGGAGAGAGAGCAGGAGAGAGCATGGTGCCAAGGAGCAGCGCACGGGACGGGAGCCGCGCAAGGGGCTGCCCTCCCTCCCTGTCTGCGGGCTGAAAGAGCCTCTTATTTAATGAGAAGGTGCAAGGCAAAGACAGCATCAAGCTTAATATATGTCATTTGTTTGGACATAATGAAGGGTGAGAGCAGCTGTTAGAGCAGACTTGCGAAGCAGGGAACAGTTCTTTATATATAGGGACACTAATGCACAGGCGGTGTTTGACCTGCTGCAGTCACACTGCGAGGTACTGCCAGAGCTGGGAAAAACAGTGTTTTCCACCTCTGCAAGCTAAAAGCCACCAGGCTAGTGCAAACCCTGCTCATCTCTTCTTTCCTCCATCCTGCAATATTTTTAACATTTCAAGAGAGGAAAACGTTATTTATCATTGAGCTTATTGTACAAGCTGGCATGATTTATTTAAGCATTTGCCAATAACCACCCAAACAGGAGGCTGTTTTTCCAGCGCTCCCACAGCGGAGCACTAGAGGAAACAATAACAGACCTTGTGAGTGTTACTGCGGGACCTCTCCTGCCAATTACACTGAGTTATAAGTTTCAGTAAGGGGATATAAAATAATTAATTTCATATAGCCCAGCAGGAATTGCTTGCTCTATATGAAGAATCTTCCTTCTCTAGGTTTTTAAGCCAAGATCATGTATAATGATTAGAGTTTAAAGGATGCTATACACTACACAGACCCAACATGACAGAGGATTTCATTGCTTTCCCTGCTTGCTACAAYCTTAAGTGGACAGATGGGTCTGCAGGATCATAAAAAAGCAGGTGAATGTCCCCTCCTGTCCACAGGCCCAGGGGAGGACTGCGCTGACCAYTTGTAAGAGCCTTGTATAAAAGCAAAAGCTTTTGTAAGCTTGGCATGTAAGCTTAATGAAAGTAAAGAAATCAAACTGAAGGTCTGCAAGTTCTTCCTTGGGATTCTGCAAGTGATGAGATTTAATTAAAACCAAGCAAGCAAGATGACCTAGAACCGTGCAYGGCCGAACAGCCCAGAAACTGAATTGTGGCAGCTCGGGGTGCAAGGAGGCTGAGCTGGAGGCAGCTTCATTGGGCACCTTCCAACTCAGTGGAAAAGCATCTGTTGTTGTTCCACACATGCAAAGGTCAGTGATGTCCAAGGCGTCTGAGGAAGAAAGGTGGATTTCCAGAAATAAATCTCGAGGCTGACAAGGGCAGGGTGTCCTGGTGAGGCTCGTTTCTCATGTGGCCTTTGCAGGCTGACGGTATCATCTGCGAGCCTTGTCAAGACAGCCTGGGTGTTTTGGGGCGCTGCTTAAGCCTGGACTATTTCCTCCGGTGCCGCTGGCGCACCCGGAGCAGGATGGGGGCTGGACCAGCAGCTGGGCTCCTCTGTCCTTGGGGGAGAGCAGGGGTTTCTTTCCCTGCTCGCCTGGTTGTAGCAAGCAGCTGCATCAGCCAGAGCGTTTGGACACCCTCTGATGGAGCAGAGCCAGTGTTTTCACACAGAAGTGTGGAATTCAACCCCCAATCCCAGCACATGCCATTGCAATTAAAGCCTGTATCAAAAGCACATGCACAAACCGGGAAGAATCCAGCCGCCTGATTTTTTTTCCCCTTGCATTTGATGCATATCTCTTAGAATAGGTGATGTAAAAACAACTGCAGAAACAAATAACCCCCAAACTGAACCGAGTACTTTCAGCTTGCAAGAAAGATTTGAAATTTGCAGATGAAGATTCAGATTACATTTTGGATGCAATCTAGGTTGCCTTTGCTACTAAAGCCAAAAGCAAGCTTTCATTCCAAAAACCCAGGATAAACAGAAGCCTTTCTATCATCATGGAGCATTCTTCAGTTTGATGTTCCTTTCAGAGCACAATCCCTCTCATGCATAAATGCCAGGGTAGGATAAGGATTCAGGAGTGGAGGGTTAATGTAATAATGTTCTGCAAAATGAGAAAAATAATCAAATAAACCTTGAAATGGAAATGCTGGCATTCATTCCCAACAGAGCAGTGTCAAAAAAGGRGATTATAATTACCTCTAAGCCTTACAGCAGCCAATGCATTTTCCCAGGGGAACCTTACCTCCAGAAATTAAAAATATCCCAATTCAGAAGCACTAGCTCTATTAAGCCCTATAGAACCACCACCACAATCTGCAGATTTTAAAGCCATATAATCCCACCCCCAGACCTTGCAGCGTGGTCTGTGCAGCTGATTAGCACTAAGAGCTCTGTACTCAAGTRCAATTCGCCACTTCCCGCATTAGCTGCGCTTGCAGGAGCCACAGACACTGCGCTATGGCAATTCCTARGGCAGAGGGAGATCTCAAAGGGTGTTTTCAGCCATTACAGACAACGAACCCCAAACCTCGCTGCAGYGGGTACCCACAAACCCGCCTGACCTCGGGGGCACAGATCCTTTCCCAGAGGGGCTGGGGGCTCAGGAACCAGCCCCCTTCCCCGGGCTGGGCTCTAAGGGGCCGCCTGGATACTTGGATCACATTCAGATCCACCTACCACATCTTTTAACCAACAGTAACACGCTCCAGACAGCTTAGCTGATTAGTGAGATGCTATTTTCCTTAGAAATTGTTTGATGAATTTTGTACTTTGCTGTTAGCCAAGGGCAGGGAGCTCCCGTTCACCTACTGACTGCAGAACTTCAGGCAGAATCTGCAAGCCCCTCTCATCCCCCTTGGCTCCAGCCACACTTGCAGCAACAGGGGATAAGATGGGCTACAACAGCACTAATTTATTTGCATTTACAGAGCCTTTTTACTAGCTCCTCTAAGGAAGGTGCTAGGATGGCCCTTCAGTCTCGGGGCTTTGGAGAGAAGCTGGTCACCGCTGCCATTGCTTTGATCTGCAGTGTTCACTTAACCACCAAATCCTGTGTTGAAATTTTGTTTGCAAAACAGTAAACGGAGTAGCTTCCCCTGCCCAGAGAGCAGCGGCTGCCCTGCACCTTTCTCTGAAATCTGCCCCTTACCTCTAGTCGAGCCAAGGTGCAGTGAGATGCGAGGCAG
This sequence comes from Nothoprocta perdicaria, assembly GCF_003342845.1. Lineage (NCBI taxonomy): Eukaryota > Metazoa > Chordata > Aves > Tinamiformes > Tinamidae > Nothoprocta > Nothoprocta perdicaria. Next base: position 2,207,804 of record NW_020455566.1, read on the forward strand.
CACCTTGGTGGGTTGCAGAGCAGGTGGCATTTTATAGGAAAGAGAAACCTTGGGCAGACGGGGCCTGTGGGCACCTCAGTCCCCTTCCTGCCGTGGCCGGGAGCCGGGAAGCGCCACGGGCCCTGGGGCGCTGCGGAGCCTCTCGGCAGGGAGCAAATGGGAACCAGGGCCGGAGAAGAGCGTGCAAACACGAGCGCAGCGCAGGCTTCATCACCGGCATTGATTCGACACGGGAAGTATTTAGCTGTGATTGCAGCAGGTGTCAGAACAAACGCCTGCAATCAGCTCAGGCCTCGAGAGGCCGCGGGGAGGCCGGTCGGAGCCGCAGAGCCGCGCCGTGCCGGACCCCTCGGCCGCAGCTCCGCGGGGCCCCCGGCTCGGCCCACGTGTCTGGGGCGTTCCCAAGGACAACGTGCCCGTTCCTCACGCTCTCCTCCTTCGCCGCTGAATTTCAGACATTTAAACAAAACAACCGGCTGTAGCAGAGCTTCCCTTTGCTTCCTCCTTACTGCTKCTGCTTTAAGGCTTTGGGCACCTCGCAAATAAAAATACTGCCTTTCCCACRCATCACTCGGCCCAACATCTGCCAATATGCCAACATCACCATTTTCTCATATTAGAACCAAAAGTTTAATCCAACAGTGCTTTTTCCTAGGTGCCTGCTCTCACTCCACAGAATGAATTTAATTCCAGGGAGAGTTTTGCTGAACTCCAAGGCCTGACAAACTTTTCATTCCGTAATCATTTTTCAGAGGAAGGGAAAACAAAATACATAAAATAGACAAATGGAAATATCACTAATGCCATCATGGCAGCAGAGGAAAGGGTAATAAAGAGAAATATGACTGAGTGGAATTTTTCTGCAATGGCTCTGCTGAAGCTCTCCATCTCCCGAGCTTTCCAGACCACTTCCTCACCTTGGGCAACACGAGGGAGCTCTAGTGACGGGAACAGAGCAGCCCCCATTTACACTGGGGGGAGATTTGCTTTTGACTTGCAGATGCTTTTACTATGCATTACATTAGCATTTTTCTCCTTTAATGCAAAGTGCAATGGTAGGAGCTGTCAATGCTGTATTCTGAAGCCTTGATGATCTGTGTATTTAATTATAGGAAGGTCTTTATTAATATTAGAACAATAACCATTGACTTTAATGGCAATGACTAACTTTACTAGCATTAAAAGCTACACTGAGCATTAGATGTTTGCATAGCAGCAAATGTCACAGTTTTCCTTCCACCCTCTATCCTTTAAGTCACACTACCTCATTCCAGGATGCAAAACTACTGCTAAGAAAAGAAAAAACCCCCTGTTATAACACTTGCACATGGTGGGAATGTTTAAGTTTCACATGCTAGTCTCGAGATCAATCTTAAGGGAAGTGCATACTAACATTAAACTTAAGTGCTTTGAGATTCGCCAGATTATTTAGCAGCCACTCACACACCATTTAACAACGCTTAGCAGGACTGGCCTTAAACATATGCGTAACTCTGAGCAACATGCTGAAATTCTGTGATGAATTGAGGTTCCGTAGAAGAATATAATCTATTCTTCCCTGACACAGACTAATTAAAACATTATCGATTCAGCTACAAGCGCGAACCACCAATAAATCAGGACCGCGATTGTGCCACRTTGCAGCTCTCCGGTGAAGAGGCCGATTGCCTCACTGCTGTCGGTGGCTAGACGCCTAACAAAGCAAAGAAATGACAAAAACCACAGCGAAGTTTTATTAGTTTCAATCCTGTCAGTAAACTTCTTGCATCCACCACTTGCCATAAAAAAATAGGCGGGGGGAAACGCTTCTTTTTGCATCCCCTTCGGCTGACACCCGAGCGCTGCTACAAAATCAATTCAGCCTTTATGTGTTTGGCATTCTCTTTTGGGGAAGGACGGTACCAAGAAATATAAGCCTACACTCCACTGGTTTTTGGTGCTTTTTTGTTCCTCTTTACGTCTTCATCTTTGCAGAGTCGCTGTTGCAGTGGTTAAGAAGAGCGTTTCACCCTCTGCAAAGGCAAAAAGCAGCAGCAACACTCACCGCAGATAAAAAGCCCCACGAGCCCAAATGATTTACTCTCTCTGAGGTCCCTCAGACTCCTCTTCTGTTAAAAATGGGTGAAGTTCAGCCCTTGAAAATTAATTGCTGACAACTTTCTCCTATGATGTATATCTCCAGAGGTTTCGCTGGCAACTGGTAGTTGCTGCTCTGCACATCTGTACTAAACACTGCCTGCTGGCCATAAATCCTGCGTGCTCCCTGCAGTCATGGTGCCCCTCAGCCCATAGATATTCCAAATGGAAATGAAAGCCAGCCGCTAAGGTGGCGGGAGAGGGGACTTAAGCAGGCAAAGTTACAGCAAGCCACGACTCCACTGTCATTTCAACTAGCAAGCAACACTAGGCAATGAGAGCTTCTGATGATTCGGGATGACCAGAAGAAGGGCCAAACAATAAAATCACTGCAGCTACCACTTCTCATTTTCGGTTTAACCCTTATCCAACTTCAACCATCATTTCAGCTCTTCCTCTCTACCCCTTTCCCCTCACTTCATGTCCATAAATAAAGAAAAAAGATGTTTTTGATGCAAAGGGATGGGAAGAAAGATGAGCAATGCTACCACCATTCAAAACTGTTGAATTCCATGCTTCAAAGCTGAGAATTCCTTTTGTTTTCCTTCTAGGTAAGACAGGAAAAGTAATGCACAGAAAAACAGACCAGGGAATCAGTATTTACATCAACCAAGCCAAGGCAAAGGAACAGCTCTCTGCTAATGGCTTCCTGCCACTAACCTTGGACATTTCAGAGAGAGGTAAAGGCAGGGCCTAGTCTAGCAGCTCAGCCCATCCAGAGGCAGAATCTTGCTCCTCTTGTCCGAGATGTGTTTTTTTGGCAAGCACAATCCTCGTTAGCTTGATGGGAATCTCATGAGCTAGAAAGAAAGCTGGGTCTGAAGATCTTTGGCATCTGGAAGTAGGAAGAGCATCCATCACACTTAAAGATTTCAGCTAACCCACAGCCACCATTTCAATTTTTTCTCCAGTTAACAGTCGATACTTTTGTAGGTCAAGAGCAACTAGCAAGGTGCTCAGCACGCAGCCTCACAACAATGCCTCGGATTATCAGTTTTGGGTTTTTCTTTGGACATGACCAGTCTACATCATTAACTCCGGTCATCTTGACCCATTCCAGAGCCGGCAGGTTCATCACAGTCTCCCATTCTCACCTAACAGCTGAGAAGTCAGTGCTGACTTACTCGTCCACCACRTTTTATCTCCTTCCTAGTGGTTTAAAACCCCAAACTAATGCTGCTGTAAGCTAAGGCTCAAGGAAGCATCATCCATCCTGCAGATGCAAACCAGGAATGAAAAGTTTCCATTGCTAATTTGTTTTAAGGCTAAGACTTCGCTCTCAAGTAGAGTCTTTATTCCAGAAAGGAGACGCAATGAGGACATAAAACAGCAGGGAAGAAGAGTTGTTTAGGTTATAAACAGGAATAATAATATTAAAAATAAGTGATGGAAGAATTAAGCAGAATACTAAAGAAAATATCCCACCAAGCAGTCTGCGCTGAGCTCTGCAAGACAAGCCCTGACGTGGCAAAAGGATCAGTCTCACGCTGCTCCAAGGAGCAGCAGAAGTGACCAGGAGTCGGAGCCTTCCAGCAGGAATCAGGAATCCAGAGGCCACGAGCGGCTCCGTGGTCCTTTCAGCCTCTGCCTTCCTGTGCCTGAGGAGGAAGGAGGTGATTTTCCCTACTCTGCAGGTCACTCTCCCTGTTTCGCTGGGTGAACAGCTCCTTGCTTCCTCACCTCCAGCCTCTGCAATGCATCCCGGTGTTAGCTGTCCCAGGAATATAAAACACATTCGTGACGACAGAATGACAGGGATTAAGTTTGACTTGTCTCCTTCCGCTCAGGTAATCGCTATGCTGAGAAGGGATGAAAATACGTAAGGAGCAGAATAAAACAATGAATAGAATAAAGCCATTTTGGAAGCAGTAGTAATTCTACAAGGAAAAAGCACATCTTAAAATACAAATAGTTATAGCATGAGCAAACACTAGGGAAGCATATGGTACCACCTATTTTACTAATTARTTTTCAGATCAAGTTGTGCAAATTAGAGGTGATAAACAGCGTTTTTCTTTTAGGATCTAAAAATGTTTGACATGCTATGACAAAGTGCAGTAACTGCRGGAGAATATTCATGAGGAGATCTACAGTCACCATCTCCATTTCAGCACAGTGTACTTCCATCCCTGCAGGAAATGAGTGGAAAGAGCCTGTATTCCTTTGCATGTGAAACGCTGCAATTCCTCTCCTTTGGATTTTAAATGCACAATCTGAAGAGGAGTGCAGGGGAGTGAAGGACACGCGTGTGGCTGGATCGGATCCTTGGATCTGAGCTCTCCTGCTGCATATTCYCAGGCTCGGAGGTCTGCAGACATCCCGTCACCCACGCRCAGGCTTCCAATCCTGCTCAGCTCYACCTGCATGCACGCAGCCCATTGCATCAAGCCTCGTATCAGCTCCYGAGCATTCATCAATCCTCGCCTCACGTTTTGTAGAGCAGATGAAACAAAACGTTGCTATTCCCATTTCTATCTGCAATCAGAGATGGGATGTGACTTCACAGCACCGCGAACAACTGAACCAAGTCTTCTGACCATCCATTATTCAAAGAGGGTAAATGATGGGCCGTGTCAAAGCGCTCCCGCCCAAGCCCATCGCTGTGCCTGGCATATTAACTTTGCAGAGGCACCAGGGAGGAGGGTTGTTCGGAAATACTCTTTTCGAACACAAAAGCACAGAGATTTTTGTGGGTTAAAGCACTTAGCATTAAAAACTTTCTGCAGTGTTTCAAACAAAGGAAATACCTGAGATGAGAAGTTCATCTTTCCAAGGATAAAACGCGCTCTTCCCTCTCACGGAGAAATCCTCCCCGCCAGACCCAGACACAAAGAACATCCATTTTGCAACCAATTCCTTTTCTATTTCCATTTTTGCTTCTGTTCTTGCTCCCCATTGCACTTTGCAGACAAAACTAAAGAAAACGATGAGGGTGAAGAGGATGAAAAGTGAAAAAGGTAAAGAAGAAAACTGAAAATCATGAGGTTTAAATTTCAACTCTGTACAAAGTTATAAGACAYGGTGAAAAGGAATGCTAATAGGGAAAAGGCGAGTCTAACAACTCCTGGTACAAATGGCTCTTCTCTCCTCCACTGGTTCCAGGATTAGAGGGTTACTCGGGTGTCGCTGGCTGCATATGGAGCTGGGCACTGCTATGACGTGTGCTGAGGAGCAAAGTCTCAGTGCTAGGGCCAAGAGASAGCCCTTCGACACCAGGTGCTTCAAGTAAATCACCACATTTCAAACAGAGGAAACTGCACCGATAGAAAGAAAAAGAAAAATCAATAAGCCTAATTTAAAAAATGGTCCCAAGTCATAAATCCTCCCTTCCAGCACAGAAGTCAGGCTGAGAGCTTCCGCTCCGTCCCCGCTCCCTCGGCATTAGGCAGCCGTGGGACCGGGGGTTCAGGCACGTTAAAGCYGGGGCGCCCGCCGCGGAGCGGCGCCGGGAGCAGGAGCGGAGCCCGCGCCGTGCGTGGGGACCCGGCCCAGCCTGCGCAGCTCCCACGCGGCCGCCGCCAGCAGCAGCCTCCGCGAGGCCACGCGGAACATCTGCCAAGATGCGCCTTCCAAAACGCAGGCAGGAGTGATTCTGGTGCAAGCGCACAGCTGGAGCCAGCTCCGYGCAATTTCCCTTTTTAAACCCAGCAGCACAAAACAGCTGTATTTTTACAGGGTTTAAGCATTATTGGTAGCAGTGGATTTATTTGATTGCACGCTGGCAACAGCAGTTATGTTTCTCAATTCGCCCTAACAAGGGACCAGAAAACTGTCCAAGAGTCATGGGGCCAATTCCCCAGTCTATAGGCAGAGCTGGTGACTTTACACCCCCCTCCCCTCCTTTATTAATTACGTGCCAGGCAATGCATGTTTAAATCTAGTTTCAAGTTTAGAAACTAAACCTGAGTTTAAATCCAGCTGCTTCTCTCTGTGCTACCTGTGTAAGAGCCATGTTTAGTCATGTAGAAAATGCAAAAAGCTTGGAGATTAATTGCTAATTCACTTTTGGAGAACTCCACGCTGCCACAGTCAGCCCCAGTGCCACCCCTCTGTCCCCTGGCAGTGCCATTGCCCACGGGAAGGCCAGTGGTTCTATTATTTATGGAATAACTGATTGCATCTGTCCTTGTGCACCCCCCATGACATCACATTTAGGACTTCATTTCAATCACAGACCTATTTTCACATACAGACTTCGCTATTTTTAGGGCTAAGTAAGTAAATGGTTCATAAATAGCTTCTTGATTCATAACGGTTTATACTGCTGTCATATGCCCTACTTTTCTCATCTGAAACTTTTGTACGTACCTCTCTGGTGTCAACATGTCACACTGCAGTTTGCCCTTAAGTGTTTTACAATAACAGAAGTCTAGTTCCAAGTGAAGGGCTAGAGAAGAGCCCCTTTTCTGCAAACTGCTTCCACGCGCACTCAGACACACACATGAGGGGGACAACTTAATGCCACGGTGGCCATCATTAGATCTGGTAGGAAAACTGATTGCCCTCAGTCCACTGCCCACCTCCTAAATCAGAACCAACCACCAAAATTTTGCAAAAAAAGCTAATTTAAAGAGTGAAAATTTTGATTGAGACAACTTATATTCTTGGCTAATCAAAATAATAAATATTTCAGCATGGAACATATATGGAAGAAATTTTGGAAAATGGAGGAAAACGTTTGCTTGTTGAAGAAATATTTGACACAAAAGCCCAGTTCTGACACCTTTCCTTCATCTATCTTGCCCTCATTCATTGCACCCCCAATGGGGCATCACTGGAACACAGAACTTGCTTTCATTGAACCAATACTCTCCAAACTGCAGTTCAGCATTTCCCTTGACATCTATCCCAACAAAGCTGGCCTGCTCCAGGAGCATGGGCTCAGAATTTGCATTATCTGGAGCCTGTGTGGAAATCAATCCTCTTTATAGAAATCCAGCCCATACCCGGTCTGATCTGAAAGTGGGGTGAGAGACGATCTGACTCCCCTAATCCTTCAGGGCTCTTTAACAGCTTTAAATGCTGAAAAATAAAACACTAAGCAGCCAGACAGGGAAAAGAAAGCTTGTTAATAAGGCCGGCAGCAATAAAGCTGCAGCGCGATTCTGCTGCTCTGTGCCACACATTTGTTTTGCGTTAATCTTATTTGCTTTCTGAGGGTTTTTCCGTGTATTCAATAAACAGAACATGAAAGAAGTGACAGSATAGATTCACTGAGTGTCTTGTACCAGCAGGGAAATCGGAGTCTGCCAGTGAAGTGCTCGAGAGGTCCTAGGAYGAGTGTGTTTTATGCAAGATCAGCAGGGCCCGTCACCTCCTTTGGGTGCCTCTCCTGTCCCAGGGTGAGGAGCAGTGCCCCTTGGGGGCTACAGGGCCAAGCCAGGGTGTGCCGGGTGGGATCCTGCATCGTGGTGGCACCAAACCAAACCAGGACCCCGCTGCTCCCCCACGGCTCGAGCAAATCTGCRGGACGCCAGGGCCCGGCGGTACCTACCCAGCACCAGCGCTCGCAGGGCAAGAGCTAAGTCTTTGGAAGCACTTGGGGGACTGCACGAAGCCTGGACACAGCTCATACCACGTCTGATCTGAGCTCCCTGTCCCCGGAAAAGGTTATCAACAGCTCCCGGGGTGACAACTTTATTTGTGCATTTATGTTTTAAGTATAGAGCGCGCTTCTAGAGAAGAGGCAAGTGGCAGTTTATTTGGCAGCCTTCTTAAGCTGAGAAGGATTGCTCTGTAGTTTGCAGCTTACTGTGTATGTCTTGCTTGTSAGCGAAGGCTACAATTGTATTTTAATTAAAAGTAGAGCTAGGAACTGAAAGTGGAGTTTCTTTTTTATTTTCTAAAAAAAAAAACTGCTGAAGAGAATCTGGAATAGGTTTAAAGTTTCTATAGGAGACCCATGTTTTATCTCAAAGGAAAATAGAACAGTCTTCAATTGCATTTTACATGGTTTCCAGGGGACAATGGACTAAAAGCAAGGAGGTTTAGAATCACTTCAACTCTCCTTCAGGATGTGCGTTTTACCAACAAGATGCCTAAGGCTCCTTACATGTCATATCTTCAAGCAGCACAAATCTTTTTTCCCTCAACACCCTCCAACTTTCAGAACTGCAATGTAGGGGAAAGGGACAATAGTTTCCATTTAATATACTTGAAATGCATTTGGACACAGTTTTGAGCCACAGACCTGGGGCTTTTTCCTCCAGAAATTGGACACGGAGCAACTCTTCAGTGGACAAGGAGTTAAAAAAGAAGCCCTGAGCTTTGCAGTACTGCATCCCAGCAGTGAAGCGAGGAGTGCCACTTACTGCACTCCTTGCTGCTAAATTTGCTGACCATGGGCAGAGCCCACATCCCTGCAGCAGAATCTGAGCTGCAAACTGCTGTACGTGCTACAGTTTGGCCTCACAGCAGAGTCCTGCAACCGCCCTCCCAGTACAACCTAATTGAAACAAAAAAAACATATTTCAGATTTTTTTAGAGCATATACAAATACTGTTTCTCCTACTGGAACATTTGAACATTTAGAATGAGAAGGCAGATCAATAATTCTTCTATTAGATAATTGAAACATGCCCCTTGATTTACACTAATGCACTTGTTAAGCAATAAGTAATCCTGCTGTGGGCAGGTCTGCATTGCTGAAGCAAAGATCTGATCAATGGTCTGCGAGCAGGTGAGGGGCAGAGCTCTGCCGTGCTCCATCCAGATGGTTTCCCCTACCCTAGCGCTAGGGCACAAGCCTCACTGCCGTCCCTCGCTGTTGTGCCAGCCCTGGTATCACCCGTGCCCTCAAGGGTCCTTTTCTCCAGATTAATGGCATCCTTTTGGATTCCTGCCACGGACCAACACCACAGAGCAGGGCCCTTTGGGCAATTTGGCCTGAACACACATTGTTCTGCTTCCCCTTTCACACCCATTTACCGACACGGAGCTGCTTTCTACGCTCACTGCTTTGTATGCACAAGGCAAACATCTCCTGTTCAGCGGTGACCCAGAGCGGCTCTGTGGGCTGAGAGCTGCTCTCCAACAAGCTGAGGTCCCCACCCTGCAACCAAAGCAGAAACACAAGCCCTGTGCGCGGGGCAGAGAGGTAAATCAGACACTAACTGTGCACCACCGACTACTGCCTGGTCCCAACACCAAGCCAAGCAACTTGGTTCTTCASAGGCAGATATTTTGATGCTGATTTGAGCTAAAATAAGCTTTCAATATCAGGTTCATTCAGTTTCCATGTTACTGGATGTCTCTCGAACTTTTGATGAGTGGGGCACCACAGCATCAGCTGTGTTTCAGATGCAGTAGTTTAGCCTTAATTCAGTTCTTGTTCGGAAGGAAATCTTGTTGCAGTTCCCATTAACCAATAAATCAACTTTGGCTAAAACTTCATCAAAAAGTACAGTTCGATTGTACTTTCTGGAAAGCTAAGTCCTAATCAATGGAGTGAGAAGTGAGCCAGCCTTCGGCTCGCTTCTGTCCCAGCACACTCATGACTAATCCCACCACAGTTCCCATCGGATGGGAAACAGCAGCATTTATCTTGCTGTCATGAGSTGACATACTCAGCTAGTCAAGGGCCAAACACTATTTTGGGTTGAAATTGCCTATTAAGTCATAGCTTCTTCATGAGGGGAAGTCACAGACCTAAGCACTCCCTTCACTAGAAGATGTGGCTGGAAAACCTGACGCTCCAAGGACTGCCTCATTGACTCACAACCAAAAGCGAAACCTGCCAGAGGGGTTCCTGCAGCAGAGCTGAGGGAGGAAGCACTTGCAGTAATCAAGAGGCAGAGAACTTCAAAGAWCAGGCTCGAGAGGCCCCATAAAGCACATTTACATCAACAAGGTTGTTAAGATCACCTCCAAAAGGCCACCAGAGTTGTGTGGTTTCACCCAGGCCTTCCCGTTTTCTTGTTTACCCAGCAGTTTGCTTTTAATCAAATTAGATAATGGAGTAAATCCCTTCAATTCACTTGTCGAAGCAGAGAACTGGTGACCTGCAGAACAGAGGTCATCCCTGCAGCAAGATCAGATCCATCTCCTCTGAGGAACGGCACTCGTCACCTCCACTGCTGGCCACACGCACCACCCTAACAAGCTGAGGCCGGCAGCTGCTGGGGAAAGGGAGGACAGTGACACTTCTCTACCCTCTGACTAATGATGTGCTGAAGGGTTCACATGTTAAGGTGAAGCTGCAGAGCAGCCATGGGAAGAATAATTAATCTCTTGCTCATTAAAATCTATGGCATCTTAACGAAACGCTAACAGTGCTCTACGCTATTCTGGTGTCTGGGTCATGGACCCCAGCCCAGCCTCCCATCAGAAGGAACCTGAATGGCTTTYAGATGATAACAAATGTGGACACATTCAGTTCAGTTTAGGTTAACTGATTTGGAATGACTTAGGCTAAACTACACTACATATATATACATACTATTTAAGAAGTAGGCTCCTGGAGAGTCTCAAGCACAGCAGGGACCGATTACATCCAGTTACAGAACAGCCAGAAATGGAGAACGTCCCAAAGCTCCCCTCATCCCATGTCTCCAGGCTTAGAGAATTTAGAGACAACAAGAGAAGCTGCAGAAGTGGAAGGCCTCACTGCCTGCTTAGCGGCCCCTTTGCACCAACACAGTTGGATGAGTTTACACAAACTCCCCCAGGCACCCAGATTACAGACAGAATTTTGCTCTGCTCTTCTCTGGACATCCCACGTGCGAACCTCCCCCTTGGCTATGCTGCGTGAGGTTTTGCTGCAACACTTCCTGGAGTTATTCATAAAAGGAACAAGGGGTATAAGAGCATTTTCATGTTACACTCTCATTGACTGAGCACAACAATAAATCAGGCATCTCCCCTGCTGACTCTCTGGGAAACTCTTACCTCCAGAAAGTCACCACGAAATCTCCTGATGCATTCATGGAGCAGTGCTGCAGGGGGTGAAAAGATGGGGAAAAGGGAGACATGGCTGATTTCAAACATGTCCCAGAACACATGTTCTCAGCCTGTTTGCTAATCCCAAGATTCGATCATTGAATCAAATCTTGTACCTACAGAAACAGAAATTAGAGGAAAGAAGAAAAGAAGCAGACAACGCCTCAGTGTTTAACAGAACATCAATTAAACAAGAGGTCACTCACCTGCATAAGCACCAAAGGAAAAGCCATCAATTCTTCCACCTGGCAGCCTGGWCTTGGAACACACATGCCCAAGATATTGTGATTCCCAGGAAGACAAAATATCTGAAAAAAAAAGACAGATCTGACATGAATACAGTTTATTTTCTTTTTGATTCATTTAAAGAGAAAAAATGATGATCATGTCATGAAAATGTATTTCATGGGAAAAACCTAAGGGCAGTACAGAGCCCAGGTCTGTAGTCCGGCCTCATCCTGTCCAACTGAGACATGGTAGCACAGACCACCTGCAAATCTGACAACTTTCCAGGATTTGAAAGCAATCAAGTACTTGTATGAAAACTATTATTTCCCTGTTCTTTCTTTTCACAGCTAAGAAGAAATCGAGACTTTCCTGAACCTGTTTTCTGCTTTACAGTTCAATTCATCTCACGCTCTCACAAGAGCTGCTGTTGAACAGCTCTTGCTAGATTTACTCCTAAGTTTCTATGACCGAGAAAGGGTGCCGTGTGTGCCAGACAGTAACAGCTCCTGGCTCCAGAGTTCCCTCCCCTACCTGCTTCCAGCTAAGCTCCCAATAATGCACTGCAGAGCGTGGCCTTTCGGCCCATGCACGGGCTTTGCTAGAAGAGGCCACAGTGCCAGGTCTGATCTGAGCTTTGGGGTGACCTTCATTCTGGATCTGTCATGCACTTTGGGGCAGGATGGTCTCTCTACACGTCTGCACAGCAACGAGCACAGTGTGTCAGCTGGTTCCCACCATGCTCCTATATTAATATAGGACAACAGATATGTAGTTAGCATGCCTGGATCTAAACCATATTCCTGGGCTAGTTCCAAAATGGAGGTGGTGATTTCTGGACATTGGATTTATTATCTGCAGAAAAGTAAAAATTATAGTGATCAAGAAGAAAGGAGCCCTACCACCCGTCCATCATTTCTCCTCTGAAAAAACTCAACAGCTCAGTTGCTTCTAAGCCTGCCCTGATCAATCACTGCAAACACTAAAAGCATTTAAAAGACATTCTCCTTTGAGCTATTTGTCAAGTGGAATCCGGCACTTTTTAGTCTTTTTATTAGTTCTGCTTCTGAGAGAAATTCACTGGAAGCCAATGCTTAATGCAGTGAGCGGTGCGTATGTCTGCGGCGGCGATGCCCATTATTCAGCTGCGTGCAGAGATGTGAAGTGGATTTACCAAAGGCCGGGCTGGAAAGAGCAGTGTGCCCCAAGCCTCGACCCTGCCGTCCACRTTCAGTGGCTGGGCACACGTCCTTTAAACCTGCACTTCAGGCTCAGCCTAACTTCACTTGTGCGAATTGCACTGGGAGGTGGTTGGGAGGTGAACGGGGGGAACCAGCCAGCCGTCAGCTGCCCCTCAAGCCAGCATCAGGGAGCAAAGACAGACACAGAGCAAGGACACAGGGACCACCACAGCACCAAGGGGGTCAGGCCTGCCAGAGATCACATAGAGCACGCAGCCAACCTGGGAACTGAACTTTCATCTCCTGCCCACTCTCGGGCTCAGCGCTTGGTGGCTTGGGACAAGCCTTCATGTGACGAGGATGATACTTTTCTACTCCCATGCATGTAGACACTGTCTGGCAGCAGAGAATTTTAAGACTATAGCACAACTACTACTTTTTATAACCCCCAAATTAGTATCACTGGGCAAAAAGCATCAATAGGAGAAACAGACTTGGACACAATCTCCTCTCTGCTCGCTTCTTCCTCACAGCCCTCTCATTATTTTCCAGCAAGGACACTTTCTCTTCCTCCCTCTCTCACTTGTCAGGATCAGATGACATCTGAGTTGTGCTGATGAGACCTACCAGGCGGAGACACATGTTTGTGGTCGCTTTGGGCAACCAACTGCCAAGGCCTTTAAGTGGTGCCTTTTGATTTCCCCACATCCTCGACCTCRGTGCCTCCCTGGCAATCTGAGTCGTGCCTTGCCTCGCCACGCTGTGTGCCCAGGCTGCTCACACCTTAGCCGGCTCTGACGGCACCGAGCCCAGCGTCGCCAACTGGGGCCAGTCTGTTTTTCCTAGGATAAAGCCCTTTCAGCCTGGGAACAATTTTTCAACTGTGGTTGGTTCTAATTAGCAAGCAACATTTAGGCCAATAACAATGTGCTGGTTACTTCAATTATTATTAATTGCATTTCTTTACACATTTGCAACTATTAGATATATTATCTCTAGAGGACTTGTGCAGACCTAAACTCAGCAGAAAACAATGAGAAGTATTTAGCAGAGAGAAACGACCAGATAACGCAAGGCTAAAGTCCCTGCTAGCCCCATCCATCATTTATCCACTCTCTTTGTGTGCCTGGCTGATCCAGCAAATCTGAGACACAAAGGACTCATTTTCCTTCATCTTCTTTTCTCTCTGGACCAAAGACCTCTTTCCTCAGTTGTCCTGTACATGCAGCGTCTGCTGTACTGCCTCTGTGCAGCGTTATCATATAAACACGGCCAGCAGCTCGGGAGAGCAGGACAGGTCATTATCTCTACTGCAAGTGTCCAGGCAAGGAAAACGTTGCTCTGCAGAGGGCTGGTGCTCTGCAACATAGCGTGATTCCAAYTAGAAATGAAAAGGAAAACTTCCAAGTATGTCTGAGAAAGATAAAGTCCAGGGATTCCCTATTTGGGAAAGGCTCCAGTACTACCCACAGTTTCACGAACTGACATATTCACTCCCATGAACCCAAGACTTCATTYTGATGCAACCTAAAAAAATCATGTTGAAAAATTGTTTCTCTGTCCTACAGTGTTGAATTGCTATAGGAAACAAATGGTATTCATGATTCAAGGCATAAAAGTAGCCTTGGAGGAATGCAGATTGTATTTTCCCTCTGCAAACATTTGATCATCCCCATAAAACAGCAGCCCCACCTTTTCCACCAGGTCTATAAATCACAGAGAATGGAAATAACAGGTTTATTGTTGTCATGATTATCATTACTGAGGGATTTTATGGTGTACTGGGGAGATGGGGTACTTATTTATAGGCATGTGGTGCCTTTTGAAGGACTACAGGACTTTGCAAAACTCAATCATCTGCTAAGTTGCTATCTTAAAAAGGAAACTATTCTGATTCAGTCGTCATCTCCGTGATGGCATTCACCGAGGCTCCCACCCTTTCCCAACAGTCCTGCCCGACAAGAAGTTGAAGCAAGAGATTTGCCATGAACAGGGAGCTTCCACAGGTCACAAGAGCTGCAGTTTTGTGGTCCTTGTGCAAATGGGGCACAGCATGGGTGAGCAAAACCCAGGCAATTGAGTCTCACAACCCAGTGACCATGTGCTACGTGAACAACCCTTTGGACAACCTCCTCTTGCTGCAGCGGACCCTGCAGCGAGTGCAGCCCTCACCTGGATGCTGCCTAAGGTTTGCTGCAACCTTGCCTACCTACTGTCTGCTGGGATGACTACGGGTTAGATTCTCTATTTATGAGACATCCACCAGCAGGTGCAGAGATGAGGCAGCAATGGTGTTTTGTGGGTGTTTCTTTCAAGCTAGCACTGCTTCTCCTCAGCATCCTTCCGGATGCACAAACTCTGTATTCTTTCACCTTACTTTTTTTCCTCTCCCACTAGGATTTATGACAAATTGGAAATTCATCCCCTGGAATGATTCTGTACTGTAAAGTGTCAGTATCTCACCACTTGGACAYGAGTTTTATTTTATTGGAAGTCTCCTGTGTTGTTTTATGGCCAGCTTTGCAGACTAGGCTGACAATAAAGCAAAAAGGGGAGGATCATTTTGAGAGGTGCTGAGCTGCTCTGACTTTTGCCAACTCAGGGCTTCACAAGAAAGCACTCAGCATCTGGCAGGATGGAGCTTTTGCATTTTTCAAACTCTCTCCACCCTTTTTACAGTATAAATTAAGTTTAATACCAGGATGAGTGTGCAAAGTTATGCAGGGCAGAGCAAGCTGATGAACTGAGTTATTGTACTGCCAGAACCACTGCTCTGCCCACGCCTCCTCTCTTGCTCTTTTTTCTTACTCTTCAATGCTTGATCTTTTCCAAAAATAGCCACAATTTTTAGACTTATTAATATGGCTTTCAAAAAAATTCTCTTAGTGAAAAGATCTTTGAAGGCTTTGGATTTAATAAGCTGGACAAAAGGGTTATGACTGAAGAGCACCCCAGGAATGGGAACACATTCCCCCAGAGCGCCTGGTACCGGCTGATCCGTTACCTCCACATCGAATACAAACAGGCTCTGACTGCCTAGAGGATAACACCAAACTTCTTCAGTCAGTGGAGCTGACTGCTTCAGCAAAATAATGAAGATGATAAATCAGATGCCTATTTAGCACCTATTTCACAGTAGCTGCTCTCTCCATCTTCCACCAGAGAGAAAAATTAGGGGAAGGGAAAAAAAATGAGATATTGAAGCTGAACTGAAATATAGGAACAGTGAGAAGGCATTTCAAATCAAGACTTATGAGAAGCTCTATGGCTGGTTTCCACCAGATTCATTAATTACAGCTTTGTGTTAGCAAGGTGTTTTGGCAAATAAAATTTGGCTGCAAATGTTACAATTGCTTCTTAAAGGTTTCTTCCAGACTGGCTAGAAGCAGCTGGGTTCTCTGACCAGTTCTGCATGGCTGTGACGGCCCAGGCTTGCTCCTCACCGGCCTTAGCTAGATCTGCCCTCCGCTGGTCTGCAGAAATCCAGGGCTATGGGCTATTTTGGAGACCAGTGCAACAATAAGTGTGCTCATTTTCAACACACACGTGTTGGGTACAAGACATAAATCTAGAGGCGGGGTGCTGAGAAGGCATATGAATGATGCAGCRACTAAAAAACAAGTGTTCAGAATGAGGAATGTGAGAAGATTAATCTAACTTACCAGGAAGAAATTCAAAAGATAATTTGATTATAGTGTAAAAGTACTTTCACAGGGAGGAAACATCAGGTACGAACGGCAGAAAAGAGCATAGAGAAAATTTCTTGGTGAAAATCAAAGTCAGGCAGATTTAAATTCATAACATGACTTGTGATATTTTTAACTGAAGGTGATCAATCATTGGAACAAACTGGGAGTAGTGAATTCTGCAGCATTTGATGCCTTCCAGACTAAACCTGGGTCTCTTCAAAAGATACTCTTTAGTCAAGCCCAAGTTGCTGGGCCCAAGAGTGGGGCCAGTGAATGAAATTCCATCAATTATGTTAAAGCACATGACCCAATAGATCTTTCTGGTTTTAAACTCTAGGAGCCTCTGATGTTTCTGAGACAATGTCATTGTGCTCACCTCTGCTGATGCCAAAGACACTGCCACAGGGAGATGCTGCTCTCACAAACAGCTGTGATGGTTTCAGATGCTGCTACTTCCAGTTGGGAGAAAACTTCCTTCACAGCTCTACCTGTGYGAGGAATCAGCTGAAATACCTCCAGTGCACTCGGTCCACATGAGCAAGGGTTACCGTAACCTCCTCACCAGGGTGCTTCGGACTCACCTGSCTTTATCTGGAGCAGATGAGAAAATGTTCGTGCATTTCCCGCTGTTTGTGAAGCTGTGGGAAATTTATTTGCACCTGGGGAGCAAAGATAAACAGTGTCTAGGCTGTAATGAGGTGGCACCACCTTCCACTAGTATTTCTGGCTCAGGAAGATAGGAGCCAGTGGAAAGAAAGAGTTTCCAGCACCCACCTCGCTCAGCACATAAATGATTATTTTGATGCACTATTCAGGCAGTCTCATTTAATGATGCTCATATTTGATATGATGCCGCTCGGGAACGGAGGCAGCTTTAGAACAGATTATTGCTCTCCACATCAAATTAGCAATTTGAGTTTAGATGCTCGCTGACAGGAATAACTTTGCATCCTTCATGCAACTCCTGGGTGGCTTCCCTCTGAATCCAGATATCACATCATTTGTTTAACTTACTGAATAAAGCAATTAATATTAGTGAGTTCTGACTGCTTGGCAGAATATACTGTTACAGCTAACGAATTTTATGTCTTTAGGCTTCACAGCAGAATTTGATTTAATTTATCCCAAGGTTAAGAAAGACAGGAAGGAAGCCTGATGGTTCCAGATCACAGAATCAGAATAATTTATCACTTTCACCCTGTGGCATGAGCAGATACCACTTCCAGTAGAACTTTACCCAATCATCTTTGCTCAGGTGGTATATGTGTGCCCTATGCTGTATATGCTACATATGTGCAACCTATACCTTGAAAGGTAAATGCAACTAACTTACAARGTATTTCTAAAGGTCAATCCTATTTTCAGGACCGTTTTCTTCACTGGGTTTCCACTGCTGTCTCCCCACATGGCTCCATACATCAGCCTCTGAATCATGCAAGAGTCTTACTCCAGGTTGCAAGAAGCTGGCAAGAAAACAAGGAGGAAGCATTATTATAGGCATGACAAAGTCACATGAAGTTGGGAGGAGCTGCATTGTAGAGATCACAACTTGCACTGCAAAGTCTGGACTAACATCACTAATCTTTAAACCTATGTCTTCTAAGACTGAGGGGTTTGAGGCACTATTCACTCTCCTGACTTTCATTTTGCTCTCGCACCTTCTCATTGCAAGCCCAGATGCCCTCTGCAAGATACCAAAGAACCACAATTAAGTCACTGCTGGTGGTCTCCTAATGAGACCACCCCATATTCTGCAACACAAGTAGAAATGTCTCATCAGATATGGTAGCTCTATATTTCATAAGAGGTGTCAGAGCCAGCTAGGGCATGTGTCCAGGATCCCGACTCTACTTATGCTGCCCCGCTTAGGCACTTYCCAATATGACTTATTTTAAAGATGACAAAAATGATTATTGCTGATCACTTAAAATAACTGTCTTTCTACGGATCTGACAGTTTAAAYGTAAGAGCATACAACAGAGAGTCCAGGTCCTCAAGAGGGATAAAAGCCCTTTGATGGAGTCACATTGATTTACACTGGTCTGAGGTTAAAACTGAGTAATTTACCTCCCTGAAAAATAATTGCCCATAGACAATCAGCACAGGCACCTCCTGCAGAGATTTGGAAAGTGCTGGGTACTTGCCATTCCCATCTGAATCCTGATGGTCACCATGCCTGTAGGACTGTCCTTGTGCCTCCCCTGCTGCACGTGTGCCTGTGCTGCAAACGTTTCCTTCTCCATCAGGAACGCTGTCCCCATCCCAGTCTAGGGAGAAGCTCACGATGGCTGTGTGCACCGTGCCAAGGAGAATCATCACACAAATGAGCCGGCTGCTTCTTGTCCCTCACTGTAATGAGACTCTTAGGGATACAGATGGGGTACAGTTATAACTGGGTCACTCCAGCACCTAGTACAAGGTTCTTAGATCCTAAAACAAATAATAATAATAGTTAATGTGGTCCAGGAATGACTTGTCAGTTTCCACCTAAAAAAAAAGTCAATAAAGCAGGGTCATATTGATGTAAAGAAACATAAAATGTGAACTCCTGCAATACATGCACTTGTTTGTCTCAGTTTGTTATGCTGGGAAGGAAAGGGCCATAAGCTGCAAATGCTATTTTATTAGCATCATAAACCCCAAGAGCAAAGTTTGTGTCACAGAGAACTGTACATGCATTTGAAGGCTTAATTTATGCTTCTGACTCCCTTTTATTTATTTATTTATTTATTTATTTCTCCTAAAGCAAGAACACAACATTATTTAAGCCTAAAAGACTCTGGATACCCCTTTGGGCGAGAGGGACGTTCATGCAGAAGGAACACCTACATCCTGCTGAAATCCTGCCAGCCTCCAAGATTTCAGCGGTATTAGGGTATTAATCTATATTGCAGAGGTACAGGGAAGCCTTATTTGCCTTATGCTGTACCTAGAGAATCTCCTTCCCTTTCCATCATGCTCTTGGAACCTGCTGTGATGGTTGTTCTACAGACAACAGACAAGAAGCAGTCCTTGCCCTGGAGCTGATATTTTCAGGATAGCACAGCAAATAACAGCTTTAAGATGTGATTTGCCGAGCAGCACAGGCTTCGCTGGGATTACTGGTGAGCGTTTCCTGACATGCACGTCAAGTCCTTTGTAGGACCACCAAAAGGGCTACAGCACAACCAGCAGATTCACTAGTTGTCTTCTCCCTTTCTGAAGAGGAAAACAGACTCTACTGGTCCGTGCACCTGAAAGCGGTGGAAGAAAAGGGAAGAAAGAAGCATTAACTTTTCTGACTCTAAATTGCAAATACTGCTCCTTTTAAATACCTCCTTGTGGAAAAGTATCATCTCTTTCCTTTCTYTGCTTGGCAATTTTAAATTCTCTCCTCCCCACCCCTTTATTTCACAGCTTTTAACCTTGCCCAATTGTCCTTTAATAATAATTAACTCTCTTGTTCAGCCAGGGAAGTGTGTTTTAGAAGCTCTAGCAATTTTATTTTCTAAATGACACCACAGGAGACGATAGGAGGGAAAAATTAAATCGGAAGCTTTCTCAAGAGCTGCCCCTCTAGAAAAACCATTAGCTGCCTCTCCCTGGTGGAAAGCAAATTCTGCTGCCACATCTGCGGAGAGACCCCACAGCAACCAACAGTGTCTGCACAATAATTAACCRAAGGAGAAGAGAAGGGAGAAGATAACCAAGAGCGCCCGGCCGGGTGGCTGTGCTCTCCAAGAGCTCCTGCTTCCAGCAGAGCCGCGTCTCGCGGCGGGAAGGACGTCGTCGGGGCGGCCCAGAAAGGAGCAGTAACGAAGCCGAGCACTTCGAGGCTCAGCACCACGCGCTCCGCTTTGCAGCCTCCAAAGCGGGACACGGGTGGAAAATCCCAGGAGCAGCGTTTAGCAGTGATAAGAGAGTACTCCTATTAATTATAAACCGGACCAAATAAATTCCAAATCCAATTGCAATACCACACACCAACGAGAAATTCAAACCACTCTGGCTATTAGTTGCACAAATTAACTCTGGGAGATAAAATGATTTGGGGGAGTGGACCTGTACCCTAGCTTAATGAAAATGCCAAGGTCTGAAGCAAGGTGGAGTTCCTGCCTTGCAGGGATGGACCCAGCTTCCTCTGCCCGCTCCCCCAGGCACCCACAGCCCAGGAGGGCAGCAAAGCCCCCGCACGCTCCCAACGCTGAGATATTTAGTGGCATCTCAAGAGCTGCACCTTGTTGCACGTGGCACTGSGGCACAGCCTGGGGCAGAAACTGGCAAAAACCACAGAAGCAATTAAACATTTTTCCAGGGTATTTCCTGAGTTTGTTTGTTGAATTTGATTGCAGCATGTTTATCACACATACACAAAAAGGATTTTAGAAAATGAAGAGCAGCTCTACTGTAAAAGCATTAATGTTCTTTCCAGCAGCCTTCAGCATTAGCAAAAAACAAACCACCATCACCTGCAGTAGATAAGGGACGTAGCTCATGTTGGGTGCCCTTCTCCCCATGGGACCGGGTTCTGCTCCCTTGCAAATCCCCTGGCTCCAGGAGTGTGTCCTAGGCTTGGCACAACCAAAACCAAGAGCAGGGGCTAAGGCTCATGGCCCTGGGCACAGCTGCTTAAACCTCCTGCTCCTCCTCCGGGGCCCGTGGCCCCAGCTCTCCCGCCCRACCCAACACGAATAACGCAGGGCTACAAGCGAGGCAGTTCGTGCCGGGCCGTGACAGCCGAAGGGCTCTCGCAGCAGATCAAAAGCCCTTCGAGTTCATTTCAATATTTATTTCTAATCCTCCAGTCTGATATTATAAATATTTAATCCCATACCCTTAGTAGGAAAGCAAAACCAGGAGAGCCGGGGCTGGCCAGACTCGCTGCGGCAGCAGCTGCCGCCCGGGCTGTGTGTCCCCAAGCGCCTGCGGCATCGGCCCCGAGCGCYGCTCACCGATCCCCCCGTGCCGCTTTTGGAGCTTTTACATCTACAAAGGTCCCCGCGGTCTCCTTTGCTGAGCGGCCCCAGGCCCGTTCCCACGCTCGGGCAGGACACGGCCACGCGCCGCGCGCTGGAGCCGCACACGGCCGCGCGGCCCCTCGCCCGCCACGCACCGCCTGCGGGGAGCAGCAAGCAAGACAGCAGCAAATTAAAGAGACTGTTAATTAATAGCAGATCTGGGAGACAAGAGTCAACGGCAACTCACGGCTTGCRGTCCAAGCCCAACGGCAGGCTTTCCTCTCCACAATTTAAAGACACTCACCCTGTTCCTTGAGAAGAGCACTAATTCCACGGGCTTTTTGACAAGGATCCCGTTTTCCAGGGAGAACCATTTAATAAGTTTCACTCAGGATGTCTCTGCTCCCAATAAAGACTTAACAAAGTTAATTAGACTAAACAGTAATTATCGTGTCTCTTCATTGTTCAATTATCTTGCTGAACTGGTGTTTCCTGATTAATTTTCTGATTAAAATATATTAAATTGAAAAGCGTTTGCAAACACGAGCTGACAGGTTCTCCCCCACGCAGCGGGATGTGGAGGCCAGGCCAACCCACATTGTCTCACGCTGGCCCTGGGCATCACAGCGTGTAGGCACAGCAGGCGCCAGCATTCGGGGACAAGACGGGGAAGAGGTTTTGGTAGCAGAGACACGAGGAGCAAGGAACTCGGTTCAGTTTCCTGTGCCGTGTGCTCACGCAGCTCGCGCTCTACTGCCACATTCATGCCCTCCTCTTCGCCCGCCTCCTGCTCGAGGCCTGGATGCTCCTTCGCCAYGTTCCCCTTCCCAAAGCCGGCCTCCGCCGCCTCTGCCGCGCGGCTGCCTCGCGCCCGGCCAGCTGCTTCCTCCTGCAAATGCCCCGGAGAGCTGCACCGCGTCCCACCACCTCCCGCGCGGCACGCAGCACCCACGAGCAATGTTTTCCTAATGGGTCCCATGTACTCTCATGGGTGACCTTAGAGCGTTTTGCAATCAAGATGTCTTCACAACTGCATTTGTGAGTCAACACGGTGCTGCTTTCCAGAGGGACCGCCTTAGCATTCACTCTTAGCAACCCAGTAATCACTGGCATTTTGATCAGCCGCTGACACCATTTGCATATCTTTTATAAGGCAGATCAGAAAATGGGATTAATTTTTCTTCCTTCACTTAAATAACACCTGTGGCTGGGAGGAAAAACAAATTCATTGCCTCCTTCCCCAAATCCTTATGATTAGGTTATTTGAGCCTTTTTATAAATTATTGAAAGGATGCAGCTGAGCCCAAATCCCACACCGGACTTAGTTGGTCTTTCGTAACGCCTGCAATTCTTGATGAACTCATATTTAACATCAGAAACAATTTGGGCGCTCCAGTGCAACTAATATCAGAATAGTCAGTGCCAAGTGCCACGGGCGAAGGCAGAGGTGCCCGAGAGCAGATGGGCTAAGGCCGCTCTGCAAGGGGATACCTGGCGCTCAGCGGTGGTCTCGTCTCACCAGGCTYAAAGGCAGGGGACTGGCTCGTCTTTTTGGTTCTTCTTTCTTGGCCCTAAGAAAGGCAAACGTGTGAATACGGAATAACTACACCCGTCTTTCAGTTTTCCTCCTGCATGTTATCTTGCCTTTGTCTATTGTAAGTCGTGCAGATAGAGACTAAAGCTGAGTTTGAGATAAGGAGTTAGCTTGGTTTATGATGCACTAAGCCTATGAAAAGAACTACAGCTCAGCTAAGAATAATAAGCATCTATCCATGAGCTAACAGCTAACACATTGAGCTAAAACACAGACAGCAAAAGCACTTACAATAGCTTCAAACAGTTATATTGAATCTTTTTTTTTTTTTTTTTTTAAACAAACATTTGACATTTGCAACAGGTTTAGGTTCATTCCAAAGACTGGGACCAAAAAAAAAAAGAAAAAAAAATCTAACAGCCTAAATAGTTTTTGGGTTTCCTTTTTTTTTAAGGATCATATAATCATAAGTAATGAATCAAAGTGCTCCCAGGCTTCTAAACTATGATTTAGCAAACAACTRCAATTATAAAATCCAAATCTAATGACTACATTTTAACACAGTCCTGTGCTTAGTAGCTTACAGCAACATTTATCCTGCATCAGGCTGAAAGGAGATGTCCGCAGGGAGTTAGCTGTGAAATGTTTGATTTCAGAAGCCTGCGGCAAGTTGATTCATGTCTATTTAATTTTTCCAGGCAGTTTCACTGGCAAGTTGCTATAAATCAAATGCAGGGCTAGCAGCAGAGACATACCAAGTTGTGGAAATATGGTATGATTTTAATTAAACTACATGCACAAATCAAGCAGTAGTGAAGGTGGAAGGGGAGTGAGGGGGAATCGTATCAGCCTGGATAAGCCAATATTTTTATGCAGAAAAACAAATAACCATCTATTGTGAAAAGCCTGATTCCAAAAGCGGCATTTTATCATTGTGCTGATATTCATAATCAATTTAAATCTGGCTGAAACTGTATTCAAGCACAGGAAACAGTGCAGAATGCGAGGGAAGCTGATTAGACCGTATCACATCTCCCTCCTGCCCAGCTTCACGGGCTTCAGGTTAACCTCAGCCTGGCAACCTGAGCTCTGCTCAGGGYGACAAGGCCACCTGCTCTGCCCTCCGGGGACAGCAGCATCTGCCACTGCTGGAGCTGGGAAGCGGGAGAAGAACATGGAAGCAGCCACAGAGCTGCCGAGGGACAGGAGCTCTGCAAGAAAGCCCAGGGAATCCGCTTCTCCTCCCCACAGCCACACGATCTGCCCTGCACATTCAACGACTGGAGCTTCAGCRTGTTCCACGTGGAAAGATGACCGGTTACTAGAAACCTGTAGAAATGCAGGTGTACGGGGCAAGTGCAGAATCACGTCCTGCAGCTACTGCACTAACCCAGGGACAGCAGGGACAGCGGGCGCGGGCGCAGGACGCCTTTGCTCCATGGAGCCTCCCAACAGCAGCACTGCGGGACCCCGGCCAAGAGGGCAGGAGCAGCACCCATGTCACTGCAGGTCACCGGCTCAGCCGGCACAACCTCCTCAGTCGACAAGCAGACACGAGACACCAGGCTGGGATCAACCCAACGCTCCAGCCAGGGAGCCAGGACCACTCGGCACGTCAGCTCAGAGGCTCTTCCTGCAACAGGGCCCATTACATCCTATCAAAGCCACCGTATCCCAAATCCCTCGAGGTTCCGCGGTGCTGAAGCGGTAACAAGTTTGCAGTGTTTTTCTCCTCTTCTGCTCACCTCAATCACTCCCAACCACGGTGCATGAATAATACAATAATTTGTTGCCTGGTGATTGCTGCTGTGTTTTCCTTTACAAATGCATCCGGCGAAGGAAGCAGACTAGAAACTGCCTGGAGGTATCAGTTGTTTAAGAAAGACTACAAGGAGGCTCTGCAAGAACAAGGTGCTCCCGGGGCAGGGCAGGGCAGAGCTTGTCCCAGGAAAAGGAGAGGGGATGCGAGCGGCTGGCAGTGCCACCTCCCGCCCGTGGCCATGGCAAGGACCAGCGCTCCGCTGAACCCGCTGTGTGTAACTACCACTGCTGGGCAAGGCGCTTCACCAGCTTGTACTGCACAAACAAACAGGGTTGTAAAAAGGAAGAGGTTCTCATAAAACACACACTGGAGCTCAGGTGGTTTTTTCTTCTGGCTCCTCCAAGGAAGCTAGCCCGTTCCTCCAAACACCTGCATTGCAGCCGCTGGTCCGAAGGGGCCCAGGCCATCTCTCCGAGACATGGCCCATTCCGTCCCTGCAGGGCCCGGGCCCCCGGCCACTGGTGGCCACAGGCAGCAGGGAGGGAGCCCAGCAGGGCTCGGACTCCAGCCCTCCCTCGCCCTTCCCACAGCGACACAAGCCCTGACCCATCCGCAACGCCCAGGGTGCCAGTTCCCGCTCCGGGCTCTATCCCCACAGCCGCCCCATCGCCCGCTCTGCCTGGAGACTCTGCCTCCCTCTGCACAGTGCAAGCAGCAATCGCAACTGCAGCCTTCAGGGAGCGCAAGAATTCAGAGAAATAACAGAACTAAAGGCGCACCAACAGGATTTACGTCTCCTAAGGCTAAGGATGCTGCTTCCTGCAGGCACCAAGCAAGTAGCAAACACGGGTAATGAGGCACTTTGCCCAGCTGGGCACTAGCAAGGACGGGAAAGGAGGACAAGCTGCTGCATTCCAGGGCCAGCCTGATTCCATACAGAGAAGCCAGTAAGAAATGGGATACTTTAATAAGGAACAAAACCTCAAGGAATAAATGTTCCTCGTGTATTCAACGATGCACCAGCCTCCGGTGTATGTAAAAAGCAAGGCAATTAATAAGGTATATTTAGCATGCTAAGCTGAGGTGTGCAGCTCCCRCAGCAGCTGAGATACAGCAATTTCAATAACATTTATCTTAAAGCCCAGCCGGGCTGTGACTGCAGCTGGGTGCTGCTCGGCAAAGGCGCTGCCTTCCTCAGCGGGGGCCGAGCTCAGAGGGTAGCGCTGGGCTCTTCGTCGCCACACGGTCTCATAGAACAGCTCGGCCAATTTGTGGGCTAAGAAGCCGTCGGCAGCCCACAGACCTGCAAAGCTATGTTGGAATCCAGTGCTAGGGACCTAAAGAAGGAATTAAACCCCACAAAGACGCTCACAGGGCTGCAAGCAGAGCCTAAATGCCCGCCTTGCTGCGCTGCACGGCTGTGTTGGGTGATGGTGCCTCCCCAAACCGGAGCTCTGTCTTTTAGCACCGACCGTGACCTTTCTGAGCAGGAAGAGGTTTCAAATGGGCTTAGATATTTATATGAAGAACAAGAATAGCCAGGGCTATAATTAGTGCTAACAGAAGTTGGAGGCAGGGTGATAAAACTCCTGTTTCCACATCAAAACTCCTGTTTCCACATCAAAACTATGCTTGAACTGTAAAAGCTTCATGTAAGTGCTACTGGAGAGCATCTCTGCTGTACTGCAAACCCTGGATTGAAGGAGAAATTAAAAGAAAACACTCAAACTCATCCAAATCTGTAAATAAATGACTGATTAAATTCCCAGGACTTGACAACAAGGTTTTAGAAGCAAAACACATGGGAATCCCATAGATAGCCTGATTCAGAAAGCAAGTAGAGGGTTGGAACACGCGCCTTCGGCATGGCTTTCTGATCATCTTCAAGTATCAGTTTACTGCTATCTGGCACCCTGTGGTCTCTTCCAAAACGCGGTTCCCAGGGACCCAGTGGAAGCCCAGATCCCACCCTCTCGCCCTGTCCTCTGTGAGTGCTGGGGGGCTCCCTGCAAGGGTCTCTACCCAAGAAACCTCTGCAACAGCCTTGGCTGCTCTCAGGGCAGCTGCTAAAGGGAGCTGCAGGCTCAGCYGAGTTTACGGGCGGCTTTTATAGCAAGTACAAGCTATACTGTGAGCTTTTATCCAAATGCTTTTTCTTTCCCCACTGCCAAATACCTTCCCCAGCTTTCCCGGGCACTAATAAAGAGCCATTTTTCTCAAGTTAAAATCCCTCCTGTAGCACAGGCCATTGCAGCTCGCTGCTGACCTTGGCCCTCTGCTCCCGGAGATCTAACAAAACTATTAGAGTGCCTCAGAAACTGGAACAAAACATCTGTTTCCTTTATAGCAGCTGTCGCCTGGAGAACAGAGCCAGGGCCCAAGCTCTGCTGAGCCGCGTGCTACCTGTCCGTGCAAAGCGCGGCCTTTCTTACGGCAGCCCGAAGGATACTGAGCTCCTGAGCACTCCGCGGCGCAGGGTCCCAGCTTGGGCCATGCTCTGTTGCAGGAATGGGCCATGGGCTTCAGCAGGGCATGTGGGCACGAGCCTGGGGCATGTGGTGAGTGCCCCGAGGCTTCCACGCTGGATGATCTGAGCACCGAAACGCTCCCCTGCGCGGACAGTGGAGCGGCTCCTGGCTCAGGCAGCCGCTGCAGGACACATTGCTGCCCCTATCTCGGCAGGATAAGTGATCGGCAGCAGGAGGAGTCCATTCAGAGTAGAGGAATTCAGGCTTCACAAAAGGGGAAGACAAGAAAAAGCACAAACGCAGAAAGCATCCGCTACGCTGGAGCAACAAACGCYGCTCTAGATTAAACCGAGAGCCAAACAATGCAGACCAGGGTGATTCTTTACAGTGCTSTGACAGATAGACAGCAGGTTGAAATAATTAATGATGTCCTAGTACAGCCGAGTAAGCAACCATATGCAAGTGTTGATAAAACTATCTTTTTGGAGTTTTTTTTGGTGCAAGTTGCTAACTGTGCAAGTCATCAACTTTTTACCTCGAAAGATGAAAACTGACACATTTTCCTGGCTTCTGCTCTTGTGATACAGAAGACAACCCTGCAAGGTACAGAGTTACTGCCAGTAAAAAGGAGGGGAAAAAAAAAGCCAATCTGTGAGCAGCCTCCACCTGGAGCCACTGAAAATACCCTCTTCAGCATGTGGGTTTGCAATGTGCGTGAGACTTTGCATGACCAAAGAGGCGTTTGAGGGGAAGCTGTTGTGGGAAGCGCTGCAGACAGGTCACAGCCGTCCTGGCTCATCCAGTGTTGGGCTGTAGGCAACAGCTCTATCCCCTCACAGCCGGGATGGAAAGATGGGCACCGCTGAACAGGCTTGGGGACTGGGACAAGTCCCTGGCACTGCAGCCAACAGGGCCATGTGGAGGGCAGAGCAGCAGCCCCAGGAAGGTCTGGTCAGCACGGGCAGGTTGCGCTTTGCCCCGACCTGCTGCGCTCTCTGGTTTTTCACTAGCATTCCCTTTGCCCATTTTATTTTCCTCATCAGTATCAATTAACAGCTCTACTTGAAATGACTGAAAAATATTATGCATCAAGTCAAGAACTCTCTTGGAGATGCTCCCAACTGACAGAGCCAAGTTAAAATGTAAATGCAGAGCGGCTCTGAGGGGTTAGGGCAGCCGTAAATCCACGA
This sequence comes from Nothoprocta perdicaria, assembly GCF_003342845.1. NCBI lineage: Eukaryota > Metazoa > Chordata > Aves > Tinamiformes > Tinamidae > Nothoprocta > Nothoprocta perdicaria. Next base: position 2,235,863 of record NW_020455566.1, read on the forward strand.
GAGCACCACTAAAGCGGCTCCCAGTTCCCCCACAGAACAGGAGATTGYCTTCAGTTCTGGAGCTGTTCCCGAATTAAGCCCCACTGACCAGACGGCAGGTCAACAGCCTTGAGATCAATAGCCTCCGGCTCCCTTGGTGYGCTCTCCCTCCGTGCCGTGCACCAAGCTCTCCCTTCCTGTGCATTCATATTTCAAGTAAAAGCAGCCAGCCCTGTCAAACTGCCAAGAGCTGCTGGCGTTGAACCCACCCGCTGCTCGCACGTGGGTCCGTCGGACACCAGGCGGGAGCGCAGGCTCCTGCGGCTGCAACAGGACGCGGGTGGCAGGGAAAGGTGGCAGCTGTAAATATTCATCTCCTCTCTGGAGCCTCCTTTCCTAAAGGTCAGTTGAGATTAGATAAACAGGCTGTCACTGATACTGAATGAGCCTGTCTGCACTTGGAGGGCACTGGGAGACACCGCGTAATGGACCCGGACAATGCAGGTGAGTCACAAGCACAGTCGCTCCAGAACAAACTCCTTTCCAAGCCCCAGCCTCTTCCCCCCAGGAATCCCCCTAACACCTTCAATTTCAAGGTGCCATAATCTATTCCCCTCSTGCTACTTCACAAAGTTCACCTCCTCCTGATGCTCGGCAGCCCCGATATTTCTCACTGCTCTCGTCTGGCTCCCTTCGGCAGGGGAGCTGCAGGTCTGCATTGCTGCTGGTGCAGACACTTGCTCAGATGCTTTCCAATTTCCTCCTTTTCCCTAACGGACTCAGACACAGAGACAACTGCTGCACGTTCTCACCTAGGCCAAGCAGCCTAGCAGTAGAAACCAGTTTCCGCTTTTGCAAAGCAACAGAAAATTAAAGAACGATAAAASACACACCAAAATTACAACACACACATGGGACTCTTACAAGACTACGTGAACTCGGGTCTTCAGCCTTTGCTTCTCTCACGAGCAACGTGCAGACCTGCAGCTCACTGCCCCCGAGTCGGGAAGGCCCCGGGGCTCTTGCGCTGCCCAGATAACCCAAGGTACCTGCTCCAGCTCCACACCTAGCGCAGCGCGTGTCCTCGGGAGATTATTTGAAGTGGTTATTTTTATGCCTGGAACCTTCAAAGGCAGAGTTATTAAGTGTATTTAAAAGGAAGAGCGGGTCCAGATAAAGCCGGGATGTAATTAGCTACAAGCTACTGTACTTTGATGACAAAGCAGCAGTTAGTGTGCGGCCGCGCAGTAACGGGCTCTGTAGGGTTTGCTAATTACTGATAGTGGTCACAGCACGGCGAAGCCTGACACTCCTCTGATAAAGGCAGAGCCTTCTATAACTCAATGGCTCGGGTATAATTCTTAGTGTTTAACTCTGAGCCAAAGCCTGGACTTTGGCACACTGGTCTTGACAACTAACTGTATTTGAGAGCCCAGAGAAAGAAAATACTTTGGGAATAAGCAGAGGGATCCCAGCCTGCAGGCGGGGATTCTGGCTGGTAGCAGCCATGCAGTGGGGAAAGGCAGCAGGTTCATTTGCTTGCACCAGGCCTGGGCATTGTGCAGCCTGAGGAGACTCCTCACGGGCCTCATTTGACTGAGACTCATTGATGTCAGGAGGTGACTGTCAAGTGCTTAAAATAGGCTTTACTCTGGCCCTATGYAAGGCTGCAATTATTGGCCAAAGAGAAGATAATTTGGAGAAAAGGGGGAAAGAAAAAAAAACCAGATCAGTGAGGTAGAGAAACAGAGGGAGCTGCAGGAACTGCAGGGGGAACAAGGTGCCTGGAAGCTGCAGGTGAGCAAGTGAGGTCAGCTCGGGAAGCRGGCTGACAAGGACTGAGCAAGGAGCAGGTACCGGCACCAACAGAGTGCAAAAAGAGCTGCCTGGATAGGGAGACAGCAGTTCATGTGGCAGGAGTGGGGAGCCACGAAACCAAACCTGGGAGTGATACTGCAGCTCCTCAGGCTCGCGGGGCAGCAGCAACACCAGCCCCAGCAGCAGCCACCACCATCACATCAACTGCCAGCTCACCAGTGCACACGAGGAACCAGGTCGCACCGTCCTCTGCCTCCTCTGCACCGCAGGGACCCACGTCACGCAGCCACCAGCCCCCATCCCTCCCTGACCTTGGCTCCATCCCACGTCGGTGCTGATACGGCAGCAAGAGACAGAGCTCCCAAAGGGAGGTGCAAGTGATCTCAGGCAGGGAGAGAGGAGCAAAACCTCCTTCAGCCCTTCTGCAGAGCCTCTCGCTTTCCAAGAAATCCTGCAAACACCACGCGATCGATGGCAAACAGATCCAGCACTCCCCTTGCTCACCACAGCATTATATTAAACCCAACCACAACCATGCCAGGTACACACGGGGGCGTTTTAATGAGCTAAGAATCAGAATTCCCTCAACTCCATCAAAAGGAAAAAGCTGAAGCACTCCTGTCAAGACTGACGGGACTGCAGCGAGTTCTGAGAAAGGGCAAACGGCGTCCCAACCTCAGATCTTTGTTATTCAGGGTAATGACCACAGGGTGACAAAATGAAATGATATTTCTATTCTCATGTTGGGATTTTTTTTTTCCAAGTTCTCAAAGCGATGGGCTTTCATTACATTTTTTGATAGTTTCGATTTTGCTTGGTCTCTTTGGGAGGACCTGAGGGTCCAAGGCTTATCTCATTACTCAGTTTTATGTCAGCATGCCTTCTCTCTCCACCCTTCTGTCTCAAAAATGCTTTCTCTTTTAAAATTAACTTCTAATACCAGCAGACTGTGTCTGACACAGACTGCTTTGCAAACACTAACGTCCAAGCCCTTCATCCAAGACGTTTAAGGCCACGACCACAAGCTGAAACAACTCAGGACAGGTCCAAGGACACCAGTATCAATATGCTGGTTTAGACTAGCCAAGGAGCCGTCTCGGCAGGTGGTAGATGAATACTTTACATGCCCAAACACAGACAGGAAAATTCAAATGCCTGAGACTGAATCACAGCCAGCTCATACTGCACGTCTGCACCACAGACAGAGGATAACAGCAGTTACACAGGCAGCACGTAGAACAGAAAACAGCAGCGGAGCCAAGAGCATCAAGGTTTCCTCTAAGCTCCGTCAGGGTCCATTAGGGCCCGCGACAGGAACTTTCTTACTGGAGCTCCGAGTCTGGTATTTCACTGGAGGCTCATCTTTGATGCAAGTACTTGTGCGGACAAAAGCCCCATGTTTTTGTGATTCTTACTCCATCATTCACAAATTCCTAAGAAAAAGTGCCCAGAATGTCATTTTTGAGGTCCCTAAATCCAATTACCTTCTTCCAGACACTGTTCCTAAAGAACCTGTATTGTTGCTGTCACCACTGAAGGGCACAATTAACTCCCTGACCTCAGGCAGTGACAACAGTCTCCCTCGACACAGGGAGCCTGTCAGTCGTGGACAGGGCGGCAGCCACTAATTGCTCCTGCTGCACTGGTGACATGGAACCAGAAGAACCCATCTCAGCAGCACAGAGCAGGAGGCAAGGAAACAGGAAACCATTTCCATGTTTATTGACAAATTTGATTTACAACCTGAGTTTCCACTCTGGAGAGAATATCTATTTTCTCTCTGAACGTATCAGTCTTAAGCAGCCAGCACAGCTATAATGATTTCTGTGCCTGCAGACACTTCTGTTGCAGGGGGGACAGAAATTTACATGCAACAGTTTTGGAAGCAAATGGTATGAATATTCACCATTTAGGAGTAAACTGTAAATTAACTGTAACAGAGCAGACAATAGGTGAAAGTAAGTTTTGTGGGCACATGTATGGCTTTTATATTGGCGTTCGGTTAAACGCCTGCCCAGCTCAGTGCTGTGTTCTCACACAGAGTCAGACAAACCTTTCAATCACTCTCCTCACTTTGAAGTAGGTGAAAAAATAACAGAGAAGAGCGTTCTAGTACGTTTTGCCTGACAATCCTACAGTACTTCGACAAGTAACAATTAATTTGGGCACAGAAGGATCTAGTGAAAGAAGGGAGAATTATTGCTTCCATCCCACCCCTTTCAAAGGGTCAGGGCTGAGGGGCAATTATCCTCAAGACAGAAGGTCCTGAAGGAACAAAACCCTTAAGAGAAACTCTATGAAAACACAATCCCTGCCAGTCATGCCAAAGCACACTGGCAGGTTAGAGAAAGCAGAACAAACAGAAACTTTATCGGTTTTCTTCCTCAAGACTTGCCCATGTTTTTCATGCACAAGCTGAATTGGGGAGCGTGTCTCAGCAGGAGCAGCTCCAAGTCCCATTTTGTATAAACAATCCCAAAGAGAGCGTGCATCTCACCGGGGTGGTGCTGGAAATACCAGCACCCAAATCTCCATGTCCCACCGGAGAGCACGCCAGTAAGAAACACGCCGCATCCACGCACCTCAACACGTCCTAACGTTACATTCACTGCAGGGAAATACAGGGAGTCTTCTGCGGAGCCCTGAGCCGGGCAGCCGGTTCCAGGAACTGATCTGAATGGAAACCGAGCCTGGACTTCTTACAACTGCACGTCCGAATCGTGGTGGACACTGTGGGGGATGCAATGTTGTGTGGGGCAGCACGAGGCAAGCCAGAGGCTACTACATCTGGAGGCAAAAACTCCCTTTCTGCCTCGTGGCCGATGGGAAGGGCGGAGCGGGTCTGCGGGGGCCGTTYGTGGAAGGTCTTCCCTCCCCGCCTGCTTCCGACTCCCGCGTTGCACAGCGCTCAGCCCTGCGTTTACAAGGGAAACATGGAAGCAGAACCCCCAAGGCTGAGAGAAAGACAACAAAAAGAAGAATCCTGCTTAYTCTTTTTAAATGCCACGGTATAGCTGGCTCCATGACTGTGGGACTTTCTTTAATAGCGTGGCTGGAACTTCAGCTGTATAAACTGGCACGATTCCTCTAAAGTTGTCAGAGCCAAATTACACTTACTCAAGGTCTGGCCCTGTGACAAAAATATCTTTTTAATTTCCATCTTACTTCAGCAAGCGCCTTAAAAATGCCCCTTTCTAGCCATATGCTGCAGTCCCAGCAGAACATTTATGGCCTTGCTTGCAGACCTGGCTGAAGGCCATCACGTATCCAGAAGATGACTCCAGCACCTCGAGCAGCAACGACAACCAACAAACCCGGGCTGCTCGGGGCAAGCCCAGCGCAGGCCGCTGCTCTCTCTTGACCCCGCAGCAGCCACGAGCTTTGCTAAGCTAGAACTGAGACTCACCAGGACAAACTTTAATGAGGCTGCGGTTTTCCTTGCTGGCAAAGYGAGTCCTAGGAAGGCTTGGTTTGGCAGAGCATCACCTGGTGCTGCTGCCAGGTACCTCGCTCGTACCCTTCATTAGCTCTGCTCRGGGCTCTGCTGTGCCTGCTAAGAGCCAGGGCAGGGGGCAGCCAAACCCTCCCTATTTTGACCTGGAGAGCAAGTTCTCCTGCCTTTGCTCATCAAACTTGAGGGCAAGCGCTTATCTCCAGGCTCTGCTTTGTGGTTGACCTGCCAACATGCTCAATCTATTGTTTCCTTTAACTCACAGAAAGATGCATTGCATATATTTTAGCAAGAAAACAATTATCAGGTAACCCTACAATCTACTATTTGTTTCGTATCAGCATTCATTTAGTTGTCTCTTTGATGACTGGCCATGCAGCAAATACAAGAGGGAAACCTTATACCTACCAGGAGATTAATGAGGGACTCCGGTGGAACAGATGTATATGAATAGCAAATGAGGCCACTGAAAGCTCCCTATAAAACTAGGGACGAGCAGCTCCGCTGCAGCAGAACATCCTAGCAGGGATGGAAAGGCCTCTAGCTAGGCAGCCTCATCTCCATGCGGCAGGCATCGCTCTGTTATGTCAGAGGCAAAACGGTTCCAAAAATCTGGTAAAATGGACAAAAGCTGTTGATGGCAAAAGGAGGAGGAGAGCATGATGGAGGAGGAAGGAAACACTGGGGCCCCACTGGGCATTAACACATTTACTCATGAATCCTGTCCTCTTTCTGCAGCAGAATATCTGGATGGCACCAAGTCACACAACCCAGCACAGAGGGACCTTCGAGTTCAGCCTGGCTCCTTCCCGAGCTGCAGTGCAAATGCTGCTTCCCCATCAACTGGAAACACACTGATCTATTCAATGAAAAATGTGGTTTTCACTACGATTAATACGCCCTGATGAAAAAAAAAAAAAAGATTTGGATGAGTTTTCATTAGGAAAAAAATCCTGAAGTGAAGCATATTGATCATATGCCACAACATTTCAAGTCAATATTTCTTAAATGAAAAGCTTCCTCCCCCCTCTGGTGAAATTATTTGGTGATTTAATGTATTCCTCAGAGGCTCCAGCACTGGGAAAGAACAATCCGGCAATAAGAAGGAAATCACATTTGTTTGGGGAAGAATAAGGGGAGGCAAGCTCTGTAAATAAGGAGGGAAAGGAGAAATCACACAGGGTGAGCAGAGAGGTGCAAGCAGCTGCAGCCCGTGGAAGATGCACAGCAGCTGCAGATAAACCATCCCCAGAGTGAAAAAGCAGCATTTCAGTGCACTCCGGGGCACTGCAGCGTGGACACTGTCCAGGAAGGGAAGAGCAGGTGCTTCCACATCTGGTCTCCTTTTCAGCTCACTGCTACAGCACTCGAGCTTTCAAGGTCTCCCGGAATGTCCCCTCGCAGTGTCCGTGTCCGAGCACTGCCCATACAAAGAACAAGCCTCCTGGGTGAAGGACTAGCTAACACACCATACCTTGGTCTAGCCAAGGAAATAATTTTCCCCCAGAGAGCGAGATATGCAGTGAAATGGTAGGACAGAGCACAATTGTTGCTGCCTGAGGGACTCTCCGGGCTAAATGATTCAATCTCTACAAAAGCAGCAAATTAGAGCTCCCAAGGGCACAAACAGCATCCGAGGCCACTCCTGAGCGTGGCTGCTGCAACTCGGCTCAGCCTCTGAACGGCTCGGCCTGTTCTCTGCCCCATACGCGTGGCAAACGCTCACACAGGCCGGGGCCATCACATCTTCCCTCCCACGGAGACATTCACAAGCGTGCCCAAAGCCTCATGTCCACATGTTCCCATGGGATACAGCTTTGTATTCATGCTCACAGACCCTCTATGTATGTGCTCAGCTATAGGCTCCACAGTGCAAAAATAGACACAAACCCATATTCTTCTGCCCTGCACATCTGAGAGCCGTGCAAATCACCCCTCAAGCCAGATGTTTTCCCACTGGGTTGGGGCAATCTGCCATCCAAGAAGGACAGGTTTTGTCTTCCCCGTCTCAAACAGGGCCTTGAGCAACTGCAAACGCTGACAGTCAGGAAAGTGAGCAAATATGGAAAGAAAACAGGGGCGTAGCTGCTTCATGCTGAAACATGACATCAGAGACTATTTGCAGCCATGATAATTTCATTTCTGCAAGTCCCAAACTCACTCGAAATGCTACAGCATCAACACGCCTGCTCACAGCCTCAGCATCTCTGCTGCTAAGGCAGGGGGACCGGGCAGCTGTTTGTAGATCTCTCCTTTCACACTGTGCTTAATTCACACATTAAGGGAGGAGATGGAGCCAGCTCGCTTCTCCCTTCTTGCGCTGGAAATGAGTGAAAGGGAAGGACTTCTCAGTCTGGCAGCACAGCTCTCATGAGCTGTCAGGATGGAAAATGTCAGCAGGCGCCAGGCTGCCTTCACCAAGCCGTGGCACGGGGAGGACAGTCCGCTCTCTGATCTGTCTTCAATATTTTTTTCAAGGCAATCATTTCAGCCCCAATGGATGAAAATGAGAGCCAGCCACACATCTCCTTTTTCCATCACTACCTCTTCTCCTCAGTTACTCACAAGATAAAGATGCAACATCTTAAGAATTTAAGATGCGTTAAAGGCAGTCCTGGCAATTCAACCTCGCACATCTCTTAACAACCCACCCCAATGAGTGCACAGGAGCCAGGRGATGACTATGTCCCACCTGGGGGGAACTGAAACCGGAGCTGGAGAGCAAGAAAGGAGCAGCAGGAAAGCTGGCACGGGCAGCTTTATGTCCTCAGCTTGAGGAGCGAGCCCCTTGCTGGGGGTGCTGGCACGGGCAGCCTGTCACGCAGTCCCCAGGGGCCCCAGTGGCCCTTGCAAGGCCAGGGCACACATCCACGAGCACCCTCTGCCCGCTCTTCTGCTGCGACCAAGCGAGACCTCTGAGACACCCTCCTTGTACCCGTCAGCCCGAGCGAGGGAGGCTGAACCACAGCCTATCTGCACTAGAACCGGGCAGGTGTTTTCCTGTGGAAAAATAATGAGCTTTGGTAGATATTTTYGCGTACAAGTGTGGCTGCTTATTTGTATTTCTCTGTGAGGGACACCAAAGTGAAAGGAAAATGTTAATTCTGAGCTGCAGTTCTAAGTTTGCTGCTGCTGGGAAGTAGGAAGTGAAATATTTTGATTATTTGGAAAAGCAATAAAAGGAGAGCTTTTTTTCCCCTCTTTTTTGGCAGAAATTATTTGCTGAATCTGACCCAAATTCACAAACAGCTTTGCCTCCTCCCACTCAGAAACTGCATTTCTCAGTGAGTAAACTCTTTGTTCCCCAAATCACCCAGGTCTGCTGGCAATGCTGCACAAACACATGTTCCCAACACGAGTTCAGCCTGCTGCTTCTTGCTAGGCAAAACAAAGGTTTTCATGTGGGATTAATTCTCTCGGAGCAAAAGAGAGGAGGAAGGAAACACTTTTAGTCATTGCTTGTTAGGCATCAGGGGGGCTGTTTGGAGCTGAGTGTGTAGGTTTGWGCTTGTTCTCCTTCCCCAGGGATTGCTGCCGAGTGGCTAAGCCAGTGCATCACTCAGCACGCATCCTTTCTCCTCAGTCCTTCTTAGCGGATGCCTCAAAACAAAATCTCAGGATACAGGTGTTGAATCCGAAGAGAAAGCTCCATTGCAGAGCRCCTCCTGAATGCCACCACAGGGAGCATCTGTCTACGATACCACCGTCTCCAGCTCTGGGGACATTTCAGGTTACACCAGGGGTGAAGCTCTGCAATCTAAGGATCTTCAGGCACCCAGACAAGTGGCCGAGGGTCAGGCCAGAGGCTGTCAAACATTCTGGTAATAATGTTTACCTGCTTCTCACTCAGGCAGTACAGGACAAACTCTCTTCTCTTCAAAAATGCCCATATTTTATGTACCTATATGTAGATGTCCATATTTTATTTACCAGTGTGTCTTTGTGGAGAAGCACTATATTTTCCACAATGGGAGATTTTGAAGAACAGATTAGAGCAAATGACTGTGGAAGATGACCCCCAGCCACGGGAGCCTGGCTCATTTACATGAACTGAAGTTCTGGTTCAGAACCCAGCTCCCCCACTGCTCTGCACAGTGCTCATTATCCCCAGCCAGAGAAACTGGAATAGCAACATCTTCACACACTCAGATGCAGGTGTCCACAGGAGATACTGCGGAGTAGAAAATCAGGTCAAGAGCCAGGACTTTTGACAAAGCAAGTCAATCCATAGCAGGAGACCTCCAAAGCAAACCTAGTGTGCTGTCACAACAGGGACTAGTAATTCTCTACCTGCTTCCCATTCATTTTTCTCTCTACATTAGTAGGAAATGTTGGACAAAGAGAAGTCTTCCCTTTCATATGAGGTGAAACTGAGATCTTCACAAGATATTCACACATCACAGGAGACTTCACTTACAATAGGGATGAACAAGGCACGACAAAAGAAGTAGATGGACTTAAACAGATGGATTCTATATTGGCATTAAAGGTCTCACCTCCTTTTCATCCAGTCTCATCTGTGAAGTACTTCTGATGAAATTTGTTGAATCTAAGTTGTTCTACCACATGTCAGTGGATTTTACTCTGTGACAAGACTGTAACCAGCAATCACTAACATCTCCCTGGTCATTTCACAGASCTTCTTCTTTCTAGAAGTAGTAAAGAGGAGCAACCAGTTACAAGAGACAAATCGGATGTGTTTTACCATTAACCGGAGCTAGGCTTCTGGTTATCATAAAAGACGTTGCCCTGAGAAAAGCACATCTCCCTGCTACACACTGACGGTGCTGCTGACGACATGTATCAAAACCTCTAACTTCAAAAGTCAAAACAAGATTACCCCATCCCAATAAATATTGATGGCTTTACAAGTCCTTGTTGTAAAGTCCTTAATTAAACACAACGCCCAACTTTTCCAGATGATGGGAATCAATACTCTGCCGGCAATGCTGTCTGAACAGAAGAGCACTCTGACCTCAGCTGCYATCAACTGACCGCGTGGGGTTGTCACGTTGCTACCTGCGCTATGGAGGAGCTAAGGGGCCCATGTGAGATTAAGACTCAGCTGGGCTGGGCACTGAACAGCCACAGAAAAACATCTCCAGACCCAAAGAACTGAGCCTGTTCCAACGAGGCAATAAATGATCAGAGATGGAGGAAAACATCAAAGTCCATTAAAAAATGCCAGAGGCATAGCCAGGCCTTCTGAATACTTGATCAGGGTATTCACCACTACACAAAACAGCCCTCCTGATTAATCCAGCTCATGATTGCTGGCTTGGTCATCATCCAAGGAAAGAAAGAGAAAGGCAGGCAGGGAGGGAGACTTTCTCAGAAACATAATCCCTTTGCTCACCACCTCTTTCATTGCAAGGAACAGGTTGGTGCAGTTATTTCACCCACATTTGTTTCTCTTGAGCCTTTTGGCTGAGCTGAAGGAATCTCAGTGCTCTGGCTCTACTCAACAGTATATTACAGGTGTTGTCATGGCAATGATTTATGCAAGAATTAGTCACTGCAGCACTTCCACAATAGACTGAAGGATAGGAAAATCTGCACATTTGGAAGTTCCCGGGATACGGAGGCTGCGGGTCAGGGGAAGATTAGATTCCTTTTACCCCTTAAGATTCYAGCAGTGACATTTAAACAGCTCAGGGAAAAGTCAGTGCCTAATCAGAAATGTTATTAATAGCAATCTGACAATATACCAAACTTCATATTAAAGTGTGCCAGCAATTGTCATTGCATATTCACTACTGGGCCATTGCTGAATTAATCAGGGATTGGGCAACAACTGGAGCAGAGAGGAAATTATTACATTTGCATTGTTGCAGAATAAGTAAAGATTTGGAGTTCATTGACAACGGGGGGATTATCACAGGAGTCCCACTGCTGACAGAAGAGTCCTGCTGTCATGGGCTGGGGATTTTGTGTAGGACACTAGGCTTCATCAAAACAAAGTTCCACCAAGACTATGTGAAAGGAACTTAAAAGATCCATCAAACGAGTACTCAAAAGTTAGCAAATTCCTGCACTAAGAACAAACCACCCGAATTCTCTCYTTTTGTTACTGTTAGAATATGTTTTTTAATTTCAGGGTGACCTATTTGCTTCACATGTCTAAATTTTGGCCAAGGGATAAGAAAGTTCAAGCAAGGCTGTCATTCAGTCCTAATACCGGAGTTTCCACTTCTTGCTGTAATAAAGGGTGTCATTTCTTTCTGGCTCTCACTGATCTACCTCCATGCCCACCAAAGTTCTCTGTGAATTAGAGGCAATTACCTGTATTGCTGCTGTCTCTTCAGAATCAGTTCTGAGATTTTAACTGTCAGGGTCAGACCAGAAGTAAGCTCGACTAAAGAAATGAAAAGGGTATTTGGAGCCGAGTTTGAAGATCTGCATCCCTCTCTGTTCTCAGGGAGTTAAGGCTGTCTTATCCTCTTAATACTCACTCTCAAACGCAATTTTTCCTTCATTCTTATAGGTTTTGAATGGTGCCTCATGGTCTGATGAACAGAGTTACTTTGAAGCTCACTTTAACGTAAACAACTGCTTCTGTCACACAGGAGAGGAAGCCCACGGGGGGGAACTGCTGTTTTCCAGCCCCGAGTCATCCACATTCGCACGAATCAGTCACTTCACAATGCCACACGGCMCAGGCCCTTCCCGTGCTCTGCGTACAGCTGGCAGCACATGTTAACTTACTTCTTGAGAGTTTTTAACGTATGCATTGTCATATGRATTTATGAACAAACGCATCAGTTAAAGCCAGCAAAAGCCTCAGAGATACTGAATGCATCTGATCACATCAGATCAGTTTGTGTGGATGTTTTCAGAGGATAACACATGCATGCTGCCCGCTAGCACTTCTGCAGAAGGTATCTCACTCTGGTTGCCTTCAACTTCTTCCTCTTGGATCTTCCAAATGGGAGCCCAGTGGCCAGTATGGGCCACCAGGCTGGGGTTCAACTCTGAACAAGGGAAAATGAACAGTCTGCCCTCATGCTGGAGCCCCCCATTTGCCTTCTGATAGTACAATGCMAGGACAGTAGAAGGGCTGCTGAGGATTTAAGGATCTTGGCTTTCCACTGTGAACATGACAAGTGGTGGAAGATAAGTGAGAAATGTCCTTTCTTTGGAAAGCTGCCCACTGCCAGGCATTTGGCAATTTTAAGAAAAACAAAACAAAACAAAAAGCAGCTTCAGAAGCAGCATTTGGATATGTGGCACAAAGCAAAGCAACAGCTCTGCGTACTCACCAGCCTCTCAGATCTGGCCTCTTAGATCCACATTGCTGCACAGCACGTCTTGCAGGAACACATAAATACTTTGGCTGCACTAAACAYTGCTGTGTTGGCGCTGCAATCATCAGAAGGAAGAAACCTATACAGTACAGAGGAAATCACATCAGGGCTGGATGCAAAATGATTTTTTCCATTTAGTAGAAAAATGTTTTCACTTCTACAAGAAATGGAGCATGCGCTGCCATCCTGAGGAACACCATATGGGACMCCAGAGCTGGGAGCCAGAACTCCTTTGCTTCCAGGCTTTTAGCAAGTTGAGTTGCTGGGCAGGAGCTCCAGCTCTAAAGCTGATCTAGGTAAGATGGAACTGCCAAGCAGACTGCATTCAATAGTTGCCTTGATCCTCCAGAATCAAAACCAAAGTGTTTCTGCAAACAAATTTGACAAATTGGCAAATTCTGAGGGAAAACAGAACAGCATCATTGCATACAGAAGTTTCTGCTGCACTGTCTAGAATCCAGCTCCCATAATGAATTGAGCATACCAGCACCACTTAAGCTCCCAGGCTAAATTAGCAAGCAAAAACAAGGCAAAAAAAATAGCAGAGCAGCTTTTATCCAATGGAAGGTGCAATTCTATCAATGTCAGACATGCTCTGTCAATTGGTGCAAACTGAGATCTGGGTGTTTTGCCTTTGTAAAGCATTCTGTTTATTTTGCTCTTCCATGACCATCCTTCCTGCCAGCGCTGGGTGCAAGCAGCAAGGCCGGGGTGGGGAGCTGCCAGCCTGACCCCAGCAAAGCTCCTGCTGCTGGTCCTGGYGGGAGACGGGCCGGGCTGGGCTGCCTGCAGCTCATTACTAAGCCCGGGAGTCCACAGATTTTCTAACCACTTGTTTGACATCCTGCATTTGCACTGGATGGATTTTCATTTGCAAGGCGGTTTCTTATGGAAACCTTTGTTTACCCATAGCTGTTACGCTTAAAGCCACCAACAGCACAGCTGCRGTGTGCATGATTCAGCCACATGAAAAGCTCCTCAACGTGCCTCATTTCCACTGAGCTAGTTAATGCAAAGCCAACCTATATTCCCACTCTAATTCATCACAATTGGGTATAGAATAAATTACCACAGTTTAACAAGTTACCATCCATGAGATGAGTCAGAGTAATTGTCCACAAATGTTCTTAAGTGCAAGGCAACAGAATCATCTTAAACCTTCCTTAAAACACAAGGAGATGGGTTGAATCAGCACTGCCGAAGGCATGCCCAGTCACCTGCAGCACCAGTTTATCTAACATCATTTAAATACACCTTTAAGTTTCAGGAAAAGGTTGGGTGAATCTTGTAGAGATGGTTCAAGAGATCTASAGTCAACTCACCTCTCAGCTGGGGAATATCAGACTGATAAGGGCACAGCCGGACATGAGACCATCTACAACATCATGGACCAACCCTTTCAATCAGATCCCAGATCTTCTATTTACGCTGGTTTGTTTCCTAACTACAGCGGGTCCATCTCCCACAGAACACAACACGGACTCTCAAAGTCATGAGAAGAGTTAGTGCCAACTTTATTGCACTCCGAGCAGTTTCCAGCTGCTTTTCCTCAGACCTTGTCCTCCTCGGCTTGAAGGGAATGGCTTTTTTTTGCAAGGAACCCCTCCCATTCCTGCAAGACAAGCTGGAATATTAGGCTCTCCAACAACAGTTCCTTCCTCAGCCTTATTGAGCCCTGGCAGAGAGCACAGCAAACTCCAACCCTGCTCCTCAGCTTAGCAATCACCAGTCCCCACCTGCAGCAGTAGGTACCTGCCAGAGAAGCCCTCTCCAGACACCCAGGAAAGGCCTTTTACCATGAAGTGGATAAAGCAGCTGCTGCCCAGCAGGCTGGGAAATTGCTGCTCTGGCACCATCTGATTGCTTGGCTAGGCAAAAAGCACTCTGAGCTCTCTCCGCAAAGCTTTTCTCTTCCAGTGCTGCCATGGAGAGGGCTGGACCTGACTCCAAGCTCTCTAAGGGGTGCAGTCAGCCAGACTTGGCCTCTACGAGCTTGACTGCAACCAGAGTTCCAGAACCAACCAACGCCAACCAACGGCCAGGATAGCAGGATGAGTGAGCAATGAGCACTGAAGCACAAGAGACTTCCCCAAAMAAGCCTCCAACTTTGAGGAACTTCAGTAGTGCACAGCTAAAACACAGGCCTAGGCTAGGGSTGCTTTTCTTAAAGCACCGCTCTGCATATCTCAGCACTCCTTCCCATTACCCTTTTTTACAAAGGAAAGAAAATCCTGAGGACCACCCYTTCTGCCCCCACCCCCCAACACACACACAGGCAGAAAAGGACAAACAGGGACGAGCTTCAACCCCAGCCCTTCCTCTTGGCCATGCAGGACTCGATAGTGCAGAGGACAGTGCAAAAAGGATGGACTCRATACTGCAGAGCAGTATCCAGGCTCAGGAGCTGGCTCTGCAACCCTGGGCTCCCCAGCCAGGCAGGGACACGGACATCTGACACGCACAGCTGTGCTCGGCTGCACAGGAGAAGGAGCTTAAGCCTCGCTCTCCTCTGCAACAGTCTTTGCTAGCAATGACCACCGCAACCAGCTGCGTAGACATTTGTTCCTCTACGCAGATGACAAGTAGCCAAGCAGTAGGGGAGCAGCTGGTGGAAGGCAGAAGAAAGGCCGGCCTAGCTGGCAGGGTTTTATCTTGTGCCTGGCAACCTGCAGTCCTGGACATGCCTGAGCACACAAACGAACCCCAGCTACACGCAGCGCAGTTGGATGGGGAGATTTGACATGCACAGGTAAGGAGCTTGGTATTTCCAGGCAGCTTTGAGGGAAGGCTTGTGGCAACATCTTGATGTGATAATCGTGCTGAAAGAAGCAAAAGGAATTTAGTAAGGAAACAAGATAAGCTCAGGTGTCTTAYACATGGACCACGCAGCTTGCAGGGAGTTTGCACCCCCTCTGCCTCTCCTCGCTTTGACATTACCGTGACACAACAAAGTGACAGCTCCCACCAAGAGCAGGCAAAGGAGGCCCTTGCAGGCCRGCATTCCCGAAGGGAACACAGCATCTCCCGAGCACTGGAGAAGCGGAGCTCCGAAGGCAGCGGAACAGAGGTCGGCAGCGGGAGCCGCCTCTGGGCAGCGCTCTGGCCGCGGGGCGGCCGATGCACAGGGTGCTCGCGCGCCCAACGCTGCGCAAGGCGCCCGTTTGGCAGCGCCCACCTCATGGAGGCTTCTCGCAGCGTCACCTCGCAGGGTCACTCAGAGCAAGGACAGCTGTTGACAGCAAGAATCAACTACGTGCAGGTGGAAAACGTATTTACCTTTCCTTCTCCGAGAAGTACGTCTAGTGTAAGCTACATAGGGGATTCAAAATTACACAAGCAATAAAGAGGTAATTACATTCATACTAATGTCTTCAAGTGGTCTGGAGCATTTTGGCAACATATGTTGGCATAAGACCAAAAAGTTATAGCAGGAAGCTGATTAGGGACRAGTAACAGCTAAAAATACAGAGAGAGATTAATTAATAATTGATGGTGTAGGTAGAAGACTGCAGAAAATATAATTAATGCTGAACAAACTTGATACAACTCTGTCTCGTTAAAGGCTAATAAAGTGTTTCACCGTTCCTAAGTATCTGTGCTTTAAAAACTCATGGGATTAGACTGTTCACTGCTGTAAAATTGTGAAACTCCACTGACTTTGGCAGAGATAGGCTGGGTTGTGTGACCTGAGGAAGTTATGGTTATTATTCTGCAGTTATATTTGGTAAGCACGTACAGGCTTTTCTGCACAGACATGCCCTATGAATATRCACTCCTTTCCAAGTATAGAGCAGACAGTTCACACAGTTTGCAAAAGACTAACATACTCCCGAAACACATATATTATGTTACAAAACTTCTTAATGACTGCAGTTGCAGGCAAGTGATTCAAGTTGCCCAAAAATAACCACCATAATGAGTTGGAGAATGAGGAGCCCTGAATCCCCAGATGAGTAAGTAGCAACTCACTGCAAGTAATTACTGGATACCCACTGGATACCCACTAGTCAGAATCAGTGTTCGCAGCTGCCCTCAAGCAGGATCTTCCTCAGCTCACAAGACTTGATGGGTAGAAAAATACTCCATTTGTCCATGAACCTTTTAAGTGTGAAGGATCCTTTTATCCCCATGGTACTCTGAGCTGGTAATAGTGACTACTATTCCCAGCTGGAATAAATAATACCTGAATAGCTGTAAAGTCAAAGTCCCACAGAACAACGTCATCTCATTAAGATCAAAGAATCCGCCGTCTCTCCCACATCTCAGACGGAAGAGAAGTCACATCTGTGACTAATATCCGACATAAAGCATTTACTGGCATATTGGATTAGCACAGAAATGTCCAAAAGTTGCCACGATCAAAAAACTACCCATGAAGGGTTCATGTTCACATGTCCTACATAGGTACAGTGCATTACTCTAGCTTATCTCTCCAGCTATCTGAGGAATTCTCACCAGCCTCTCAGGCTAGCAACCTAGTCCAGCAGGCCATGAGCAAAACTGAAATATTATTTATATTCTGATACAAAAAAACAGAGAAGATTTTGGTAAAGCAACACTTTCAAAGCCAAGTGATGCATCTGCCATTACCTGGTCCACAACAGATCCCAAAGCACTCGCAGGGATGTCTTTTTGGAAGGTGTCGCTTGCCTTGACTGCTGCCATCACTCTCAACAGCAATGCAAGGTATCTTTCTTTTTATATTAAAGCTTTCTGTGCCTCTGTTTACACATCTGTTAAGTACCATAATATCTATGCTAGGGGGTTGATGGCAAGCTCAATTATTTCTTGCTTTCAGAGCAGCTGGATACAGCAGAAGCACCGTTTCTGCAGCACTGGTTGTGACAGGAATGCACAAGGATTTCTCCACCTGCTCTAGACTCCACAAAGATCAGGAGGGGGAAAGGACAGGGAGATCTGGGCCTGCCCCTCTGCCAGGGCTGGGCATCTGGGCTCTCTGTGCCCTAGCAGACACACAGTGAAGGAACAACGGGTGAACTTGAACCATGGTGGGGAAGGAGGATTCCAGCTACCCAGGCTGATAAGCTGTACTTCTTCTACTACTGTATTTCTTCTCCTGTAACATCAAGCACGAGTGTCAGGAGTGTATCTGTTTTAGCTCCTAATAAACAGAAAGCAGAAAACATTCTAGCATGCATGCTGCTGCTTCTCCCTTCCATCAATAGGTTCTTGGCAGTCTTTCTTACAGCCTCTTAACACTCAGAGTAAATTCCTGCCTCAGAGATAGCTGACCTGTGCTTGTTTTTTTGCAGGTCATTCTGATCTATGCTTTAATGCAAATGCTTTTCAAGTCAGCCTTTCCAGTCTGAAAATAATCCAGTTCTCCAGGGGAGCCTACCAAATGCAGTCAGATGGATTTTAGGATGAGATTCCAGCAGGGTTGAGTCTAATCAGCAAATAAGGACTTTGCTTCCTAAGGCTTTTTGTTTGTCTGCTTGTTTAGCAGTGAAAGACAGAGCAGTCCATTTAAATAAAGCCAGATTAGCAAGGATAAACCTGACGAGCACCTCTCAATAATCTCACAGCCATAGACCAGTATTAAGGACCTCAGTTGGCTACAGGTAACTACTACCTCAAAGCCTGGGGATTCCTGCTCACAGGTTGAGGAGAAAACAGGAGGCAGAGATGGACAGGAACTCACCTTTCAGGATCCCTGGGAAGTCTAAGCTGAGGTGGGGAGGGTTTGGGTTGGATGAATGAACACACCTGACCAAGCAGCGTAGCACCAAAGAAATGGCAGCACTCAGGGTCTCCCTCCTCTGCTCAAGCTGCCCATTGGTGTGAACTCATGCACTGCCCAAGACTTTTCAGATCTAATCTCTTCACCATAGGGGACAGTTCACAAGGCAAAGGGGCATGCAAAGACAGGATCACATGAAAATCACATTTAAGTACTTCAGAAAGCAGACCAATAGACAGAACCAGACTTTGTGCATTACACTTTCCTGAATCGGGGCCTGCAGAATTCCCTAGAGCAACCACAGTAGGAATAAAAATATAATTCCCATATTGAATCCTATTACCTTTCACCATAAGCTCACCTCTCCATGCTTGATCTGAGCTTCACTTAACTCTCCCTGCAGCCCCCAAGGTTACGGATAGCAGGGAGCCAACGGAATGGGCTGTTTTCACCTTGTACGTGTTTCAGGCTTTGCCTGAGGCACTCAGAGACAGTCTGCAAAGCTGCCTGGAATCCCCTGGCATTTGTTAGCAGCTGTCGGTCCCAGCAAGTGGTAGTGATAATGAAGAGAATAAGTGGAAGAGTGAATTTAAAAAAAAATGTCAGGAAGGTCCTCAGTAACAGAGCTAGCTCCACAGAACTGCAGGAAGGCACTGGGTTTCAAAACCCCCATCCTCCAGAGCTCTGGCCTCAGCAAGGACAAGGAAAGCTGCATCTAGTCCCTTGCATCTAGCAAGCCCTCAGCTTTGAACGGAAGCAGAAACGTCACCTTTACAGCATAGGGAGGATGAGGCATGAGCACATGCAGGCGCCTGTCTTAAATGCTACTGCCTGCAGCTTCCAGCTCAGCTCAGCCTGGACGGATCCCCTCTCAGCCTAACAACTGCTACAAGARCGACCTGACTCTTTGATCTGGAGAGAGCCATGCTTAAGAGGGCAAAAGTTATCTGAAATGGTGACATTGCTCCTTCCCTGTGACATCTGGGCACCTTGTCTGCATGATATTCCTTCTCGTGATGCCCTCCAAGGGAGAAGGATATGATAGGAGACCAACATTGGGAGAAACCAAGAGCAATGTTTGGGCAGCCTAACTCCCACCCACGTCCACATGCCGTACTTTGTCACCTGCCTTCAGTTTTTGCAAACACTTTCCCAGCAGCAAAGAAACAAAACTTCTGAATTTGGCTCTGTGACACGTCCTGCTCAGAGGCACTCTGTGGTGGAGCGTGGCGCTTCAGCCACTGGACTGCCCTTCGCCATGCGCCTTCAGGTGCATTTTCAAAGCAGTGCAAATAGGTGCATTTCAAAATCTGCCTTCAGATAAACTTCATGGGACAAGGCCATAAATTCTGTCYAAATAGGAATTAATGATACTAATAATGAAGAGAACCCACCAGTCTCCAGTGCAACCAACGAGTATTTTGGGAGACAAATGACTCTATTACTATGGCTATTGGAGAAGCCCTGAACCACATCGAMAGAGAGCACAAAGCAATGGTGCTCCCTGAGGCAACAGGGCCAGGTTGCTTCCTCGGGCAGCCTGGCCCTCAGAAGCACTTGAGAGCAACTTCTACCATTACAAATCAAGTCCTCTCAGTCTGTCGCACCCTGGTAAGTTAATAAACCAGAGAGGCCTCACATGTTCACTTCAAACTTGCCACAGAAGTGAGGCTCTGGCCCCAATCTCCCAACACTGTTCCCCTGTGCGCAATTATGCAAAGTTACCTCTTCAAACCACGGGTGTCTGTCACTCAGCTACTCTGGGAAATGATCCCCTTCGTTGCAGCATAATTGACTGTCAGGCTGAGGGACAGGCAAAGGGCASAGTAATTGAGGCCATGGCCCTGCAAAGACGAAGGCCTCCTGTAGCATCCACGTGATCCTCGAGGCCTCTGCTCTCCAGCATGCCCCATCTCTCTGGACACAGCTCTTCAGTGCAGGACCAGGCTCATTTCCATTAGCTCCAGCTCCAGCCTGAGAATCCCCAAGGGCATTTTTGCCCAGAAGAGTCATACTGGGGAGGAATCCCTGGGCTCCTGACATACCCGGGTGAATTCTGAGGCACCGAGGGGCCCTCACGCACAAGTCGGTGGCCATCCCCTTTCCATAGCCGTGCTTTCCATGCTTTCCTCTGCTCGCTCCCTGTGGGTAGAAGCAGTGCAGAAGGGTGTGTTTGTTACACTATTAAAAACAAAYGCGAACAGTCCCCGAGCTCATCTATTTCCAGCCTAGCTAATTTGTCCCCACGAGCTGGCTGGGGTGGAGGGGCAGCACTCTTCTGSTACGAAAGCCACGGGAGTGATGAATGAGCCTCGCTGCCCAGGACAGGAAGCTGCTGCTCTGCTGCAGGCCGAGATGAATCGTCGCTGTCAGCGCGGGGAGCGCAGCCATTTGCGCACGCAGYGCCCAGGCCAGCACCGCAGCCTCGCTCAGCTCAGCTCAGCTCAGAGCTTTGGTCCGGTTCAGCAGCAAAACGGGAGCGACCGGGGACCAGGAGCGGGGGCTGCGGCCCCTGTCCGCGGGGGCAGGCGGCCGGCGCATGGCACCACCCGGGGAAGGCAGAGGCCGGAGCGGAGCSGGGCCCAGGCCAGGCAGCCAGGCCCATGGCGGTACCGCGGGCCCGGCCCGCTCCCCACACGCGTCCCCAGGCGCCATCTATCGGCCTCGCTGCCTGCTCGCCCCGCGCACACGAGGGCCCTTCCTTCTCCCAGGCAGCAACCGGGAATTGCCCGCTCGGATGGAAACGGTGCTGGCCCTGGCGGGACCCCGAGGCCGCTGCTCCCYGGGGAAGGGCTGCTTGGGCTTGCTGAGCCCTCTGTTCAACACCCACTACCTGCAAGGCACCTGAAGCCGCGGRAGCTAACAGGCTCATTCAGGAGCARGAACACATAGACTTGATTTTCTTTCCATAAAACCTGCCTCCTCAAGCTATATTCTCTTTACATTAACACGCTGATGAAGAGTAAGCTTTTAACTGCAAAGATAACACCTGCCAGAGGGAGTGTTGGTGCTCCCCAGGGAGCGTGGGGCTTGCTCGGGTCTCCCCAAGCCAAGGGTTTGCTAGGCGCAGACCAGACACTGCCTCCAATATTAATGCCTGCTTGGACAAGAGCTGCCTCTGAGAARCGTATCTGGTCTTCATGGAAAAGGTGGCCTTCAAAATAAAAAATCCATGGTTGTCCTTGCTAAGTTGTTCCTGCAGGTAATTACCTACAGAAACAAAAAGGGAAGCCTCCTTCTTGGCTTGAATTTGTCTCAGCTAAGCTCCTTACTCCTGGACTCGTTTTATCCCAGAAAAGTAGAAAGAAAATTAGCCCTRTTGACTTACAGCAAGATACTTGTCATTTATTCTGCGTATACAAGAAGTCAACCCCACTGGAGTCACTGCTGATTTAAAGTAGTTAAGCAGGTACACAACTACTGGTGATATACAACCAAGTTAGCTGCTATTTATTCAAAGTATTTAAAGGTATAACCACACAATGGCCCTAAGGAAAATTAATCCAAATTAATTTTAAAGTGGATCAGTTAAACTGTGTTAGACCATGGCACAGACCTTCCCCTTAACAATTAAAAAGGTCTTAATTCATTTTGTTTTGCTCATATTAACTCACTTGCCCAGTGAAGAAAGATTTAGCCCAAGTGGAGGTACTAGGAATGACAGTGGCCCTATCATTCCTTTTTTCCCTGAGGAAAAAAGACTGCAGAAGAGGTCCTCAAGRCAGTGGTGTAAAACCTCCAATGTGCACAAGGGACCTTCCAGCCTTAATCCAAGATAGATCTTCCTGTCATCCCAGGGCAGCTTAAAAGAGCACAGAAATCAMTCTTAATTTTCATTAATTCCCAGCAATTTGCTAGTTCCTGTGGGCACCCCTTGGGCTCTCCAGGTGTGCTCTGAAGTGACTGTTCCAGGGTGAGGTGGGACAGGGCTATAAACCCACAGGAGATGCTCCTTTCTCAAGAGCTTTCTGCAGGGCTCTGCTTAGTGCAGACCCAGAGACCGAGGGAGCAAGCGAAAGGCTGCGGGACAGCAGCCTCCAACCCTGCTGCACACACTTGTTTCCAGCAACATAACTGGAGAAAGTCAAACACCAGAGGCTTGGATGAAATGTAACTCATTCAAAAGTCAACATCTGGCATGTTGGAGGCACTTTCCTTGAGACAACTGGATGCCCAGATGACTAAAGGAGAATTTTGAGGCTTCAAATATCAGGAAAGGCTTAAGAGAAAAAAAAATAACATGATATAGGTATCGGTCTGCACTGAACAAGGGTGAATTTCACCTTCAGTGAATTGCATTGCAGCTGTGCCATTAAATATATATATATTTTTATACATACACACACACATATATAAACACACACACATACACAGAGCATAACTGCAATCTAAATGTAGGAGAGCCCAGCAGAAGCAGAGCAGCCTAGCAGTATCTCTCTGCATTAGCTGCTGGATTATGAGCAAGGGAGACATTTATTGCCCCATACATTGCTAGGATAATCACTTAACAGACTCAATCCACTCACAATACTTCCCAGATTCATGTGCTAAAGCGTCACTTATTAGCCCAGCCATACCTTGCAAGCAGCCTTGAAGCTGCAGAGACCAGCAGCACACAGCACGAGGTGTTGAAGCCTCTTTATCACAGGTCAGCCACAGCAGGAGGAGGTAAAACATCCTCCAACATAAAAAATCTGAGGCTTCTTTTWAGGACATGATGACTGCCAGGCCCAATTCCTAATGGATCTTAATGTGTTCTGGAAGTACTCATTTMAATAGAGAGTTTTAATGAATTTAAAGACTCGTAGTTGTCGGCAAGTAAAAACAGGACAATCAACACCAGACACAACTATGGAAGCCAGGACAGGGCTGGGCTGCCTCTGAACACACTGACCACTGCTCAGCAGAAGTGAGCCCGGGTGTGGAGGATCTCCATCCGTGCAGGACAAAGCCAGGAGGGGGAAGATCTGAAAATGATTCACTCAGCATCATAAAAAGCTGGATACAGAAAGAGAACAGAGACAAGGCATCTTCTCTGGGTCTTCAGGCWCTTTTGACTGCAGTGAAAACATGCTAAATACATGACACACTAGCATGACATGGTTTTTATTTATATGTATTAACTGCTGATACAAAAAATATGTTCTTCTCCCTATCCTAAAAGGATCCTTCAAGCACTCCTCCTAATCCCCAGAACACCCATTCCACGTTCATCAGTTCTCAAGCCAGCTGCCCCTGCCCCAGGCTGCCCTCGTTCCCACCAGGTGAAGGYTCTTCTTGTCCCCAGGCAGCAGCCTCGCCTGCAGCAGGATGCTGTTTGCCTGGCATTATAAAGAATCAGTTCAGCCCTGCTTAGACATAATTAATCCGAGTGAATATCAAGAGAAATAGCAGACATAATTATACAGCCGTGCGCGAGAGTTAACCCTGTGTTAATTGATTACACAAAGCTTTGCCTTTGAAGGGGATGGCTGCAGAGTTTGCTGCCGCCTCCACCTTTTACAGGGCTGCTGCTGCAATTCCTTTCAAGGCTCCTTTCTCTTTGAGGGGGACCRCAACAAGACTCATCTTTGAAACCAGTCTTGCTAGAGAACAGGTAATAAATCTGAGGAGATTCATCTCAAAAGTTTAACAAATGCCATTAGGATAGTTTTAGTGACATGGATCCACAGGAATAGACTTTTGGCACAATCAYTATTCCCATGGCAAGAGTGTTTGAAGATCCCAGACTGCAGCTGCTGGAAGTAACACAGCCTGCGACTGCCTTGTCTCTGAAGTTGTCCCTGTCCCAGGGCATCTTTAGCAGGAGAAGCACTGCCTTGTACAGTGCAGGTACAAGCACTACAAGGACCACATGAGGGATGCAGGCAGAGACCAGAGAACAGGAGATCACAGAGCTTGTCACAGTCAATGCAAGAGCTGATAGCAAAAGGATGAACTCGAGCAAAAAGGGGATGAAAAACAACACATCTGCTTAATATAAAGGCTGAGAATSACTGGAATCTAAAATGTTTTTCTTATGAGATACATGATGGGCAGATATTTTGACTCATGCTCCCCAAATCTCCCCAACAGGTCACATAAGTGACACCYGACATGGGGCTGGCCCAATCTGCATCCATGAGAGCTGTCTGAGCATGAAGCTCCCCCACATGCTGAGGGGGGAGACCCAAGGCTCAGGCAACCCTTGCATGCTGGACAACACTCCAAGTACACAGAGTACCCCTCTCATATTCAGAAAGGAGCTGCATCTTACTTATTCCTAGCAGAGGGAAGGCAGTCTATCAGAGGAAAAGCAGCCGAGCTCTTTCCTCCTGAGCTTGCTGCAGCCACCAGCTCTCCATGAGAGGCAGCACTTACTGCTCTTCCACCTGGCAGCTYATTCCCACCGGCCCGTACCTTGGGCTCTCTCCCAGGCCCATTACTGCCCTGGCAAATCTGATAGCTCTTCAGCAAGGAAAGCTCTTTTCTGCCACCAGAATTGTTTATTTTCTCCAAAACCCGTGTTATAAATCAACCTGACACATTCTAGCCTCCACGAAGCCTCCTCAGCCATGAGGACAGCATTGTGCAAGCTTGTGTCTGCACCGCTTGGTACAATCTCAGCATTTAACTTCCACTTGCAGCAGAGGCTTGAGCAAGATGAGATGGATGAGGTGACAAGGTAACATCCCTTTCCTTCTTTCCCCAGGCACTTCCAGCAGGGAAATCTGCCCTGCCCGGGCTATTACAGTACTTCAAGATGCCATCMGAAACATCCAACAAGGGAGCTCTGGACACTGGAAGTTCAGCTGTAGGGTCTAAGTGCTGCACCCCAGTGCCTCCAGGGAGCACTGGGCTACATTCYCAACTGGAATAGGTCAATATAAGACTGCATGGACACTTCTCCAACTGGCACCTGAGAAAAAGCTAAACCGCAACTGTTTTGTTCCTAGTTTGGATGAGAGCTACAAGATGCCTGCTGGTATATGGCATGAAGATAAACAGCACACAGTATCTAAAGAGGGTCACAGCGTAGCCTAAGGGGTGTTCAGGCTTTGCACACTGCAAGCACTACGGGCTACAGATGGAAGCACTTCCACGCTATTTAGTTTTCTTCTTTTAGAAAGCAGGGGAGCAAAGTAAATTACCAGCAATCTGAAATTAAGCTCTCCRAGATATGCACTAAGAACACACCAAGATGCTCATGTACTTGCTACTACTTAGCTGCCCTCTCCTCACTGACGTTATATACCACACTGTTGACCTTTCAACATCTGTGCATGTTCTATGCCATTAAGAGCTCCATGAAAGTGTTGAACAAGTTTCCCTCCAGTACATAGTGGTTTCTTAATGAAACCTTGTTCCAGAAAGGTGAGTAAAACAGGAACGTCATTAAGGGTGTTGCATGAGCTTTAGGTGGATTATTTTCTCTTCATGGTCCCACCTGTGACAAAAAATATATAAAATGTTTTCTCAGTAAATCAGCAGTTCCGAGTTCTCACAATCCCTTAATCCCTGGGTAGAAGATCCCCATTATCTGTCCAGTACAAGATGTATTATTAATGGATTACGTTTGCAACAGGTAAAGGTCATTTTTAATGCTTTTAATGATTTAAACATGGATTTTCCTTCAGATTTACTATTTTCAAGAAGCTTGGCTGTGAAATCCTCACCAAATTACATGCATTGAGAGCTGAAAATACAACCTGTTCAGTTCTTCAGAATAGAGCTTCGATGGGATTAAGTGTCACATATGGGTGCCTAGTGGAGATTTAGAAACCATCCTGGACAAAAAATTATACAGGCCAGATTTTCAAATATCCTCCAAAATTGAAGACCATATTTAAAGGGCAGGCTTATATATAATTAAATATAACAGGGCAATTTTTTTTGCACCCCTCTGCCTAGATTTGGCTGGGAAGTACAACCTCATCTTCCTCCCTTCCAGGCCACCAGTGTATCTTGTAAGAAAAAATCCTCAGGAAGTAACAGTCTCAAAAATAGTGCCATTTTCTCAGGGGGACATTCTTCTCCCCAGATTTCAGTATTCCAAGTAGGAAACTCCCCTAAGGCAGCTGCAGTAGGCACACCTAGTGCTCCTGCTCTCCCCATAGAGTTGCCTTCTTTGAGGAAGAACTTCACTGTGAGGGTGCCAGAGCCCTGGCACAGGCTGCCCAGAGAGGCTGTGGAGTCTCCTTCTTTGGAGGTCTTCAMAACTCTGCTTGAGCTCCCAACCCCTTTGCTTGACCAGAGGGGTTGGACTAGATAATCTCTAGAGGTCCCTTCCAACGTCAGCTGTTCTGATTCTTGTTAGTCTACAGCAGCCACAGAACCAAACTGTATTCCCACTCGGAGAGCAGCAGATTGCAGCAGTCTCTGGCTACTGTTCTGCAAGGTCTTGCCTGTCCTAGAAAAAAATCAACTTGTCATATTTGACCAAAGGCAAAAGTGTTTGGCCAGAAGCCAGTCTCCAGTGCAAAGCCCAAATAATCCATTGCAAGGAGTAGAAATGCACTGAGTAGCTGACATCAGCATCTGGCCCAGGCCACTCAGCAGTTACTTGGAGCATAGAGGTTTTATGAATATGGCATTTTGTCTCAGCAATCCCATTAGCCCTTTCCTCAGACATTCCAGGGGCAAGCCTTAGCTTCCAGGAGCTCAGCATCTTGGGAGATGTTCYGGGGTTGGCAGGAGAGCAGT
Organism: Nothoprocta perdicaria; assembly: GCF_003342845.1. NCBI lineage: Eukaryota > Metazoa > Chordata > Aves > Tinamiformes > Tinamidae > Nothoprocta > Nothoprocta perdicaria. The sequence continues at coordinate 2,262,798 of NW_020455566.1, forward strand.
TGGAGGATTTTCACTCCAAAACAAATTCAAGCTGTTTAGGGCTCCTCAGCAGATGATGCTTTGAAGTTGTCTGTGTTGCCTAGCATCTTCCCTTGCAAATCACCTAGCGCAGGGACATGTGCATGCAAGCACGCACGTACACATTACACGCAAACATTTGCCCACAGAGCATGTAGTCGATGCTCTAAAGCTTGTCAAGACTGGAAGATTTTTTTTTTTGCAAGCACGTAGGTGTAGTGGAGTAAGCAGCTAGCACATGACAGCTGTCACTGCGGTCAACACCGAGAGGAGCAGACAGGCCTTCACAGCCAGAGGCACGAGGCTGCACCGACTGTGCACAGCCAGATGCGTAAGAGCAGAGATGCAGAGAAGATGAGGCCAGAAGTTACAGCGTGAGCTACAGCGGTGTCCAAGGGCACTGTGCTGCTACTGCATTTGCTACAGTTTCTGCAGCAGAGCTTTGCAYTGGGCTCCGGGGCAGATGTGGTGAGATTTGCGATCTTACCCAAAGCTCGCGGTGAGTCCCAAGTGAAACCCTCTCTGATGGCAGAGGGCTTTTACCTGGGCTGGCCACGCCGTGCATTACAAAACTGGCTCCAGGAGGTTTGCTGACCCTGGATCTCAGCTGGTTGCAAATCTGATGTAGATCTTCATACCACGAAGGCAGAGGGCAATCCTGTTCCACYGTCTTCTCTCCAGTCTGACACTGTTTATGCAAGTATCAGAGCACAGAACAGCCCTGTGATTCTCCAAGCATTAACAGGTGGGACAAGGTGAGTCRCTGAAGGAAGAGCTGCTGATGCTGCAGGTAGCAAAGGCCTAGAACCACGTTCGGAACAAACCAACCAACCCCAGCAAGCCAGGGAGCCTGTTCCAGTCTTAATTCTGGCTAAGCACAGTACTTGAAATGCAAGTTTCACACAACATCGTCATTAGTCTAGCCTCCATTTTACCCAAACTCACACCAGTACATGCTCAGGTCATAAGAAAGATGTGCCATTGCTAGATTGTACATTTCTCCTCATTCCTGGTAAGATTTCCTGATTTAGCCATCTTTAAAAGAAAGACCAAGTAACCTTGGAACTTGCAGGGGAGAAATCAGAACACCATCCACAGTCAAGCAAAGGATCATTACTCATTGTTTTTACCTCTGAATTTCCCCAAGCTATTTGTATATATCAAAACATGACGGATTACACCCTAGGAAAGAGAAAATTCTGTTCAACTTTCACAATATAAATTACAATTAATGGTCACAATTTCTCTTTAGGCAGTTGTTTGTAAAGTTTCTTTTGAATAGTATTTAAGCTTCCTGGAGGAAACACGTGCCTGACCCTGCAAGGGCGCTGGCTCCCGCAGCTCCCGGGCAGGGCACGCAGGGGCCCGTGGTGTTCAGCACCGTGCAGGACAAGCCCAGAAGAGCTTCTCTTGCTCGAGCAGGGCTGTGCTCACAACCCTCATGCAACCTGGGTGCTACGCTGCTKCCTGGGCCTGCAGCACTGAATGCTGCTTGAGACCTCAAATGCTTTTCCAGCTTTTCTCTAGGACACTTTATCCCAGCCCTGCCGTATCTGCTAGTGCACAAACAGAGCAACACCGACAAATCAGTCCAGGACGATGAGATCTGCTGCGTGCACTGAGCAYAACCATTGCATTACCAGTACCTTTAGTCATTGATTCATACTACTTCCTAATAGCTTTGATAAGCTATTTGCGATAGCAGGAACTGGGAATATCACAGAGAGTAAGTCACACTGGACTCCTCATGATGCATAACCAAGTCATCTAGTACTGGACCTATTTTAAATGGAAGGTATGTTAATGCAAGTAAAATCTTTCAATTTAATTTTTCTGGCAATCCGTATATAGAAATATCATGCATCAAATCTGCACATGTATTCTATGGACTGTTAGGAACTTTTYCCTCACAGTGAGGCATAATTTTAAGAAAAAATATTCTGCTAAATTAACCATTACAAATACACCCTTGCCTCAAATAACCATATTTATGTACGTGATTTAAAAACACTGCTACATACTTGGTAGTGTCGCTGTGCAGCCTTCTTTAAGGGCTCACTTGCAAGTGAGCAAGTGAAAATGTGGACAAAGCTCTTGGAAACATGATCCCAGCACAGACTTAACAGAGGTTCCTATGCCCATGTGTCTGCAGCTAGAAATTCAAGCTAGAGGATGCTGAAGAACCATGAGTGAGCCTGCTCCCAGGCAGCACCTGCTGCTAATGGGTGCACCAGGGTGGTAGGTTTTGCAGCTCCATCCTGTAGGAGAGCTGCAAATGGTGCAAGGTGACTTCTATCTCTCCTAGCTTTGGACATTCTCCACAGCAGTTAAGCAGTCTGCTGAAATARTTTCGGTTATAATGGTAAAAAAATACAAGAGATGTTATGGGCCAGATCAGGGCGTCACAAAAACTTAGCCTTACTGCAGGTTTTGGTCCTTTAAGCTTAGCTGCAATGTCAACTGCGTCCTGAAAAGAGCAAATGCCTTCTGTTTCTGTAGGCACCTTCTCTGTCCTGACTCCGTTACCCAAGTCAGATGGGGCAGGTCAGAAATCATCACAGTTCCTGCAACTGAAAACTTCCGTAACAAACCTGTTTAYCCCAAACCCCTCTATGTGGCAAGTGACCATTGCTCCGCAGATGCCAAGCAATAAGGCTACAGGATAAAGAGACAGAGTGTTCCTGCGTAGTAAGTGACAYGGCCAGCATCAGCACAGCACTGAGTAGCATCCTCCTTCATTAAAATCAGACACTAACCAGATCAAGAGTTAAATGATATACTGGAGATACTTTAAGCCAACTACCTAAAGCAGATTAAGAGTTGCATGCTGTTCTTAAGCCATGCATCAGACCAGTGGGAATAACTTGGTGTCAGTGTATACAGGGCACCAGAACCRCTGCTGCAGACGGGGACCTGGACAAGGGCACTGAGATCTGCAGCGCAGYGCCGGCCACCGGCCACGCGCACCCGGCTTTGCCCTCCCCACACACRAGCCTTCTGCCTGCCTTAGGCTGCAGAAGATGCAAACCCTGCTCAATAAGCCTGACTCAGCCCGTAGACGGGGCTGTATAGTTATTATCATTAGGCCTCCTCAGCTAACAGCATCGCCCACAGCCCTGCAGATTGGCTTTCCCTGACCTGGCCGCTTTATCACGCGCCTCGAACAGCGCTATTCAAAATGCACCGACTGCATTACTGGGTTTGTAAGACACAAGTGGCCGGTTTCAGCCTGGTCCCTTTGATGGGAAATTCTGTGATACCTCCTGAACTTTGTAGACAGCCCAATATGACACATCGCTCTTAGATTGCATGATAATACTACAAAACATCCTATTTTTACATTTATTTCAAACAGCTGCTGAAGTGGAGAGGCACTGATATTTATGAAAGCAACCCAAGGAGATGAAATACTTTTATTATCTGTCTTTTGAGCATTTTCTTTAAAACAAAAAATACGAGTAGCTAGACAGCTCCTGCTGACTGCAAAATATTCTGCTTTTCCTGTCAAGTTTTCAACAAAGCAACTTTGTATTCCCCTACAAAATCCCCCCTGCAAAAGCAATTCTGTCTCCATTCCATTTCTTTCCTCTTTTCTTTTATAGCGTTTGTTGAAGAAAAGGCACATTATCAGCAATATGGTCTGCACATGATGGAATCTGATTGATGGGCTGTAATAAAAGATATTATAATTCAACCAGTGGCTCTGATAAGGTAACCAGATACATCAAAATTGCAAGAAAGAGAGAATATCTGCAGAAAATGATTGTTGCTTTTGGCTATATTGCCATTTTCTTCCATGCATCTAGCAGAGAGATAGTAGTAGAGAACTACAGTATATATAGACTACTTACATACAAAAGACATATACATCCATCACATAAAATCAGGAGGAAGCTAAACTGATACTTTTAACAGGGCCACTATCATTAAGATGCAACACAAATAGAGGCTGGTAAAGGACTGTGGTGCTTTYGAGCACCAGGACGTCAGATGGTGGCTTGGGCTTTGGAGGCTGCTGAGCTCCCGGAGATGGAGCAGTGTCTCATCACACCACTGCTTCAGGAGCAGMCCAAGAAGGGCAGCTCCCTGACCAGGTACCAGAGTGGGCTTAAGACRACCAACCTTTAAGTCTTCAAGTACATATTCCATCCGAAATTTAAGCAAATCCTCCCATTTCTCTTGGCCCCCATCTTACACATGTCCTGACTCTGGTTATCCCTGCTGAGCCCTTCCCAAGGTCAGGATGTGACACAGTTGTGAGCTGGTTTGATACTGGGGAAGAGGCCGGGGGAGCAGGACAGGAGCTGGTACTGCCACAGGCTGCGTGACCAGCAGAGCTGGGAATGAAGCATCTTTTGTCCAAGACTGACAGCAGAGAGGCCAAAGGAGAGCCAGCTGGGGGACTTCAAAGACCCTCAAATCAAAGCCATCTCACTGCTGCTGCAGTCTAAATTGCATGAATGCCACCTATCACCTATCCTATTATCTTGGCAAACATTTCCCACCACCCAGAGATGTTTGGAGGATCACCTAAAGCTTCCAGAAGACAACTGCAACAGAGTTATGCCATTTCTTAGAGAACAGATTTCTTCTTAAGCGTGTAATTCTGCTCAGAACAGTTCATCTGCAAATCCCCCTTCAAGCATCAGCATGTGCTTCATTTACTACACAGAGAGAGTTTGATCTGCTTGATTATAATTTTTAAAACCATCACTCCCAGCTGGACATCAGGCTCTTCTGCCAGCCAAGACAATAACAGACTACCCTCCTCAATTCCCTAACTGGGGAGACACAGCTTTTCTTATTAGCCTCATTATTTTGCTCAGGAGTGATTTCACCTGCATCCTTTTTCTTAAGGCACTACAGTACAGCACACTGTGTTCCTTATTCCCAATTCACTTGCTGAAAACTAACTTAGACAATTTCTAGTAATAAAGTCTCTTTTCATTTCCCTTCCATTTTAACTACCTGCTTTGATTTATATCAGATTCCTCTAGCAATTCAGTTTACCACTCCGCCTGCACTCTCCCTACTGCCGTACCGGGCTGCAGAGATTATTCCATTATGATACTTAGGCAGTCAAATGACACAATCAGTTTAATGGGTATGCATCAATTCTGTTTCTCTAGGAGGTTCCTTGTAATAAGTAACTGTATATTCATTTTCTTGCTAATAATGACTGCAAAATAAGCCCTTCCTGTTAATTTGTTAGATTCTTTTCCTTTGATACTCTGTGGTGCAAGCAAGGGGTCAACGACAAGGCTAACAGAGTAGCGTCTGCCTCTTCAATGCACTTGGCTAACTCCCCTCCCCTGCCCAGTGCCAGGATATTTTCAGAAAMCAAACCAGACTGAGCTAGATACTTTGCATGACCTGCGAACTTCACKAGGAACCACCACGTGAGAGGCAGAAGTGCATTACTCCCATTTTACAGACAGAAAAGAGAAGCAAAACACYACTTGCCATGAAGCTCTAAAGTGAATTAGAATTTAACCTGCTCCTCCTGCGCCAGGGCAGAAAAGCTTGTCAAATAGGAACATTTTTGCTGGACATGAGTAGATGTGGGCAAACACCTCAACATTTCTATTTGATGCTGGCAGTCTTTGCAGGAGTCCTGTGGAGCCGAGCTTGGAGCCGGGCACAGAGCCTCCAGCACCTCGCGGCTCCCTGCTTCCCAAGCCTTGCTGACTTGGCAGAGGGCAGAAAAGTTGTCCAAATGCAATATTTTAGCAACAAAATAACGGTTGTGTGGAATAGAATTGCAGTTTGAGACACATCTGTTTTTCCAATATGGAAAAGAATCTTTATTTCTGCTCTAAAGTGCCCATAAAACCTTAAGGATCCATGAGAGGCTAGAATAAATGCAATAGACCTTTTTGTAGTGTGTGCAGAAGGATTTTTAAGTGCATTTTTAATTATTAAGATCGTGAAAGTAGTGTATTTATCACTGCAGCACCATCCTCCTGCCACAAGGATGTTTCTTGGATGCAGCAAAGGGCCATTCTGGCCACAATCTAATTTTCCTCTTTGATGGAGGTGAGTCCTTTCAGTGAAAGGAAAAAAATTCCTGCAGTGAATCAGCTCATTATTTTGAGAAATTTATAAAAGGCTTCCTAAAGGGTGAATCGGGGCAGTTAATGACCCATGCTAGCAACAAAACAAAAACCTGAGGCTTTTCCAAAGAGCATCCTAACAAATGGATGAAAATCACTGTCATCACCTCATGTCTCTGAAAATGGCCWGTATAAGGATAAAGCATTGCAGAGGACATCTATGTTAACTAMATTACTCAACTGCACAGCTGGGGGCTGGCTGGAGACTCCCGCTCAAATCTGTTCCCATGAAAGGTGGTGTAGGGACCCACCTTGTCCTTGTAGGTCTGTCTGTTGTTTCCCCCAATTTTCTCACTGCAGACACCACTACTTTCCCTAGTGACATCTAATCAAGAAAGTGTCCTCATTAGGCCACTTAGCTATGCAAAGGCTGGTGGCCAAATGTTTGTTGTAAAATGCAAGTTTAGCAGCTTGGCTCTCCCTTTTCTTGTCCTCATGATGGGAAGCAATGTCAGTTTGTCTGCTCTCAGGTACCAAGTTTCACGAAACTCGTAGGAATGAAGTTCTCTTTGGGGATTACTCTCCACTGTTACCGAATTTGGTTGAGTTGACCAGGGAATTTGGCAGTGATGAGGCAGTAACAGCCTGAGTCCCAGCCCTGGAAATCTACCTCAAAGGAGACATCACAGATCTAGATATCACTGACGTGACAATCCCCAATAGCTCATTTAACTCAACAGCAGAGAYCAGCATGTGGTGAAGGCAGAAATTAATACCTAACTCAAGAATTGCTAGAAGATCTAAGCTCTGTCTCTACTAGGACATCCTTATTACCTGTGCTGACAATATTAAAGGTAAAATAGCAGTCACCACTTTGCTCTCTGAATACTTCTACATTCTTGTTTAGATGGGTCCTTAAAGCCTCTTGGTAAAGAAGACTTTCCAGCCTCAGGARGTATAGTGAGATTAATTTATTTGAGCTCTAAAAGATGCTGAGATCTGCCAATAACAAAGTCCAGCTGCGTTGCAACAGGAAGCTCGATCTGCCCGAGGAAACTCGAAAACTCCAAGGCAGAGGAGCTCAAAATTCAAAGCTGATTTCCCAAGTCAAGATCTCAACCAGAAAATTATGTTTTTAAATAAAAAAATAAATAAATATTTTCACTATAGGGAAAGCACACAGAAGAATAGAAGTCAAAATGTAAGATTTCCCAAACAGAAATGAAAGATTTAAACACCATTCTCCTAAATGAAAATCACTTCTGTCCAGGAACAATTTTCAGGGTTAGTGACTAGAAAGACAGGATATTTAGAGCCCAGGACAAAAAAGCAGCAAGTACCAAAGCACATTCCTGTTCAAAAATTAAACACTCTTCGAAAACATTTTGTTGACATCATTTGCGGATAATCTAACCTACTGCTTCCACATAAATTTGGCATAAATGTCCCACAACTGCACRATAAGCTTTGCGCAGAAAGCTTGGAAAACGCAGGAGTTTATTTAGCATCATTCTAGAAGAATCGATTGCAATCGATCAAGGCCCGTGGCCGAAGCTGCTGCCCTGCGCCGTGCGCCTGCCGCTGCTGTCTCTGCTTTGTGTCCAGTTGAGCTGGCCAGGGGTGGAAATGGCTTTTGCTGCACGAGGAGCAAGCAGCACTCGTTTCTTTCATACCATGTAAAGGAACATGCATCCAATTTTGTAGGAAGTGAAGTGCTGGAGAAGCTTTTGAACGGACTGAATGCTTGATTTGAAATGGTGCTAAGAAGTCTCAGGACCATAAAGAATGAGGCCATGCACTTATTCATTCCATGGGCTATTATTTGAGAGCTTCAGCTAAGATTTAATTCTTAACTATGTGCTGTCCTCTTGCAGACAGCTCACAAGGTTTTTTTACTTTTTATTATTTTGTTAAAGCTGTTAAGGACCTTAGTGCAATCCTGAGTGGATTAGCTAAAATTATAGTGCCACAGTAGCTCGAACAGTTCCACTTTCTGTGCAGGGTTCAGTAAAGATGGGGGAGGATTTGCTTCTGCAGTTTATTTGAAATATCTCCCTTAATAGCAACAAAACAAAAGAAGAAATAAATAAAAGGTACAAAATGGGAACAACCTCTGTGATGAGCACCCTTCCCTGGCAACAACCTCATTTGCTTCTCATTTATTAAACACAATTTTTTTCTTTTTATTGCAGCACTACATTTTGAAGGGAAAATAAAAGGCTTTTTATGTGGCTGCTGAGTTCAACCGCTGCCCACAGGGTCACTGTCAGCACTCCCCCTTCGCCGGCTGCATGTGCAAAGAATTGAGAAGGAGCCTGCACATATTGTAATTAATGGCACCAAGGGCCACTTCCAGCACACATCCAGTCGCATCATTTTTGCAGTAGCTCCGGGCTCCCGCAGCCCTCACAACAGAGCACAGAAGGTTTATGTCAATAAACCAAGCCTGGCCTTGAGCTGCTCGCTGCAGGGATGCAAAGCAGCACCACGTGGGGAGGAACTGGCTCTAGGACTGCACCCTACCCCAGAGCCCCTGGAATTTTCAGGCATCTCCCTTCAGCTCTTCTCTGCCAAAGTGCAGCCCAGGCTGCATCCCAGCAAAGAGCTTGGGAATGCAGTTATACACACACACGTGCCCCCCTTACCAGGGGTCCCTTTATGGCACAGCCCCCCAGACATCCACTGCACTCAGCTACTAGAATTCGTGTTGCTCAGAAAAATGGCAAAATCCTCCCCAGCTTTTAGGGGGCACTTGTTGAAGCTCCCTGTGGTTGATGCTATCAGAAGTGTCCCTTGGCACAGTGCAGGCAATGCAGCAAGCTTTGCAAAAGAGCGAGCACCTTGCTACCTGATAGTATTTGTAATATGCATTCCTCATCCAGTTGGTGACAGAGGCTCTCATCTGGGGGAGAACAGCTCTATTGTGCTACACCTTCTACATTTAACAATGATGAGAGTGCCCAGTATTGTCTGCAGAACTCCCCTTTGACATGATCTATTCTTTCACTTCACTCCTAAGAAAGGATTATGTGGGTTGATTTTTGGCACGGTCCCCTAGTGAGCTAACGTGCACTTTCTACTCTAAATGGTTTAATAAAATACTAATTGCAAATATAAGGCAGGGGAGAAACCCAGCTACATTATCAGCTGCTACCAAGCACCACCAGCAACATCAGGGCAACCTCTGCCAGGCCAGAGGCCACATTTTCACCCAATCTCCCCCCTCACCTTGTTTTACAGATCACTATGTAGCTGCGGGTTCAAACCAGTTCACCAGAAGGTTATTGAATGCTCAGGAATGACAAATATCGAACAAACCAAGACATCAAAGGAATAAAGTAAACCAAGAATCTGCTGGAATCACAAATTAACATGGTAGAAAAAAAAAACAGCAACATTTGGCTAGTTTTGACTCTGAGGCTCAAACAAAGGGGATTCCAGGCAGAGAAGCCYCACGGGAATCAGAGGGAAAGTGTCCAACCCCTGCTAAGACTTTCCCACAGCTCTGGCGTGCAGCAGAAGACACCATTTTCAGAGGTCAGTTTGAAACGCAGCGCTTTCTCAGTGAAACCAATTTCAGCTTCTCCTTGTAAATAGAAAGTTAGCTATGGAGGAAATCAAAGGAAAAACGACATGGTGCTTCCAGAAGAAATTTCCATCCATAATCTCTCTCCCTCTCCATATCATTCTCTGTGCCTGCCTCATTAAGGAGGCTTCAGCAAAGTCTTTCAAAAAAAAGAAACCCACACCACAAAAGCAATGAAGTGATTGCAGTTTGCAAGGAACAGGGATGCAATTAGCACTTACACAAACTATAACAGCAATTTCCATTAGCTACGTGTTAACTGTATCTTTAGACTCCTAGTGTTTTTTTGCAACAGTTCCTACCCCTCAACTAAAATCAGTTTCAAACAGCAACACGGAAATTGGCTCAGGCAGCACGAACACATAGTGGATTATGCATGAGAGTTACTGGCCACCACTATCACATCAAAGGATGTGCTTTGCCTGGGGCCAGATTCCAAAAGATCCTCCTCTTGCTGTCTTAGGCCAAACTTCAAACATTGCAGACAATTCCGGGATAGGCCAATGCAGTAAAACTCTCCCGTAATTAAACATTAGCTATGTCYTTTTGGGCATTGCCCTCACAGCTCTAGCTGAAACTCAGATGGGAGGTGTCACGCACCAGGCAAACTACACACTTCAGCCAACGCAGCAGCCCATTTCAATTTCATTATCTTCATTTACTTGCATTACAGGAGAGAAGCCTAAGTAAATTAATGCTCATTTGGCCTTCTGTTTTCCTCAAGATCTTAAAAGAATCCTCGAGTGTAACGATTTGGTTCCTCTCTCAAATTTGCTGCAGCCAGCTTTTGTGTGTGCCAGGGGGCACAGTGGCAAACAGGGCTGATCATTAAACTGGGTTAAAGGAAAGGGGGAAGAGGAAAACAAAAGGGAAAGCTTTTGTCCTGCTAAAATAGATCCAAGTTTGTCAACCTCTGTCCTGCTAAAACTGTGTAGCTTTCCAGTTGCCAGACCTAGAGAACAAAAGAGTTGGGCCAGATTTGTTAAGAACAAGGTAGTGCCTGCAGTTGGGGTCCCACCACTATGGAAACTCCCCAAGCAGCAAACTGCAACCAGCTCCTGGAAACCCATCCTCGCAAAGCACCCAATGTGCCTCGACACAGCAGCGATGCTCAGCACAGGGGCACTCCAAGCACAGCTCCTCCCAGCAGGCAGGCAGCCACCCAGAGCTGCACCTCTCCCACGGGACCTCGGGTACAAGCAGTCACCCCAGCCACCTTCTAAATTTCCACTTAAGCCAGTGCCTGCTCATAACTTCTCTTACAGCTTACAAGGGAAATGCTCATTTATATAAACCTAAATAAACATGCCTTTCATTCCCACCCCCACTAAAATATTATAATATTTTGCTTTTCTGAGCAGGTACGCAGCATTCTTACAAGACAGAAGTATGTGGGAGAAAGTATCCTTATTCACACTGTTCTCAAACAGCAGACAAGGTGAGTCAAAGCAGCTTTGATGGAGTGACAAGTTTGGTCTTACCTCTGTACAAGAGTGGGCTGCTGGTACCCACATTTTATAATACATTTTAGATCAGGAACACTTGTGGTTTATGGTTCCATGGAGGCTGTTCCAATGACACAGAATTGCTGTCCACGATTTAGTGTCATCCAAATTGGTGCTCAAAACCCCTGCAGTGCATAGTTGAAGTAATAGCCAGAACAAGGTTAARGGGTAACAGCTGGAAGAGAAAAAGGCAAGTTTGTCACTCTGTAGAGCCCTAGCAATACTGTCACACCAATAACTCAGCTCCTTATCCAAGCCTTTATGACTGGGCTCATAGCTCAACACAGGGATGAGAAATAGCTTTTCATACTCACAACTGTTAATGACAAAGCTCRAAAGGGTTTTTCTTTGCCCTTACAACAAGCAGCCTTTTGATGCAGTGTGACCACATGCAGAAATGCTGTTCTGGAAACAACTTCCAAGCCTGGGTGAGCAGGGATCACTGCAGATTTCCATGCAACACGTCCGTTGTCCTCCTCCGATGCCTGGTAGATGCCTGCACTGAGGAAGAATGGTCYGCTCAGCCCCAAGGAGTTTCAACGTGTCATTCTGCTGCCTTGTCTTTATCAATTCATTCAATAATCAATAGTTACCTTGTGAGAACGCTTTCTGTTTTCTCCAAATATCTCTATTCTCCATGACCTTTGCAACTCTAACCATGGGAGGATGCTGCTTCTACACCAAATTAGCCAACACCAGGGAGCCCTCACAGGCTTTAACRTTCTAGCTTACAACACAGCAGGTAGAAGGGTGCTGAATGCTGGGCTGCTCCAGGAATTACGAATGCGTCTTCTCCTCTATCACTTTCCCTGGTCAAGCCRTTGACTCGCTTGGATGCTCTTAGGTCAGATTCAACAGAAGGTCCTCCAGGGTTCAAGTCAGAGCTGAACTAAAGGAACAATATCATTAGTTAAAACCAGCAGCTAGCTGCTCGGAAGTAACAGTCAGTGCAAAAGACAATTGAGMTTGTATAAACAGATAGGGGGGAAAGGACAGACAGAACTGCAGTTGCTCAGTGAACAAGAAAAAAAGCCCTGTGACTTGTCAAGTAGCCTCTTCCAGGCACTGTGCTCCCCCAGGCTCCAAGTGTTTGTGCCACAGTTTAACTAGTTTCTAGATTCAAGGGCCATTCTGCCCATCCTTCCCTTAACTCCCCTTCATTAGTATTAGGGAAAATGAGGGAGGAAAAAAATTATCAATCCAGTCAGCTTTAGGAAAGAATTTGCAACACAACATAGAGAAATTGTCACTATTCTGAGTCACAAATAACATGTGAGAGCAGTAAGCAAAACCTCTCCCCAACTTGTTTGCATCTTGAACCACGTGCCAAAGCACTACTAACATTAATAGATTGTTTCCCATCTCTACATCCCAGGGCTTTTGAAATGGAGGGCTTCTAAATTACTGCCAATTAATTGCACTATTTGTATTTCTGGTAGATCTAAAGTGAGATTTAGYTACTGAATTTTTAAGTGAACAGAACAAGCATTGCAGTCTCCTTTGTGTCTCCCCCCAGACCTTACACATGCCATTGGTTTTAATTATTTACAAACATTTGGAGCGCATGCTAAAGAGCACCCCGCAAGAGATGGCATGAGGGCTTGGAAAGTGCTTGGAGTGTGGAACAAAGATGAGGACCTCCAGCTTCAACCTCCGGGCAAACTGCTCTGACCTGACTGCCATCCAGGAAGTGCTACCAGTAAAGAYTGAATGGGTATATTTAAAGTTTTCCTGGGATTTTGCAATCAGGATAAAGCTTTTCCTGACACTGGGTGCAGCAAGGCTGGCAAGCCAAGTCAGGCCTCTGGTAAGGAGCTCTCCTGCTTCAGTTCCCTCCTCCAAACGAGGCAGAAAGTGCCCAGCAACGACTCCACGACACTGGGACGTACATCCRGAGCAAGCGCAGGTCACAGAGCTGCCACCAAGCCCTGTGACCACCCACAGCACAAGTCAGGGCCCAGGGTGACTCCCGCATGGGGCTGTGCTCTGATAATGCGSTCTCAGTCTGCCCAGGGGCTAAGCCACCACCGCAGGTACCCAAACCAGAGCAGCTTCCCAGAAYAACTCGGCAATGGAAGCGGCTCCTCAGCCAGACCTGCTATCCTGCCCCCTTCAACCGCCCTCATTTAACACGTGTTAACCCCYGGCCGCACTGCAGGCTCGCATCCCTCGGTGGCATAAAATAAACAAAACAATAAAGATGCAGGAGGAGCTGGGAGTCTTGCTTGTTGTGCTCCAAACCGTGCTGCTGTATGAGGCTCTCTGCTGTTCTCTCTAAGCTCTCTGCTTGGAAAAACGCCAGCGCTATTTGCTTCTTGGGCAGAGAATATGGAATTACCGTAAATTATATTGAAAAATTAGATTCATTCACTGCTGTGATAATTGATCTCCCAATCTGTCTCAGGGAATTAGCAGCTGGTAAGAAAATAAAATGTAATTTAAATTTTTATTTATTTTAAAAAAAATCCTTTAATCCAAGTGTGGAAACAAGTAGGGGGAGGTAAAAAGAATAAAATTCTCATTTGACGGTTCTAATATTAAATACTGATGATAAGAAAGCAAAGAGAATTGTAGAGGTATAAGAATTTGCAGTGCCCCGGCATTAGGCGCTCTGCAYGGCAGGTGGAATTTACACTGCGCAATTAATTATCTCCTCACCACCCCTTATCCCTGCAAAAAGGGATTCCACAGAGGGACTTCAGCATGCAGAGGCTCTCCACTGCCCTGCTGCTTAAGCTCCATTTTCTGCAGGAAGAGCTGATAGTGATGTTGCCAAACCAGTTTTCCCACAAGTGACACCAAGAACCAGCTCCTTTGCAGATACCTCTGTAGCTGGAGCCAAAGGCACTAAAGGTTTTCAATGTGTTCACATGAGGCCCTCAAAGAAGAAAAAAAAACAGCTTCAAAACTTGGCATTTGCAGCAACTGTTCTCATCTAACCTTTCCCATGTCAGTTCATGCTTAGCTCACACCACACAAACAGGATTTGATTTTTACATTCAGATGAGCTGCAAGGAAATGCATTTTTATCTGCTGGGGAAAGAAAAGAGGAACTCCTTAATTGACCATAATCCAATAACTTACAAAGTGATCAGCTAAACAGTATTTTCAGGTGGCCAAAAATCTCATGCTGTCATCAGTAATAGCACAAGAATGATAACCCTTTTGCCTGGCTAAAGTGGACCATTGCACGCAAAGGAATGGGCACAATGTCATTAGAAATCCAAGATAAGGGCGTGGAGCTGATGGGAAGATGCTGACTGGAGCCAGCTCTGTCTGGCAGCCCCATGTGCAAGCAGCAGAAACAGCAATCTCTTAATTACTGCCATCCTTTAAGCATTCAGTACAGAGCATCTCTCGTACTRTTTGCTTCTGATCCTCCCGAGATGAACAGCAGTGAGCCTGGCCTGCAAAGACAGGCTTCAGAAAGCCACAGTGCTCTACACTGCTCCTGGGAAAGCCAAAAGGTGCAACTCTGCCATTGCTTTTAGTTCAAGAGATTGGACTGAAATATCTGACCAATAACCAATGGCTATTGAAGGATGATAATTCATCTCAGCTGCACTAAGAAGCTTCACGGGACGAATTATTACCTGAGTCGTCCTCTCTTCAGATTACATCAATAAATAACATCACAGAAAGAGAGGAGCACGTGAACCCTGATATTCCAGGAGTAGCGATGCAATTGAACTCTTCTGACAGCACAGTTAGGGTTTATCAGTCTCAGGATTCACATCCCTTCTCTGCTACGCCTGTTTCAGAAGCAATTACACAGAATATATTGCTGAGCAAGAGCAACAGGAGGTGTTCACATGGCTCACAACACATCCACAACCACCCCAACAGGCCATCTCTATATCTGTGTTCTCAACTAATCCTCATCTCCAGAAGCTAAACTATCCCGTTACTTGTGCAGTCATCCTTCTCTGGCTACAACTGGGTTCAATGCTTTTTTTCTCTTGCTGTTTTTATATTTCAGCCACCTAAAACTACCCGAGGTTTTATATAAAAAAGAAGTCTTTTCAATTTATAAATTGATAAGTAATTAAGTCCTTGTCCTGAAACACCTTGCCAACAAGCTTTCCTTCACCATCACTATGGATGGACCATGTCTTGTAAAACAGCTAAAAAACATAGGATTCATCCCTCCCATCGTACGCAACAACAGGCTACACAGGGCATCAATTACTGMCTAAACACATTCATATTTCATCTGAATTCACAGCACCAACACTCATTTCTTATTCTGAAGTCYCAGCTCTGCTGTGCACCTTCTTTGCAACTTTGGAAAATTCCCGGTCTGCTTCCGACTGCAGCTTTCCCTTTGCCTGGACGACGTGCTCGGAGCATAAGGCTGCGATGCTCTGCGTGCCCGTGGCTGGGACAACAGGACCCTTCTCTCCCAGGGCGAAACGAGATGCACTGCAATTACAGCAAAAAAAACCTACTAAATGGTYTAAAAAGGTTATACAAATACAAAACTAAGATACTAAAGAAAAAATAYGAAGTATAAATAAGCGAGTTTTGCTCTGATGAGGGCAGAGTAAGCTCAAGGTCTATCTAGGAGGTTTTATTAATGGTGTCAACAGGCTGTCCAGCAGTTGTCACTGCTGTCACACAGCACGGTGACACCAGGCACTTAAACAGCGCCTGACAGGCAGGAGGTTTTTTCTCCCCTCTTACTGCACTCAAGGTGGTGACAACAACAACCCCCAGCAAGGTCACAGCGCCGGGGGCCTCATTTCTCACTCCATCGCTGCTGAGAGGGCATGAGGTTAAGCAATTGAGGAAGGCTCCCGCGAGCCGTTTCCCCCCAGCTCCCCTTGCAGGCGCTCATGCATTTGGGAATTCTGTTCCCTCCCCTGCCCACCATCCGAATATCTGGATAATGTGTATTTCATCTCCAGGAAGCAATAAATTGGCTGTGTAATATAAGATGCACCAGCACGACTGCAGCTCACGACTGGCATGCGAGAGTTAAACAGAAATGCAACAAGAAACCTTCTGGAAATGCATGTGGAAGAGCCACGATGCAGGAAACCAGAGCAGAATTTCACATGAAGCTGCTCTTTACCTACTGTTAGAGCACAAGGAGGCTCCATCCAGGAAAGCATTTAAGCACCGCCTTAACTTTATACAAAAACACTGCCTCCAAAATTACACAAGATCTTCTGCACAGGCAAGGAGAGACCTCATGTCACAGAGCAGCACAGGGCAGAACACAGGCAGAGCAAGAACACAGAGCATTTCACAGCTAGTTATCAGCCCTATGCTTAGTGCTGTGCAAAGCACAGGAGAGSAAGGAGACTTTTCTAAGGAATTTTGGAAGCAAACACACCACTTAACAAGGAAATTTAAAGCCATCTATTTAAGGTATGAGTAATTGCACAAGCTAACACATGGGAGCATCAGCAAAGGGAGCGGTCCCATAGCAGCTACACACACTTATGCTCTCTCCTATGCTCACCTATGCTCTCACACTTATGCTCACGACAAGTGAGAAGTTTCTTACTCCCAAAACAAGAGAAAGCAACACCCGCATTTATGACCCCAAATCTCCGCACGAAGCTGCCACACAAAACACCACCACTGTTTCCAAACCAACTGTGCATCTCACTGGTGAACACTGTGGTATCAGCATAGAAGTCCCTGTGTCACCAATTTCAGGTCCTTGTTTTACATGACAGCCTCCAAACAGCTCTTGTTCCATTACATTGGGGGCTGGGGAAAGAAATAGAAACTCTTCTCTTTCACTAGTAGAATATAACTAGATAATTACCCAGCAGGTAAAGTAGAATATATAGGAAAGGGCTGTCCTTATCATCACTCCTTGAAACATCTTGTCTATATTATTAGGAAATGATGCATTAGCGCCAAGCTAATTCATATGGATTCTAATTTCAGGACATCAATTACCCTGTCGTGTATGCTCAGTACAAAGGAACAGCAGCACAGATACTAAATGTTTAATTGAATTTTGTTAACAAGCTTTTTCTCTCCAGCCTCCTGCCCTGCTCTCTCATCTGCTGATAGCAGGATGGAAGACCGAAGGCAAGAGGCAGGGTTAGAAGCACACGCTGGCACCAAGGGCAGCAGCCGGAGCACAGGTAATTTTCCGAGTAATATTCACCAGTCTGAACTGTTCAGGAGTTTTTCTTCCTCGAATAGGAGGCACCTGCCCCAGCACAAACCCAGACTTGCCCACTCGAGACACAGTGCCCCGCATTCCTCCCTCCACCTCCAAGGGCAGAGCAGGCCTGGGGAAACCTCTCTGAATTCTTTAATTCACCTTCTGCATTTTCCAGCTGACTCTGCATGTGCTTCACCATGAGAGCAGGTACTTTCTTCTCATGCTCTGAACACACAGGGATCTTATCTTTATCTGCTTCAGATCTTTATCTTGGGGAAGTTCCCATCCCTAAACTGCTTCTATCAGTTCGCAGAGTACTTGTAGATACCAAGAACTTTATTAATGGCTGCATTAAAAAGCACAACCCCAAATTTAGCAGCCAAATAGCACACAAACTAACGTATAGCTGGTGCAAATACTCTGCATTTCCCTTGCATTGGACAGCATGTACTGGTACCTGCTCAGACTACCTGCATGGGTACAGCAGTCAGTACATGGCAGTTGTGCAGGCGGCATCCCTGGCTCCTCAATTTGATGCAGACAACATGGGCAAAAGCAGGAGTCCTCAGCACACTTAAAAAGCCTCTTGCCATAAGATACAGCAATACCTGCCTCTCCTCAGAACAGCAGCGTGGCCTGGATGGGGGGCATTGCTGCATTTTCGGGATTTAATTCACCACTGCAATGGTTTTTACTAGAGGAACGCAGATGTACTAGAGCAAATGACTGTCTGCAGCTCCTTTAAGCAGCTTGCTTGGCTTTCACTAATAACTTGAGACTCACGATAGCTCCTTGGAAGCACAGAAAGGGAGGAGAGCAGCAATGTTTTAAACAAGCTATGAGCTGAGATTACAGCACCTTTGGCATGTTTTATACCTAGTCTCACTCTGCTCACATGGCAGCGCTTTAAGCAGGGAGTATAAACGGGGAAGACAATCTGTGGCTCAGCATAAYGGAAAGCACTGCTTAGTTGAGCAGTGAGGGAATCTCTTTAGGATACCAGATAATGCAGAAACTAGTGCTAATAAATTACTGACTTTCCCACAGTTTTCCCAGTGCCAGCTGATGGCTTCCAGTAATCACTTTGCCTCCACATTCAGAGTCCAGCTGTGGCTCTTTGAAGGCTCTCATTTATGGCAGCTTGCAATAATGTGATATTTTAGCCATGTCAGCTTTTTTGCAAGATATAAAATCCTCCAATTTATTGCCCCGTGCTCCCACTGCACACAAAGAGAGGGAGAAGAAACCCATAAAAGTCTCTCATTCACATTTAGGTGAAAATTGCTTCTCTTTCCTGTCCTCCCCATACTGATATCAAGTTCCCTGCCAAGAATGAAAGAACCACATGGCCTTTGAGAACCATTTAGCATTTGTTATGGCCTGCTCGGAAGCACAGATGAAGTACAAATGAAGCAGACAAGACACTAGCCTACGAGCTGTGAAATATGATTTCTGCTCCCATCTCTGACACTAACCTGCTCTTTAGCCTGGTCAAATTATATAACAGTATTTACAATTCTGAGCATAGCTAGGCAGGTCTGCACTGCACTACAGGACAGAGCTGCAACTGGTGCTGACATACTATAAGGGTTTAAAATCAGCTGGCTTGAGTACAGCTAGCAGATTTGGGTTTGGATGCGTTGGTTTTAAGGCTTACCTGGGCAATACTACCAAAATAATTGAGCAGGTTAGATTCAAGCAGCAGTCACCTCTGATTGCAGTGCTGCCCGAGTTCTTTGGGCCCTGACATCTCTGTTCTGCAGCGCTTCCAAAGCACCTGGCACAGTGACACTGATCCAGGGAGAGCTTCCAGGCAAGTATGTGATACTAACTAAAAATACGAGCCAGACCTTCCGCTTTGCAGATCATCATCCCCTGCTACAACTGTGAAGTCAGTTTACACCAACTGGAAAAACAGACCCAATCAGGAGACAGGCCAAGTGCCCTGCATTTGCACATTGGTTTCAAGTACAGTGCATCCAAGACAAGCTGGAGGAGCAAGAGTTTCTCATGCTAGCTGATCTACCAGAAACCTCAAATCTCTCCATCCCAATGAGAACAGCAGGGGAGAAATCAATAATCTGAACAAGAAACTGTAATAACAACTGACATTTATACAGCATCAGATACCCAGGTGTCCCCAAACACTTGACAGATATTACAAGCTGAACTGATTTACAAGCGAGGGATCTGGCTCCTCACAGAACATCAATTCCCACACAGAGGCACAGGCATTCTGGTGGATTTTACAACAACCTTTTCCCATCGCTCCATTTCACAGGCCAAAGTCTGATTCCCTACAGAGTACCACGTTTCTGTCCCCAAACCCCAAAGACTTGCTCAGCAGATATGCTGCCTTTGCACAAACTCACATGCATCCCCAATGCRCTGACTTACACTGGCAAGGTATAAAGAAGTGACCACTGATGCAGAAGCTCCTGAACACTTGGCTTAAACTGCATCTTCCTGCTCCTGCAAACATCCTCGTCACTGGTGGGAAAGGCACAGAACAGACTGAGGAGGTAGTAATGAAAGCAAAATTTGACTTTTTGGGAAAGAACTGCTATCTCAGGACAGAATCGACTTGTTCTCAGTGACGATAAACCAAAACAAGATTGGAGGTTTGATTAGTTAATTGCTTTCAAGAGCAATCACGGCACATTCTGATGCTTGTACTGAAAGTAGCATAGGAAAGACCAGCTCCAAAAGGGACCCTTCCCTTTCGGCTTCAGCTTTTGGAAGCTGATTGAAGTCCTACTGCAAATAACATCAGCCACGAAGGTGTTCACACCTAGCCCCTACAGAGGCTGAAAAACACAGGAGGAAAACTTCCCCAGCTAAACCTGCTGCTGTTTTTCCGATTACTGATAACTCTCTCACTGTACTTGAGCTGCTGGGTGTAAACAAACCTGGATGAAGTTTTCTAGTATCATAAACAAATAGTTGTGGGAAGAAATTAAAGTCCCATTGGTATTTTTTTCAGCAATATAAAAACTGACTTTGTCAAGTCTAACAAGTGTAATTGGTTCCACTGAGAAGCTTTTCAGTTCTGCATGGGGATACTAGAAGTTGGTTAAGCACCTATTGAGACATAGTTTCTCAGCTCAGATCTTTCAGTTGTCTGGTCTGAGTGAGTCAACAGGATTTTTCCAGTACTCTAACCCCTGGAAGGGCACACAGCAGCATCTCTGTCAGTCTCAGTACCCGGAGGACACCTCCCACCCTGAGCAGAAAGGAAGGCTGCAGCCTGCAGTTGTTTTAATCAAGCTTCCTTTTCTTCTTCTGTTACAAATACAGTTTCAGATAGATATAGTTTCAAATCTAAGGCATACTCTCAGCAATCATAAACATGGTGCGCTTTCTTATGTCAACCAACGACCCATCATACAGGCAATATTCATGCACTTTAAATCAGTTGGCACAAGGAAATTTTTAGCAAAATAATCCAGACAGCAGATGAACCAGATGAACAGCASAAGGAAGAAAAAGTGAAAAAGTACTCCTGGGTGACACACCTTAACACATTACACATCTTCCTGTCCCCGTACTCATCCCACCATATAAAACACTAGAAACAGCATCTTTGGTGTGCCTGTTTGGTCCCCCTGCACTGAGCTTGCTGCATTGTAGACAACACACCAAGCACTGATCAGCCTGAAGCACTCAAGTCTTTTCCAGGCTCATGCTTTCAATTAAAAAAGTCATAGCCCTGAGCTAACGCTTTAAGTCAAGGTTGCTGCACAAACTGCAGGAACCACAGTACTTTTAGCAGCAACACTGCTGTTTCAACAGCACAAAGCAACCTCGTTACAGTGCAAGCCATTTTATACATGTTGGTGGAGCCACTGGAAGACAGAGATTCATCACTTGCAGGGCATATACTCCAATAATCCTTTCCTTAAGGGTTCTTTAATGCCTTACTTAGCATATAATAGGAAAAGTTATTCATTCCAAATGAGATCATTTGCAGGCAGAAACATTTTAAAATGACATGCTATTCTCAATTAGCCCAAGCARGACCTAAGTTTAGATTTAAATTTCAACTTCTCCAAACGTCCTAGCGCCTTGGTAGAGGTTCTCATCTTGCCTCCATACTACTTCTACATCTAAGAGGTAACTCTGTAGTACCTCTTGACTTACACCAGTGAAAGCTTTAGGATAAAAGAAATCAGTTTTATTATCTTTAGTAACTAATGGCTAAGTTAAAAAACCAACCAGTATTAAGTCTAAAATCCAAGTCAGAAGTTTCCACTTTGGACAGAATTTTAAGCACCTGCAACCTAGTCCCCTGTAGTTATCTCCCTTTCTTTACCATAATAAAACAGCCTGAAGGCAGGATTACTGCCTTCTACAAGGCAGAAAACTAACAAAACTCTCAACATTTCAGCCCCTCTTTCCCAGCATTTCTGATGCAAAGATTAGTTCAGCATCAGCTCACAAAGGTGAGGCAGATCTACCTGCTTATTCCTGAACTATATCTGAACTGCTACAACTGCCTTCACTTAAAARCAACAAGTTTCCTTGTAGTCGTTCCTCATTCCCATCTTCTGCCCTGCAGTTGCTCCTCCACTGCTCTGTCTCAGATAAGATAATCAACTTCCACAAGAGCAGGTCATCCTCACCAGCCACCCACCGTCACCCAGTTCTACTTCTCAGGCATCCTATTTCAGCACATGCACCTTCAGGTAATTAGGAAAAGGGAGGGACAATAAATGCGCATAGATAATCTAAATCTAAAACCAAAGACTTTTTGCTATAGATCGTTGAGACCACAGTAATTTTCTACACTATTCTACAGATGTCTTGACTTGCCCTCCCAGGTCAAGACTGGTTTCTGAGCAACACCAGTAAACCAGAGCCCATCTAATTAAGACTCATTTCTGGATCTGAATACATAGATTTGCATTTGGGCATCTCCTTTATGCAGCCTTTCAACACCTTGTTCTGAACTGAATTACTCTGCACAATTACTATTTCTTGCCCATCTGAGTTAGTTCTTGCACCAGAAGAAAATCTAAATACAGCTCCACTCAATTATGTAGTGCTTTAGAAGTACAAATGATTCAAACTATATTTTTAAATGATCATTTATATTGTAGCAGAGACCTCCAGGTGAACTTATTGTCCAAATGCATCAGGTGCTGCACATTTTGTTTCAATTAAATATGGTAATAGAGAGACCAGCCCAAGGCTATCCTAAGCCAAAATAAGAAATTGCATGAGCCATACAAATAAAACATACTGCAGATTCATTCAAGTGAGGTACACAAGAGCTTGGCTGGCTGGTCCTCTGAGCATCTAGCCATCTTCTCCATAAAGACCCTCTCAAAGGGTGATCTTCTGCAGATACCAGGGCCAGCCATCCTTTTCCTCAMGGAGGGGAACAAATCCCGGAGCTCATCTACCAAACACCTTGGTAGATCAAAGATGAACCTTGTCTTTCCCAGAGAGGGAARGAACATCAGGTGTGCCCATTGGCCCAGTGAACACAGCCTAGGAGAGGAGCAATTTTTCAGGCAGGCTGGATGCCTCCCATTTGTGTGACGAACCAAAAGATTTGTCCAGATGCTTGAAAAAGAGCCAGAGACCTGAATGCAGGCAGTTGCTGCTCCACCTAAGTGTGTGCGTTACCCCTGAAAAGAATTCCAGCTTGCCTCCTCCATCTAATGCTTTGCATTTCTTTTCAACCCCCCTGCATGCACAGAACCCTCCCTAKCTGCACTCTGCTGTCATTAGAGGACATAATCCTGCGGGTACCCTCCTCTGAGCTCACAGCAGCCCCCCCACAGTGGGGACAGGATGCAGCTGCAAACACACCCTGGCATTAGCAGCTGCAAGTGCTCCCAGGTCTTCGGGAGCAGCAGGAGAATCTTGCAGAACCCCCTCGGCAGCTGGACGAGGCTGAGGCTAACGCGCACAGCCAGTGTTCACACCGGCTTGGCTGCCGAGTTCAGTGCCAAAACACAGCAATGTCTCTGTCTCATAAGCAGGCCATAATCTCAAAAGCTCATGATTGAAGGGTTTTGTAATTCTTCTGTCTATAATGCTTTGTGTTTCCCAAGTTGTGCCAAAAGCAGCCACATGGTTATCAATCTCCTCCGCCCAGAGAAACTATCTTTCAAGCCTTTTCTTTGTCTTCTCGCTCCTCTCCCTCAACTCTTTCTCCAGCCAACTCCTGAGTATAACACAGCGTACATTTGAGCCCTGTCCCTTGCTTCCCAAGGCAGAGCAGCTCACACTCGCAGTCCAAAAAACCAGTCTCAAAACTTAGAAGCAATCGCTTTTCCTCTTCAGCTCTGAATTATGGAGCGCTGCACCAAATCAGATAAAGCAGTTCATATTCCACATCTGTGAAAAATATCATGCAACACTACAGCATCTTCCTTTTTTTTTAAGAAGTTTTTAAAAAAGATTTTTCTTTTCCAAGATAAAAATGAATGAGACAAATTGAAAGCAATTTTACAGCAGCTCTGTGAATATTTCAAAGTGGAGTGTTTCTATAAGTTAACTGGCATCCATTATCATGAAATTAACAGGCAAAGGAGTGAAGGCAATTGAGCTTCATCTTTTTCATTATGAATAAATCTGAGAAACATCTCAGATTTTTAGCTCCTTTGACCTTTAGATGGGGTCTTTGACATCCTGCCTGTTGGCCCCAACACTTTGTCATGAAAAGGGACCTCAAAGAAAGGTCCAAAGTGCAGAGGACAGAAGAGCGGGAAGCAAAACCAAAGCCACCCTGGACACCAGCACACACTGTTTGCTTACTTTACAGCCCTAGGTTGGATCAGTCTCTTATAAATATCCATAAAACAAAACAATTTGTTACTCTTCTCCCAGGAAGCCTCCTTATCTAAAAGGTATCTTCTTCCCTTTACCTTAYTCAGAGGGAAAGCACAAGGCAGCAATGCCTACAGGTGTCTTCCCATGTATTGTCACCTACCATAATCAGGTGGGACTACACAAGGGACTGCAGTGAACAACTGAGCGGATCAGGGAGAATTTCACACCTGTATTACCCTGCATCAGGCACTGGCCACTGCAAAGGGAGCTAAATGGAACTGTTGGTCTCTTTTAGTATTGCGTGCTCCTTTGGGAAGGCTGTCAGGGCTAATGCGAGTTCATAATGAACATACACGTCTTTGAAATAGGCTTGACTAGTGACTGCAAGGACTGCCAGTCATCCTTGAGTGCAGATTTAACTCCCTCCCACACATGCCTTTTGTTAGCTTGCTGTTTACAGCTTAAAACTGGCATCATAAATGTTGAATCACGTGGCTCAARTTAAAAAGAAAGGATTCCTGCTTTACTAGAGGCTCCTCCCTCAGTTGTTTTCCCCTGTCCCCCAGCTTTGGTTGTGCATCTCGTTCAGCATATGTGACATGTGTGCAAGTCTCAGCAGGATGAAAGCTATGGCAACAGGCACTGTGCATCTACCTAATCCCTGATGAGGAGCACGGAAAAACATACCACATGGCATCCCATTTCCTATTGGCAAGACTATGCATAGATCATGCTTTACATTCATGTTGAACTTGGGCAAGAAAAAAGTCTGTAAAAGGAGGAAAAATCTTCTGGGCAGGAATCTTATGGCAGAGGGTCCTACAAAGCATCGTGGCACCAAGGCTGCTAATTTTGTGTCAAACACTAGGCAATGCTTGCTAAGAGATGATTTGCTTCAGCTGCTCTCGGGGAGACATTATCTTGTCCGCAGAACAAGAGCTGCAGGAGCAGCATCCCCAGGGCTGGCACCACAAGCTCCCCCAGCTCAGGAAAAAGGTCCTTTGCTCCCACAGCCAATGCAGTGCCAAGGCACTGGCATTCTCCAGGCCGGACCTCCGGCCGCCTTCTGGAATGTTCTGTGCCATGCGAGGACCCCTGGCCGCCTTCTGGAGCCAGACCACTTTCTGGAACGTTCGGTGCCCTGCACGTGCACGGATCCCAGGCCGCCTTCTGGAAGGTTTCCCTTCCCGCACTGGCGCCTGGATGTGGATGCGGAGGAAGCAGGATCGGTGGAATACGGAGGAGCTCGGTGGTAGATGGCGCGTGCTGCCCTTTTTTTTCCCCCCTCCTTTTCTTTCCCTATTAGGCCTATTTTTTATTATTATTTTTATTTTATTCCCTTCATGATCCCRTTTTGGGGCTCGTGTGCAGAGCCACGACTGGCGCTGCCCTCCTGCCAAGTCCTGGGTTTGGCGCCTTGCTCCTCTGCTCCCCCCGACCATCTTAAGCACGACTTGAGTGCCACTGAGGAGCCTGCGGAGCTGGGATGGCCCGCGGGGATGCGAGCCCCAGGGCCCCATTCCTAGGAGGCTCTGGCCGTGGCGGAGGCCGCTTGGCCTGTCTGGGCTCCTGAATGGCGTTGAGGGCACTGCCTGCGTTGGCAGGACGCCGGGTTGTTGCTACACAGGCCCCACGGTCGCTCCCCAAACACGTCCTCGCGCTGCTAATAAGCAGAGTAACCAGCAAGGCCTCCATGCTGAGCCGCTTTTCTCTGCCGAGCCGTCGCAGCTCCTAATAGCAGAAACCTTGATATTTGCCATAAAAACGATGCGCCGGCCAGGGCGCACATCGTCCAACAGCACAGCTGGTGCTGTTACTTATTCCACACCTAAAATTCCAGTTGTGGTTTATAACTGTTTTTTTTTWTTATTATTTATTTTTAAATTGTGATATGAGGCTTTTAGCCTTCAGGGCAAATTAGCGCTTCAAAAGCTGCCTTGTGGTGAGATGTGTGAAGTTAGCACTAAACAAAGGGTTAAAATCTTGTTGGAAGAGCTGTTAAAGGGGCCAGGAGGGAAGGCACCAAGAGGAGGCTTTAAAAAGTCACAGGATCCTTGCAGTTTTATTGATGGCCTCTTGAGCGGGGCCTCAACCAGGAGGGCTGTCCCTTGTTACTGAAATTAGTATGTTGATGGGGGTGTCTCTGAATTGGTGGTGGTCAAAGGCAGTGATCAAACCCCCCCACCCAGCAAACCTGCTCTCAGCTGTGTTTCTACAAAGAGTTGCCTGGCAGCCCAGGGGTGAAGCACAGAAGAGGCCACACAGCTGTAACTTGATGACACTTCCACATCTAGTCCGAATTTGAAGCTAATTAGCAGTCTGATACTGACTCTTGATTGCCTGTATAAAGATGCTTTCTGGGTTCTGCTTTAGATTAGAGGGTGGCAGGTGAGTGCTTTTTCTACCYTCAAGTAGAGACTAAAGCTACCACTGAACTGCTTGTCCTATTCTACTGGTGGAGACTGGGAGAGGAAAGGTGAGAGCATTGGAAAGAATTCCAGCTAGGTGCTTAATTTTGCATATGRGCATGAAAAGATGGTTCTTGAAGCCCTGTATAATCTTACTTTGGTCAGGTTGTACTGTAGGTAATGCTGATTTTAGCTACAATGTACCTTCAGCAGATGTTATAGTTAAGTATTTTTCATGACTTTCACTGGTTTTTTAGACAGTATGTCTCTGTTTTTGTTTAGAAAGTCCTGTGGAATGTTAGATACAGTGGCTTGAGTCACTTTCTGACTTCTCAGCACTACTGAAACTGGACTCAGGAGGAACCTGCTTTATTTTAGGTGCTCCTGCTATGTATGGTAGTCAGTGAGTATGGTAGTCAGTGACTTGGGAGCTCACTACAYTTGTGTTTTGGGGCTGTTTGACCAGTTGAGACTGCTGATAGCTGGTAACCAAATTTTGCCTTTTATATGTTTTGTGTGAGGTTGTTAGATCTGGGCAGCTCCTCCAGGGAGGAAACACATGTGGAGGTGAGTGATTAGGTATAGGACACTTAATTTGGAGTGGTCCCAGTTACAGAGCTGGCTCGAAGTGTAAGCGAGTGCTGTGGTTTGCAGTCTTCTAGGAGCTGTTGGTGCTTGCCTGACTCTTGGCCTTTGGGATAGAAGAACTAAATTCTGYCTGTGCTAGTGAGCACTGTGCTATTATTTCACGTGTGTCAGGGCTTTTCTTGGTAGGGAAACAGATTTGTGTGGCTATTACAGAACAASGTACTCCAGAATACATATTGGAAATGGGTCTGTATGGGTTTTCCCTAGGAATAGGAGGAGATGATTTAGTTTTTGTTAYGTAGGGAAGCTCTAAAATGCACAATGCCAGATGGTCACCTCCATCTGATGGCTGAGAAGTGCGGGACATTGGACAGCTTGCATGCATTGTGAAACATGGAGCTTCTTCAGTTTCCCGGTGATCCGTGTGAGCCGAGCAAACTCGACTGGCTTTCTTTCTTTGCAACAGCATTTTTTTTTGCTTAAAAAAAGGTTGTCCTTGTGGTGGACATGTCTTGTAGCTGCACAACCTTATTAGCTCATATGTACAAAACAGATGCTAAATACACAAAAAAAACCCCTGTCTGGTCTTTCTACTACTTGCTGGTCTTAGGAAAACCCATCCTGGGAACCTTCATTAATTAAGAAACAATGTGGAAAACTACTTGAATRGATAGCTATTGCTAATGTAACGAGAAAGGTCCAGCCCAGAACATATGATCGAAATCCAGACGTGGGAGTTAACTGAGAGTATATGAGGTAAGTTATTTTTTAACCTCACTTTGTGCTTTGGAATGTACCTGGGGATACTCATTTTGTTTCTGCATATGCAGAGAGCATATTTGAGTCTTAATAGCGTTTGCTTTAGATGGGATTAATCAAGGATAAATATAGCAACAGAAGTAAAGTCTTTATTAGAGAGCAGGTGTGTTGAGCTCCTCTGTAACATGCCACATTAATTTGGCCTTCAGCRATTGCAGCTGTCCCTGTTGAAGAACCTCAAATATAAAGGTGCAGGAGCAAGACAGCAAGCTCTGCAGCATTTCCATTTGTATTTCCTAGTATGCTTTAATTTGGATTTAGCCTTTATTTTAAGGAGTTCCTAAACAGCTGTATGCAGGCRATTCCAAAGCAATACTTGGAAAACTGCCTTCATCGTTTCCCTGAGGAGATAGTGTAGAGACTGTTCGGGCAGCAAACATAGTCTGCACAGCTGAACATCTCCTTATGCATTGGCTGTTGCCAGCTCTGTACYGATGCATCGGGATGTTTGTTCTGCATTTCATTCCTAGTAACTAGGTGATGAGTAACTAGAGCAGTTCTATGTAGTGAGAATGAGCTATTTAAGAAGCACAAAGGTAAAGGTGTGAGAGGGTACTTGTGCTCTAACACAGGAAAAACTGTCAGAGGAGGAATGAGATTGCTGTTTCCTGAGGAGAGGTGATACAAACAGCACGAAGTTCAGCATTGGGAAGAAACTTGTTAAAGGTTGTCCTTGACTGCTCACAGGCATCATTTTAGCTTAAATGTAATAAAAACCTAAAATGGAAAACGAAACTGCAAAAGAACTGTTAAAAAGCCTCTCTGAAGACTTCTGCAAMATGACTTTATTGTTAAGTAAATAAGAAAATGGGGTTTGGACTTTTTTGCCAAAAAATAACCTTGCTTGCTATTTATACAATGCCTTTTACAACCGTATCTTTTTCATAGATTACTTCCACAACAAGACTAGGTTTTGTTTATTTTTAAATACTGCCCTCAAAACCCTCTTAAGCCAGACAGCAAGATCCTGAGTGCTGTGTGGGGCTCTTTAGCGAGGGGCTGGTGCAGCTGGTTGATGAAGTGGGAATTCGTTTCTAGCATGTTGCCTACTTGGCCTTCCATGGGTGCTGAGTCTATGRGCACCCTCTGATGTGAAACCTTGATGTCGTTGGGCCCAGTGCAACACACTGGTAGAGGACACTGGTTCTGCTCAGGCCATCCTTTATTTCAGTTGTTGTTTCCTTTTCTAGGAAACAATTTCAATTTCCTTCCAAGCTCTTCATCCTGAYTGTTAGGAGAAAACTTCAGATGCTGTCAGAAAGAGTGTCGCTTTGCATTTGCTGCTCAGTTTGCATTGAAGTCWCTTTTAGAGTGACCTGGAGGGTCTGTGGGTTCAACCTCACCAGTTTTAATTTCTTGGTTGGCTACGGTATGTCTTGGCCTTCCCATGCATGCAGCTGGCTGGCTGATAATTACCTGTGTGTGGTGTCCAGAAACCAAGTCAGTGGCACAACTCAAAGGAGTCCGGACTTAAAACTTCATGCCCAGAAGGCAGGAATTAAATCTTTCCCCAAACAAAGAGCTTGAAATCTACAGCCAATTAATAACTGCTATAAAATAGTACTTTATTCTAGAAATGCTGCCAGAGGATCTAATATACCTTATGGAGGGTAGGGKGTTACATCTTAATTAAAATTTGGAAAGTCTCTAATCCTTGGACAAAAGGCACTGTATAAATGCAATATGAAACTCCAGTATTAATGCAAACTGTTGGAGTTTCCTATGGACTAGGGAATGAGATGTTTTTTAGGAGAAGTACCGCAGTGACACCTGTTTCAAAAGGCAAGATTGGGAACTTGGCTTATGATGTGACCACAGTCAAGGCAGTAAGTGGGAAGGCCTCTGCCAACTGGGGGGCATAAGAGACTCGATTCTGAGCCTATTCCCCACTGCTAGCAAGCGATCAGAGAATAGTACAGTAGTTGGTATGTGTGTGTGTGTATATTTTTAAGCAATTTCATTAACTGCAGAGACCAGAGTCTATCACCTAAGTGCCAGCCAGCTAATACACGTAGGTTACACTTAGTTCTTAGAGCATTAGCTTAATCCATGAGAATGTAGTACACAGTGCTGGTGTAAACAGGCTAGGAGCATGCATAGTTAAACTGGAGCTAACTGCACAGCTCCTCGTCCCCTCCCGCCCACAAGCAGCTCTGCTGCTTCCTCGAGATTCCTCTCTGGTGGGGTTAGTACCATGAGCACAGGGTGCCTCTTAAAGCTACTTGGAGAACAGAGTGGGAAGTGACAACTTCCCAGAGCTCCTCACCTGGGCTCTGCAGGAGCATATGGGCCTCACATGCATGGTTTGTCTCTGTCTGCTGTTGGTGTAATTGCTCATCTGGCTAAAATCCATTCCAATTCAGCTGTTGAAAAGGAGCTGCTGGTGACACCAGTCCTCCCCCTTCCCACCTCCTTGCTGTCCTAATTAAGTTTTAATATTAAGTAAAACACTGAGGATGTTACAGAGCTGTAATCTGACACATGCAACCCCTAACTGCATTTCTAATCTGTTGGATGAATTGCAGGCAAAATAAAGAAGCTGGAGGCTGGAATTGTTGAGGAATCGGTGCTCTGAGGATGGGGCTAGTCTTTCTGTTGGAGCGGGCGCTCCGCTGAGCGGCTTGGCAGCGTTGCTGTCTAAACCTGGCATGTTATGCAGCATCACAGGTAGCAGTGCCAAGCGTGGCAGTTGTGCTTGTTTGCACTCTGGGAGTTTGTATTGGAATCCAAGAGTTGGAATTCCTTCTCATTCTGGCATGAGACTTCTTAAACATATATTGGAATTCTTGTGTTTTTTGAGCCCCTTGACTCTTTTGCAACTGTTAGGATTAGAACCTTGCGTTAGAGGTTTATCCTTTGTCTCATGCATACAATATTTAACTCTTGTATAAACTATTATTGCCTTCTAAATATGTTTATTAGTGCTTCTAGGTTTGAATGATGCCAGCCTATGTAATTTGAATATTAGACTGAAAATAAAGGGGAAAACTATGGCTGTGTATTTTAAGGGAGCAGACAACATTCTTGCAGTACGAGTAGGTGCAAAGACCCAGGAACTGCAAATAGTTTAGTATTATTACTAATCAATATTTACTAGTAATTTTAAAAAGGTCTTCCTGTACAGGTTTTGGTCGTCTGAGGGCTGTTTTGACAGACTTCCAAGTTTGGAGTAAAGCTCACATGCAGATGTGTCTAGTTTTAGTAGATCCTTAACCACGCTGAGACATTAGAAATATAAGATATTCTCATTTGGGAGTGGCTAAAAGATTTTAAGTTTATTAACTTTGAAAGTGTAGTCTTTCTGTATTGGCTAAGTGTGACATGAAGTTAACAAAGGGGAGAGTGATAATAGTGAAGCTCTTTAGAATCTGGAATAGATGAAATAGGTTTTTAATGATGCAATTAGGTAACCTTATGTTCCAGTGAGCACGTGGTGAACTGAGCTACGGCTTTCACGGGGCACAGCAGAAGCAGGTTCAAATCTAAAATASTATGATTTAGGTATTTACTATGATTTACTGGACAGTGTTTTTTTTCCCATTGAAAACCATAACCAATAATTCATGTTTGAAGAAAATAAATAACTTTGAATCTTTGCTTAACTAGCCCTAATTTCTCTGCTCTGTACAACTTGGTTGTGAAATGCATGCRGCTTTTGTATTTCAGGGAAGGAAGGGTTCCTTGCATTAACACTTTATTACTTATGGTKTTTTTTTTTTTTGCAGGCAAAAAACATGGGTAGTGGTTGTGCATTTGCTTGATGAATCTTTCCCAGCATATGTTCTGTGCTTGGATGAATGAGTTATTTAAGTATATCTGAAGGTTATGAGAGATACCTATAAACAGACAGATATTGATAAAAATGTCATTTGGAAGCAGATATCCGCTTTTCTTGCGGTCCAATTACGACTGATGGCGATCAGCCCAGAACCAGCAGCAAATGCGTTAACCCAAACTGTGATGGGTGAGCTGTCTTTAGAGGGAATATGGTCAGGGCCTCCTTTACCCCTCTTGCTTTGATGCAACTCCAGGAGTTAATGAAGTTATCTTTAATTTATGCCAGGGCAAAAGAGCGGAGACTGCAGCCACATCTGTAGGTTTCTTGTAGTCTTCCTAAATTAARAAAAACCCTAAACCCTATCAGACTGGTAGCTGAAGGCCTGTAGTCTTATGAGCTACTATAATCACCTTCCAAAAGACTTTTAAAACAGTTCAGATGAAAGATTCTTTTATTTATTTATTTCTGCCCCCCCACCTTTCTGTAAGTCCTTCTGCAAAAGGTACTGGCAAAGTGTGAAGTTGTTCACTTTGTCTCCGTGGTCTTCAGAGGACTCTGCATGCTCTGGATAAATACATTTTTGTATACCTATACCTATAAAAGAATAATTGATATTGGCGGATAGATAACTTGAATAACTGTAGTTCCCCTCAAAAGGCATCTGATTKTGTCACAAGGAGGCTCTCTTGGGAATTCAAGACCACTAACATTCAAAGAGAAGGGCCAAGTTGCTACCCTGTCCTCAAAACGTTGCTCCTGCACCTGGCYGGTACAAGGCTGGTGTTCAAAGTGTGCTCTGTAGGGATAGCTTCCTTACTCTGAAGTCTGTTACTGGGTTTCAGTTCTCACTATGTTTTTACTTCATATGGTTAATAAAATTTCTTACTGCTGCAGTACATATTTAAAAGCAATGAACAGCTCAATATTACACTAGTTTCTACTTAAGAACCATTATTATCTATTTGCTGTTTACTGATAACTTGTCGGTAGCTTCTCTTGAAGTGTCAAAAAGAAAGACACTTCAGCTTATTTTGGTGTTTAAGTATGTTAGGTGGCTTTATACAGAAAGCTGATTCATGCACACACTRAACTACTAAAAAGCTAGAGCTCAATCAGATAAGCCATTTACACTTCAGCCCCAAATCAGGATTACAAATACTAGATGGTTGATGCAAGGAAGAGAGATACTTAYAGTTCAGTGTCTTTTATTGCATACACCTAAATAAAATCACATACTGGAACACAGAATGCTGCTTGCTTTGGGTACCTGTAGCCATTAATAAATGRTGTTTTGCCTGAGTTCTCTAAGAGCTTCTCTAAGCTTATAAA
This sequence comes from Nothoprocta perdicaria, assembly GCF_003342845.1. Lineage (NCBI taxonomy): Eukaryota > Metazoa > Chordata > Aves > Tinamiformes > Tinamidae > Nothoprocta > Nothoprocta perdicaria. The sequence goes on from NW_020455566.1 coordinate 2,295,795, forward strand.
TAGGCTTCTGTTTTCTGCTGTGCAGTAAACTGCTTGTGATACCTCTGTTGTTTGGATGTACCATGACTGGTAACAGTTCTTTCCTTTCCATAGGAAATGTATGCTGAAAGGTGTATCAAATTCCTTTTATTATTTCAAAGATAAAAGGAAACACTCATTCTGGCTAATTATTCCCTAGTTTAGAGAACAGCTAATTCAGAGGGAAGCGGTACTGCTGTACAGTTCTCCAGTTATGTTGCTGAGTTCAGAGCTGTCAGCACTGCTGTGGTTTGGTGGTGGTAGGCTTGGCTTTCAGGGAAGTGAAACTGAAGACAAATCTTGAATTGTTTCACCTGCATTGCTCTTATTCCCTCTTTCAAAAGCTCGTGTCCCGTGCAAGTGCTTGGTTTATATCTTCATGCTGTCAATAAACTCAACATACTTGAAGTAGACAGGGGATAAATGCAGATTAAGGGCTATATTTAGAAGTAATTTAGCTATCATCAGTGAGGAGGGTGGGGAGAGATGTGATGGTTGTTCATTATCAATCRAATATTCAATTGATAGAGGTACTTATTAACCCCAAATAGATCTTTCCGTCAGGCTTTCAGGTCTTGAACAAAAACAGAAGTCATCCCTCGGACTTCACAAATAAARGGGATCTTGCTGCTAATGGGCAGAGGACAGGGAGGGAAGTGAGTAGCAAGTTGGCTGAAGAGGCAGATTACTCMAGATGCTTGATTGCACTGGAACAAGTGCTGCCTAGTACTGGAACAAGTACTAGCCTTACCGCTAGTAAGGGGGGAGAGAGGTACACAGCTGTGAGCCACTTTGACGCAAGTGTTCATACTGTTTAGGATTAGATTAACTTTCTGCTCTCTCTGCTGACAGAGGATGTGGAATTAGTCCTTCAGTGAGTGATGCAAAATTGAAATGCCCCTGCTCTTAGCAGTGGCAGGTAGGCTGAGAGCCATGGCACTGGAGAAACCTTGTGAAGAAGCATGACTTCCTTGCAGCTTCATCCCTGTGAAGACTGCCCTGCGCTCCCTGCTTGTGTTTCTGGAGMAGTGATCTCATTTTAGATAGTGCAGCCAGTGTTTCGTACTCTTCGGAGCATTTATAAAATGGAATTACCAGGAATAATCGTGGTAATTAACATATAGAGTTATAAGGAGGAAGATTAATTACAAAGCTGTAATTCATCTGCAGAATGTGAACTGTAAGTGAAGCTTGAACAGGTTAGCAGTGACAAGGTGCACTTAGCRCAAGTGAGTTCCTGCTGTTCGGATCTCCTGTTGCATGGCCTGAAATTCTTGGGGCAAGGAAAGGAAACTGAGGGACTTAGAAGGAAACTGGCTCACCTTTATCTCCTAAAAATCATAGACTGAGATGAGACTTGAAAGCTTCTTGCTGTAAATGGGAGAATAATAATTATTTTTTCATTGTGTTGAGTGTCTTCAGTATAAAGAAGAGTGAAAGCAATCTCAGAAGTCTGTGGCCTTGCAGAGAACTGAAATCGTTTCCTGGATTCCTGCCTAGGGCCTGCTCTGCAGTGTATTCCTCCAGGAGAGCTTTTASAAGTGAATCCCTATACAGCAGCCAAGAAGCTAACTCGTTTGGTGTAGCAGTCCGTCGCCTCTAGGTTATTTTATGGGCTCAGAAGAGCCTGGGAGGTGATGGTAGATTTGAGCACACTGTTTGTTCCAGGGCAGGGGCTTCTGCTTTATTACAATGATTGCAGGGGAGGGCTGAATCCTACAATTAAATGCATTTTTTCTGAAGATGTAAGCAGTTGATAATGATGGTTAATAACAATGGAAATAAGGGCAAAGCTAAGAACACTATCTAGTAGAAGTCGCTCTCCCCAAAATCATGTCACAATCATTGTCTTGGAGTAGCTTTAAAAAAAAAGGGCAAAATGGAAGCAACTGATGATGAGCTGTTTGAATTATGTAAATGCTCAGGTATGCATGGAGTTTGACCTTTTTGCAGATGTAATTTAGCATTCAAGACACTGTCTTCTTGCTGCCAAAGTCAAATTAGATGCTGCTGCAATTGATAGCAGATATCCGATCTCCTTCAAGAACAGGCAGTGCAGAAAGGCAGGCTGCTACRGGAATGAGAAGCTGCGTTTTAAATACAAAGTTTGAGTATACAAAACACAAACTTGCATTTTGTATGTAATTCAGATTAGCAATAAAGTTCCATGAAAACATGCACCTAATTCTTTAGGTCCTAAAAAGTGCATCCTTTTGTGCATCTGCATTTCTGCAAGACAGATAGCTCTGSGTGCACAAATTACCCAGGATCGCTTTGTCTGGTACCACCACAGTGTCTCTGGGCTGTCCCTGCTCAAAGGCCCTAGAATAAGGCTATATTGTTCAGAACTATTGTGACTAGTTGCTAAAACTGCAATTGGCAATGGAACAAGTCTTAACCAAGTGAGTGCTCCTTGTGATTGATGCCATAGGCTGTACAACTCCCAGCGCAGGTGCAGAAATGACTTCTGGGCTTGAAGTCTAAGGGAGCAGTACAGGTGTGGAATGAGCTCTTTGTAGACTCATCCAAAGCCCATGGAAACTGCTGACTTCCCTAGCATATGGATTCTGCACTAGTGGTAAACCTCATGTCTCCTTTTGCCAACCAACACAYACTAGCAATAATAATAAAATCCTTTGGTCTGCAGAGATGACTGACTGGCTGTTTGCCAGAAGTTCCTCCTGTTCCCGGTGTGCCAGGTGACTGAGCCAAGTGCCTTCCCACGAGGTTTGATGCAAATAGCCTCGTCAGCCTCTTCAAACTGAATCTCTGCCTGCTACAGTAAATGGAAATGACTACTGAAGAAACACCTGCTCTTTCTGGCCCTGATTTGACCATAGCCTTGGACAAAGTCTTCCCCTTCTGGAGTTTGGGACAAGTAGCTTGCTTCAACATTTCTTAATAGTCCTGGCCCACAGTCCCGCTCAAGCATTTTCTTTTGCTTTGCTAATACCAAGAAGAGTTCCTAGGAGCTATGATAGCACAGTAATGCTTTCAGGCTACAACAGCGGTCCCAAGACTTCTGATCCCTTTGAAGCTGTTGTACAGCAGCTGAGACCAGGTTCAAGATGTGTGTGTGTTCTTCACACCGATACAGCTCTGCTGCTTGCATGGGAAATGCACACACAAGATGTCCACTGGCCTGGCTTAGGGCTGAGCAGTCCTTCCTTTCACTTGCTGCTGTGTTCCTGTGCAAAGGATAACCACATTGCTCCAACACTTATTTTTTTTTTGTGGTTTGCTTTGAGGCTGTACAAGGTCATAAACTGCTATAAAAGAACAGCAATGGAAATTCAGACTATGCACTACCTGGGCTTTGAAGAACACCGTGGGCTGCTTTTAGCATTTTCCTCKGTGTTAGTCCAGTAATTTCCCTCAAGGTGCTCTGTAATTCCACAGGAACAAATGAGTGCTGAAGCTGGCTCACTTCTTGTCTGTTAATTGTTTCTCACTTGTTGCCAAGAGTTAACTTCTAATCTGGTGCAAATTGGTACTGTTAAAGTGTTTTCTGTGTTGTGAAGTGATATACCTTCAGTGTAGCTCTTAGGCCAAATTATCCACTGGTTTAAGGCCGATGTTTTATTACCTTCTATTTCTTTACATTACTGAAGGAGTGTTTTTGTCTTTTGAGGGATTTTTGATTCTGTCCTAGCTTCTATATCAGGCTTTTGTGTACTTTGAATCTGCATAAGAGCACTTGAACTGGATCCAGCTGCATTTCCTTCACTGCTTAATGGTTCAAATCAAGTGTAGGTTTTGTATTTCATGCTTCATTATTCCCCTCTCCCTCCTACACCTTGTGTGGTCATTTTTAAAGTGAAGGTGAATTGCACAGTGCTCCCAGGCAGGTGGAGAGGACAAATATTGACAGTAACGTGGCAACGTTCTTGTTTAAGATCTTTCCTATTGTTTGAATGGCTCCTATAAAGGAAACTGTGATTCTTCCTGCAGTTGAGGTCACCTCGCTGCTCTGAGGAGTTGCGCAGTTTGGGGAGCTTGGTTTTCCTTGTGTCCCTGTCCTGTGTGGCCTAAGTTTTGCAGGGTGGAGGGATGCTCCCAGACAGGCACTTGCCTGATAAATGACTGTCTCCCTTTTGGGATCTGGAGAGGAGCTGCCCTTAAGTTTGTGGTGGCTGTCCTAACTAACTTCATGCCTGAAAGGGGAGGTGATCCAGGTGTTGCTTGAATGCAAGATGTGTGAATTGCTGTTGTGAGCCTCAACATAGGAAGAAGCACCACAAGACAGTAAGCTTCTTACCTGAAGGCCTGTCCTCCCTATGCGTTGCTGCTCAGGAGTCGCTTTTGTTTGATGCAGGAATTGCAGCAGACAACTTGCCTTTTAATCATAACTGAGGTGTGTTTTATTTCTAACTGACTTGAGGTGTGTAAAGTCATCTTCAATATTTAAATATTAAGTAAGAGAGTTCTTAAGAGCCTGTTGCTCTTAGGAAATAGATGCTTCATGTTGTACAAATTCACTCCAAGGGTTCATCCCTGCTTCTTAGAGRTAACTCGCTGCGAGCTGGAAATGCTTTAGTGGCTCTGGAGACTCTGTGCTGGACTTTCTGCGACACCAGTGTTGCTAGTGCGCCCCGAGCTGGCAGTGCCCCTTTACAGGGGCACATAGATCACAAATTTTTGATGCTCTTCAATTGATGGGTGGATGGCTTTCACGGTTTTAGCAATCCTCTCTAATACATTTCTGCACTTYTGCTTTTTAAGAGTATTATGGTTTGTTCTTGCCATAATGTGTTTATTTTCTCTTTCTTCTAACAGATGCTGAGCAATTAGAGAACATGGCAGAGCAACATATTTATACAAATGAAAGGAAGTAAGGAATAAATGCTCTGAATATTATACTTCCTAATAAGATTAATTCAGTAGCATACAAATTGTGAAGCGCAGCCATAGCAGCAAGTGGGCATTTATCAGTGGCTTGCTGTAATATGCAAGATATCTTATTAAGGTAGGGAAGCAATTTTGCACACACCATGGAGCCCCATTTTAAGCTGGTACAAACAAGGGCAGAGCAACCCCTTTGGAAAAGAACTACTGGATAATAGATTGCACAACGTATGTTGCTTTTGAAAGGGCAGGGGGACAGTGCACTAGAGCAATTATATTGTCAACTTTTTTCCTCTCTCCTCCAGAGCGCCCCACTCTGTTGTCCACAGTGACGTGTGTCATACTGGCTTGTGAAGGTTTTGCTTCTCTTCTGAGATTTGTGCCCCTCCAAATACACTTTGCTGTGAAATTGATCTTGTGGTTTCCAAGCTACAAAGAAATCTCCAGAGCAGAGAGGAATTGGAAGAAAGTCCCTGGGGCCTCTTTGGGTTTGTTTTGTGAGTCAGTTGGGTGTTTGTGTTAGTGCACTGACTGAAGAATTCCTGGAAAAGGCTTTCACAAAGAGATTTTCCTGGCTTAGGAAAAGAATAATATAGCATCCTCTACCAGAACTGCAGCTTGCAGTAGAGCTTCACTTCTTTCAGCTGTGCTAATGTCTGAAGCTGTGAAGACATGCTGAAGACTAGGCCACTTAAGTGGCCGGACTTAAAAATACTTTCCCTCTTTTAAAWTTGTGTCAGACTCTTGGCAGCTTACGGCAATAAATATGTCAGGTTTTGATTATAAAGGTCATAAAATCAACACAGTTGATTTGGCTTTTAACRAGAGAACACAAACTGACATGAAATTGATTCTGGACATCAGTGTTTACGTACTTAAACTAAAAGGTATGTACTCTTCTCAAGCGTTGGATGGAGAACCACACTGGAGGGAGCTTTAAAGAAATTACCTAGTCTGTCCTTTTTTGTCCAAGGCAAGATTGGCTATTCCCRTGTCAATTCTGTATGCCTTATCGGGACAGATGGTTCATGTAATGTTGATTCTACCTTAGGGTAGGAGATGGACTAGGTGACCTTTGCAATTTCCTTCTAGTCTTATTTTCTATGCATATGTCTGAACGCAGAAGTTTTGAGTGCTCCGTAGATGATGCCGAAAGGAACAAGAAAGCACCGAGTGTGAAATACTCAGATGTGTGTAGACTGCTTCCTGCTGCTCACCAGGAAGCAGCTGGATGCTTCCTTTGTCCCTGGAGACCTTCTCCTGTCAGYGGCGAGAGGGGTTGTTACTTTCTCAGAAAGGAACCTCATTTCTGATGAGCTCTGTTTTCACAGAAGAATCTGTGGAAAGATTAAGGGGGCAAGTTTCTGCRAGGTAAATGGGAATATGAGATTAAGTTCTCATACCAACATGTTGATTGCATTCCTGAGTGTTTCTCTCTCCTAACASTGGACCATTCTCTAACCATGGCAGTCTGTGTCTCTTGGATGGATTTACCTGTTAAATCCCATCGACAGCTTCCCCACCCTGACCCTGTGTGATTATAGATTGATAAATACAGACTTTGTGCAGTCTGCTCCCCCAGGGCTTCTCTCACTACAGTATACTTACCCATGTCCCATTGCAAGATTTATTTGGAGGTTAATGTGTAAAGCACCACTAAAACTGMTGGAATTAAAGGTGTAGAAGTAGATTTTGGTTTTATTAACATAAATGAGCCATCACAATCCTGTAGGATTTACTGGTTGTGGTATTTTTGAAGTGTAACGAAATTCCTTTTGATTATTGGAAAATAGCTGAGCATTGCACCTATGATAGTGAAACAGGATCAGGGTACAAACTAGAAGTAGCTTCTATCAAGTCATTAACTTGACATAAAACTAAACTGGGAAGAAAAAGCTGTAGTTTTTTCTGAGAATACACTAATGTTTAGAATAACCTTCAGGGTCATTTCTCTTTACTGGGTAGAAATGTTACTATGTTTAGTGAATATCTCCCCCTTTCTTCCCCAGATAGCAGGAGAAGAAAAAAGAATCACACTGTCTGATTGCATTGATCTTTAGCTGCAGTGTGCTCTTAGAGAGGGGAATGGCAGCTTTGAGGCAGAACATGTCAGCTCTTAAAGGGTTGCCATGTACTATTAAAGAGTGTAAAGCAGGAGGTGATAGTGAAGTGAATTAAAACAATCTCCAAAGAATTTGGACATCTGCGCTTAAGAGAACAGGTATGGAATGTGTCTTCTGGGTGAGTTTTTCTAATTTTAGTTAGTTCATTTGAATGTAGCTGACTCCGTTCAGGATTCAGAAAGGCTAAATTCTTCCATGGAGGGTAGTGGACCACATGCTGCCCAAAGAGCTTTGGATTCTGCATCCTGCTTATAAGCTGCCCCATAATTTAAGGATATAGGTTCACAGTTTTTTCACTCGATGTGTTATCTTGGTGATTTCCTGCATATGTGCCCCCACCCCCAGCTCATTTGCAGTGATCTCTGATGTTAGCAGAAGGAAACTTTTTAGCCTGGAATAGTTGAGTTCTGCATCAGAGAGGATCTACTCGTTTTAAATTGTGAATGTATATAGTAGAGAACTCYTTAATTCTCTTCTGCAAGCTTGGTATAAAATAGAGCAGATAGGCAAAAATGTATTATTAAGGCTATCTATTTTKCTTGGCATTCTTGTAATTTAATAAAGTCCCTGAGCTCTGTTTCTGCAGATCGTGACATCACAAGGCTAAAGCCAGCGTTTGATTAATGACTCTTCAATCAATCTGTCCTCCCCACCTACTATCTTAAATACCATGGACCCAGGCAAGCTGTTCTTTGCACAGGTTTGTTTTGGACAGTGGGACTAAATCACTTTGGGAAAAAGTGCAGTGGTAGCAATGAGTAGTGTCAGACATCGAGGAAGGACGTCTGCTGCTCTGTGGATGGAGGCTGCTCCTTCTCCCAGGTAACTCTGCAGCGTCCTAAGCATGCCCAATAATGAAAGGCTTTAACGCCAGAGTTCATCTGCGTCCTCCAGTTTTCTCAAAACCTGTGATTCTGTGTGATTCTTTTTTATTCAACTGTCCAGTGGAATAGAACTGACCTGGGTGATGAGCCCGGCTTCAGGATCCATCTCCTGATCATTTAGGCAGGAGTTTGGCATGGTTGGGGCACAGCCTTCTCATTTCCTGTAGCTTTACAAGATCTGAAAGGATCAGTGTGAAGGGATCAGATTATATTTAACATTCATCACTTCAGTTTTGGATGATTGACTAAGAAGTATGCAGTCAAATCTAGCCTGTAGTAGGGCTTCTGTATCCCTTCTCTTGTGACATCTTTTTAAAGTGTTGAATCCTCTGTCYGAAAATCTTGTAGACACATGGAAGGATGGGAACACTAGAAGAGCCTTGTACTAAGTCATTAAATGKTGAAAGTCAACAAGATGATAATGAAATTGACCCTTTCTAAGAAGGGTTGCTCTTCTGAGACTATCTTGTGTTTAAATACATGCAAGAAAGGTGCAAGAGGTTCATAGCAGGGCCGTCTCATGGATGACCTCTGTTCCCAAGAAGCTGTCTCCGTGGTGCTGAATGCAGTGTGTCGTGCTCTTACTGCAGACWGCGTTCCAGGGCTTCATCAGTGCTTTGGAACAAGACCTTTGAGCCTGAGCCCTGCAGACACTCTGTGGGTTTGGATTAATCAGATGGAGTAGACTGTGGAAGGGCTGGCAGGTTTTCTGTCAAGAGCAGACACTTGTTTGAACAAAGGACTAGCACTGACCTGCTTCCAGCTCCTGTGCTGAGAGCATGAACTCTGCAGCTGGTAATGCCTTCCCGTTCAGTCCCTGGCTGGGGAGGGAGGGATCCTGGCTCCCTGGGGCTCTTGTTGCAAGGGTCAGGTTTGTGCATGGAAGCCCGTGGRCAGGAAGAACAAATCATGTCCTAGCACTGACTGACAGATACSTAAGAGCTGCATAGAAAGGGGAGTCTCCTGATGATGCTTCTCATCCTCATCTCATGGTCTGTTGTGTCCTTAGCCTCATGAGCCTTTTTYGGTGCAAAGAGCAGAGCTGTTAGTGTGGCAATGAAGGGAGGAGGCAGAAGGGGCAAAGCCAACAGTTCCACTAGAGTATGTGGAAGACAGGAGCCTCTAAGCTGGTCACAATGGTAGCCTTGCCTGCTGACATCTCAGCTATTCCTTATTTTCCTTTTTCTGTCCTCTTCCTTGCTCATACTGACCATTTTTAAACTAGGGAGTGCTCTAGAAAATAACCAGCTGTTCACTTAAGTGGATTTGGTCAATCCTTCAAGTTGACAGACTATTTTTATTTTGTACTATTACTTAATGAACTCTTTTGTGGCAAATGTAATTCAGTACAGATACTGATTTCCTGTTTGTCATCAGTCCTTTAAAAGGAAGAAAAATGGAAAAAGACTGGATTCTTTTATCTTGTTATGTTAATTGTATTAGAAATATTGGAGAAAAAAGCAGTGAATTTAGCAGCATAAAACCCCRGCTTGCTTTTCTGCTCAGAAGGAATGCAAATTTACTGGGGCAGAAGACAGTTCACTCTAGCCAAAGCAAATTCTGATGTGAGTTTTAGATTAGGAAAAACATGAGTAAATTGTTTATTCTGTAAAGTTCCATTGAAAGGGAATTTTGCAGCTGAGCAAGATTAAACTCAAAATTTAGCTGCTCTTTCCCTTTATCTTGCTTAATGTTTGTTTTTTTGAGATGTGTATCACCTGGGCTGTAGCATTCCAGCTGAAGAGTCTTATTTTTGACCCATCAAGCTGTGGCTGAAATATAGCAGATAGATACTGATTGTTGTTGCCTAGAGAAAGTCTTTTTGTTCCAATTCTACAGTGATGATACAGGCTCCAGAGGAGGCAGAAATTATGTTGCAGGGATGAAATCCCCCCTGTCAAGTGTTAGAACCTGAAACGCTAATAACCTGGTCAAATAGGATTCTTCATATAAGCATTAAGGCTTGATCTTCCTTAATACTGAAGTCAGATTAGCATCTGGATTAGCACCTGAGTTGGAAGTAATAAGACAGGAACATGTCATGTGTGGAGCTCTGCCACCCAGCTCTTGAATGCTTTTGTGCTAATCGCACTTCGAATACGCGACCGCCGTTGCAGCTCTGTAATCTGTGTCCAAGATTCTTTTCTACTTGCCATCTTTATTGCTGCAGCATTCAGTTTTAAGCAGATCAGGCACTTAGCGTAAATACAACATTTTTATTATTTCTTTGCATCTTTTAAAAAAGAAAAGCCTCATATTATTCTTTAATACTAAAAAATATATTTTGGGTCAATTGTTATGAAGCTGTTTTTTACCATGTGAGTCATGAGGGATCAATTTTAGATAAAAATCTTCACATCAAGGAAACATGGTCCTTAGGACCCTAGGATTTTTAAATAGATACCAGTTTTCCTGTGTGAAGAATAGAATAGGAAAACTGGGATCACTTAAAAGTTTACACAGCTCCCGCTGGAAGAGTAGTAGGGGTTAGTCCTCATAGCTCCTGCAGGTGTAGAACTAAACCTACAAGAAAAATTAAAAGGAGTTTAGGCTTTGCAGATTCTTTTTTCTCCCCTTATTAAAGGCTTTAAAAAGCATGTATTTGTCTTTTTAGATATGTGATAAGGTACTGCAGAAGGCAATCTAAGGGAATTGTGTTATTGCTGTTTATCCCATAAGTWTTAAATGATGTTATGTGGAGCTTCCATCTCCAGAGAAGTTATTTCAGCAGACTCTTAAAATAATACTCATTTTTCTACTACAGTTTTTATAGGAAATTATCAAAGTGATTCCTTTCACTTCACTCTGACAGTGTCAAAATATTTTGTTTCCTATCATGTTGAAGCATTTACTTTTTGTTATGTTGAGGAAAAAGTGTTTAGACTTTTCTTTATCCATAATATTAATTGGAGGTTGTGGCTGTGGTTATCTGATAGCATAACATTTCAGCTTCATCTAAAATGAATCACTTGTTTTTCTATCATGCCTTGGAGTGTCTGCTGTATAGTAAGCCTTATTCTCTTGTCCTGATAGGAACTTTGATGAGAGTGCAACAGGGCAACCCAGTTACATCCGCAGTTCCAGCGGCTGACAAACCCTCCCATGGAGTACACGGACCGGAATTGGGATCTGTGAGGACATACCCGTAGGAAGGAGGAAATGGAAACTGTGGCCCGTCGCCTGCCATGGCTGCTGGATCCCGCATGTTGCTGGGGAGTTTGGGTGCCGTCCTCTGTGGGTATGAGTAACCGGGCTGGACCAGGGGGATGTAGTTCAGCAAAGGAGCGTAGGGCGRCCGGAAAATCTGCTGTGGATTGTAGGGAGTTACCTGGGGAGGAGAAAAACGACGACTAAGTGTCTTGCTCACTGTCAGTCCCACCTGTTTTGCTGCTCAGCACAACAATCCCAAGCTTATACAGAACTAGAGCATGTGCAATAGATGTTTTATTTAGAGGTTCAGAGCCTTCCCTTGAATTACTTGGAGCAGATACTCTTCCAGTGAACCACATTAACTTACACCAGCTCAGCATCTTGCCTCTAATTTGTTTTTGCAGTGGCACCAATGTCAATTTTGGTGCATGACAAACTGCTCTGACTAATCTGTTGTGGCTAGCATCTGTGTTCTGCAAATTTAGGCATATTTATAACCATTTCAACGCACCTGTCTGGAATAGCATCCAAAAGAAGGGTGCAAAGCTTGATGATACGGGATCCTTGCTCTTTGATGATACAGGCCCTGCTAAATATACATAAGACATGATTTTTAAAACAGTCTGGGTTGGTCTTTTAACTGTTGTTACTGTTTTTTGTAAGCTCTGTGGGGGAATGTTCCTCGTTCAAAGGAATCAAGCTTGAGCTGATTGATTTTCTTAGCCTTGTGCGGGTCTAAAGTCTGAGGCATTGAGTGTATCRGTCTTTCTGTTCTGTAGTTCCATTTTGTCTGGGAAAGAGCTCAGGCTCCAGTTGATGATGAATGTGGGTGGACCATGCACTCTTGTGCTAAGTAGATCTGTTGTGATAACTGGTCATTGGTTTATTGGAGGAGAAATTGGAGGCTGTAAATGTCCAAGGGAGCTCAGCCTGGTGCGATGTGTTTGCTCTGGGTCATGTGTGATTGGTGGCAAGTGATAATAAGGAATGCATTGTAGGATGAATTGGGTCCTGTTTTTTTTAAAAAAAAAAAAAAATAAAGCTATACTTCTGTATGGTGGAGATGAAAAGCCCATGGATATGCAAGATGCCTTTCCTCTTCAGCATTTTATGTTTTTAAATTTGGTGATTTTTCTCCCCCCTGCATCGCTAGACTGAGAAAGCAATGTCCTAATCTCTAAACAGCGATCACATCAAATATATTTGAATATTATTTTGGCCTAATAACTACTAATATACTTAATTTCTGCTAAGGGRTTAACTTTCAGTAAGTATATCTGATGTGGCAGTAAACAGCATTGTTCTATATTGTAAACCTCTTGGTTCATTTAWAGGTGCTGTCAATGCTTCCTTTGTGACCTAAAGCTGCTCGGTGTCAATGGTAAGAGTAGGAAATGAGCAGCTTTTTTCCTTATTTTACTTTTAATTAAGGGCTCTACTATATAAATTAGAAAGCAGTTTTTGGAAGAGTATTAGTGCTCTGGCCTTCTCAACAAGAGTTTGAGGTTATTCTCTCTCCTCTGACATTGCACACTTATTTTACATTACCTGGAACTGAGGAAAGTTTGATTGATTTGGGAAGACAGGAGGTGGAGGGAAGCTCAGACTCAACCACATTGGCTGATTTAATGTTGTTGAATTAGCAGAAAAGCGTGGAACAAAAGTRTTCATGTTGTATTTATTTTTTCTATCCAGTGCGCCAGTAGGTACTGTAAAACAAAAAAAAAAGGGGGGGTTAAAGATGCTAATAAATATGCAGTCTCTTCAGTAGTCTGTAGAACACAATTAAAAGGACATGTTTTGTTTGTAAGCAAAGTCTGTTTAAGCTATCAGTTGCTTTTGCAGGCTGTAGTTCTGCAACAGAGACCCAAACCGAACAATTAGCAGATCAAATTCACTTGTAGGGCCATTAAATCCTGACACACAGGACGAAATAAAGTTAATTGTCTAAGCCGTAAGAATGAGTGAAACTATGAGAACAGAACAAGAACCTTTGCCCAAAGTTCAAAACTCTCTGAGATGGGAAATAATCATTCTCCATAGTAATGCTGGAAGTCTCCAGACTGATAAATGTAGTCCAGAACCTTAAACACTAAATCTGGGCATGCACTGTTGTCTTTGCCAGTTCTGAGAGGCCCTATGGAACCTAGCTGTCAATGCCCCTAGTTGTAGGACAGCTGGGACCTTGTAAATGTTTCAGTGGAAACCCAGGAATCCTAAATCGTTGTGTAAAACCAGTTTCTAGCTTTGAAAAACTAATGATCCAAAGATAAGAATCTTCTTCAAAAGTACCATCCAGAGGACTTCTTTGTGTGAAGTCCTGACTATCCTGTATTTCCCCTATTTCTACATAGGACAACAACACTGGATAGATTTCAGGGTAGCGATGGACCCTAGCATTATCTAGTAAGAAAGAAAAATTGATATGGAAAATATCAGTTCTGTAGTTTTCAGACATCTTGCAAGGATTTGGAAAGGGTTTCCTCTGTACAGTGGGTGTTGCAATGATGTCTCTCCAACTCAATTTTCCCTGTGATTCCCAGCTGATGTTCAAGGACCATGCCCAGATCCATACCTGGGGCCTGCAGTGCCTCTGTGGCTACCTCGGAGTCAGTTTTGGAGCAAATCTTGGCAAACACTGGGAGCTGCTGCTTCTGTCCTGCGGCTGGACTCTCTGCTGCCGCCGCTGAGGGTGGCCCGGCTCCGCTGCTCCTGGCAGGGCTGAGCACGCTGTTCTGTATGAGCTCCTTGAGCACCTTTGTTTCTTGGTTGTCTGGACTCTTGGCCATGTCCGTGTGTGTGGGCACAAATGGCAGCGCTGCCCTGCTGCCCTCRCTGCCTTGGGGGCCTGGTGCACTTCCATCCTCCAGACCTTTTGAGTTCTTGTGGGTTTTTGGTGAACACAGAGTCCCAGTGCTGATGGGTTTTGCAGAAAGCTGAGCATCACAGAGAGCTCTTAGTTTCATTTCCCTTTCTCTGTTTCCAATCATTGTTCTGTATATGCTTTCAAGGCCCTCTGTTTCATCTAAGAACTGGTTTCTGTAAGAAAATGGAGTATGGCTGCTGTTCAAGGAGGCCTGACTTAAAATAGAGCTGGTTATCTTGCTGCTTTCTAAACCTTGYATTTCTGTCTCATTAATGTTTTGTGTGAGGCTCAAGTATTTTTGCTCCGCCGGAAGGGAAATTTCATCTCTGATACAATTCTTTTCTAAGAAGCTACATGAAAGAAAACAAAACAGAACTTAGTTGGTGCATTTTCTCCAAGAGTARTTGAAACGTGCAATAGTGCTATAGATATGCAAAGCATCACTATATAAAGTATGCCTGAAGGATTGTGCCTAAAATATTCTGACTAAATCAAAGGTAAACTGTATGTCAAATCATTCGAGGATGCTTTCTCAACAGAAATGAATGAGTTGAATGGGCTTTGTASTGGATTCTACTGGCTACATGGAAGAATCATGTGGATTAGTGCAGGTGGTGATGGTTATGGTCAAAATGGTTTTCAAGGTGGGGATGTCTTAACTGCATTTACAGTTCAGCCAYGAAGGGAGAGCCCTTACAGCCTAATTGCATGTGGAGATCAGTATATTGGTCTGGAGATCAGTTGCTGAAATGCTGTGATCTTTTTTTCAGGTCAGTTTCTCACTTGTATTTGGGCCTCTCTGCTGTGGACATGCTGATGGCTGGGAGGGCACGCAGGCACCTGCTGGAGGCACGAAGGTAGGAGCTTCAGCCAAGSCTGTTTTTACAAGATGCTACCTCAAAGCGGACCTCTCTGTGGAGCCTCTATGAAAGCTCCAGTTGGATACAGGTGCTGTTACCTGGAGCTCTCATTAGGGCTACCCTTAGGTAGAAATCTGAGGGTTCCACAGCAGCAGACCACCATTGAAGCCTGAATCCTGAGAGTTCAGGGCTTGCTTTTAAGTTKGCTCGCTCAGAACTACTGTCCTGTGCTTCCAGTGGACTGTAACAACGAGAGCAGTTAATGTCTGCTTTATGCGGATTTCTGCTSTCTTGCAAGCACCTGGTCCCCATCTCTTTTAGAATTTCCCTTCTGCCCCAGCACATTTATTAAATCATATCCACGTGATGGTTCTTATTTCACCTTTCGGAGCTTAACCCATCATTCTGTGTGTGTGTAAGTGGGAGAAACTGTCCTTTCTGGCCTGTATGTCTTACTCCAGGATGCCTAACAGAACAGTCCCAGCTTTTCCTTGGGGCTTCAGCCGTATGAAGACTTGTGTGCCCAGCTTTAGCCTTCAGGGTTCAATGGATTTTTTTTCAAATTTTGTAGGGTGAGGGTCTGAATTGCTAGGACTTGCCTCTTATGATTTAGTTATTGCCTCTAAGGCTCTGTTGAGATTGTCTGTAGTAGCACTTATTACTGCTTGCTCAGATAGGGAGATTAGCCTATCACGTCCATGAGGTGATGTAGGCGTGAGTTTATCTATAACTCTAAGCCCTGTGGGACCTTACACAAGTACTGTTACCAGGACAGAACAGTTTTCTTTTTAAGCACATGTAAATGCCTGTAGTAGTTRGTCACTCAGAATATCAATTTAAATTCTGTTTTGTTTTCTCACAGCCAGGTGTATTCAATAATCTAATGTATTATCAGTTTATTTTTCCTCAGCTTGAGGAAAAGACCAGTGCTCTTTACATGTGCTGGGTAGATAAATGTCTCATAAGTATCCTATTAAAATTAGGAAATCCTGAATTATAAGCGTATGTAACTTTATCCAATCATAAGATCACTATATCATTAGTAGGATGCTGCTCCCTTCCCTATTTTCAAAGAGCATGGGTGGTCTTTTCTAATTTCAAAACAGGAAGAACTTCTATAGCATACTCTAGAAATTAAAATAGTGAAGAGTACGGAGAGAAGGAACCTAGGTTTGAGCTTTATAAGCACTCGTAGCAATTAAAAAATTGTTGGTAGATAATTATGTACTTTGCAAAAGGGATCCCTCCTCTGAACCCTGCTCTGGATGTTCTCAATAACTTGCTATTCTGTGTCTAAATACCGCAGAACAAAACCAGGAAGGTAGAACTTGCTTATTCAAAAGATTCAAGGTTCATTTAAAAATACTAGCAATTTGCATAAGTCAATATTTTAAAATAATTAAAGGTTGCAAAACCAAACAAGGTCACAAGGTGTAATCTTTAGTTGCCAGTGTTATCACAGCTGATGAATTGGGTATTGACAGTTGACATATTCTGGGAGATTTTTCTTGAGCTTTCTATTAGTCCTTGAGGTTGAAGAGAGCCTTCTAGGCTAGGGCAGGGAAGATTCTGCCTTCAAGGTCAGAGGTAGAAACTTGACTCACTTGAATAATTTCCACTTTAAAGCTGTTCCTGGAACTCAGGACAGTAATTTGGTCTTAACACTTCAGTTTGGCTATTCATTGTTTGAAGGTTTAGAGGCTTAGGGGTCTTTGTAAACAACAGATGATGAATGTGCTCCGCTATATGAGCGTATATGCAAAGAGTACTAATACACTGAGATTCCTGTCATCTAATTATAGGAGAATTGTGCCTTCCCTACCATGATGTCTTTGCAACTGGCAGGGCCAAAATAGGAGGCTAACAGAGCTTTAATGTTTGTAAAGATGCTTCAAGTATATAATTGAATATCCTGGTATAGGCTAGTGTCACCTCAGTGGCTTCCCTGATGCCTTCACTGTTTTACATGGCTTCAGCACTCCAGAGACTTCGAGTTTGGTCAGGAGCCAGAGCCCCAAGCTCTATTTCCTAGTTTTCTCACTGAGGCACTGGTAGGTGCATCCTCTTTTATGCCTCTGTTTCTTCATTTGTGAAATAATCTGTTTCCTCATCCTCAATCTTTGTGTTTTGGATGAGTGAATAACTTTTCCTTTTTTTTTTCTTGCCAAGCAAGATGGACAGAGTTAGTGGGATGTTTTATTTAGGCTTCAAGAAATGACGTTTTCCAAAATTTGCTAAATATTGGCTGGATTTATAAGTTCTACTTTTTCTGCTTCAGGAATATAGAGTAGATAATGTCTTATTAATCTGAAATGCGTCCCTCTTGCCTTACTGTCATTTGTCCTTTGGAGCAAGATTTGGTGTAGGATTTTTCTGTGCTAAATTCAGCTTTTCTTTGTAAAAGATCAGCTGTTTAGAGTAGTTTCCTTGTAACACTTTAATTTTTGATTTTGCTCCTTTGAATGCTGCTTTTGCTTCTTCCTGTAAATATTTTGATGTGTGTGTAGTTATTTTTCTTTAAATGCTGTGGAGAAGCAAATGCAGCAGCTGCTTCTGATGCTTCAGAATTTGAAGTAGCTAGATTTCATTGGGCATCATTTTCCAAAGAATTTTTTATGGTGGTAAAAGGAGAATTTTTTTTATTTCATTAGGGTGCATGTCCAAAAGCAACCAATGCACCCCTTGTACCTGAGCCTTTCCATTCATCGGATTACTAAAGCCCAGTTCAGCAAAGCCAGACYGGGAAAGGAGCAGCATTTCTGCCCGGACCTGAGCGGTACTTAGAGCTCTGTCACTCACTCGCTCTGGGAGTTGATGCCCTCCCTCTTGAGGACCTCGGTGAGGCTGGAGTAGGAGGCAGGCTGCGGTGGGGACGGCTGCGCCGCGGGCCGGAGCTCTTCCGAGAGGCTTTGAACGCGTTTCCAGATCTCGTGGCAGGCCTTGTCCAAGCTGTCCTGGGGAGTGTTGTGGTGGATCCAGGTGTGTCTGGGGAAAGGCCCTAGTGGGAATGGACCCTCGGCTTTTATAACTGGAGCTAAAAGGCTGTTTCCACCAGTGAGCATCTTTCAGCCTCTTCCTTTCACAGATCTTTTCAAAAGGAGGATGTTTTTGTAGGTAGTGAATGGAATGAAGAGTCATGGTAACCACGGAACCATGGGGCCTGGCAACCAGTATGAAGGATAACAGCTGGAAACATCTGCTGGGTTTCCAACGGAAGAAATAGAAATGGCAGCAGGAAGTCTTTCAGCGAGGCCCCGGGAGTGCTCTAGCATAAGTCTCCAAATAATTCTTGCAGCAGTTTGTCTGCCTGAAACTGCATGGTCCTGTCCACTCCAGATCTGCCCATCACAGCAAGTCATGTACAAGACTGTGCTTATCATGGAGTGAGAACAGGAGAAACCGTTGGTTCACACTTCAGTCACTAGAAGAACTTTCTTCTTTTCTGCTTTTACTGTTAAGACTGTAAATGCAACTTCATTGGCTTTGAGTTAGTCTGTGTGTGCACAGGTTAGCTGGGACTGCAGCTGCTGTGCTGCTGTTTTTACACCATTTCTAGTTGCAGTGGCCCTTCTGTTTTTCTGTGGTTTGTGCCTAAGGGGAAGGAACATTTTTAGCTACCTATCTCTGCTATGTGAAAAGACCTTGCACTCAGTTTTGGAGTTTGCATGCTCTTCAGCATAAAGAGGTATCTAGCAAGAGTATCTTGCTTTCTGGATTTGCTTTCRCTTCAGTATCCTTAGTGGCATTATGGTTGCGGGCTTACATGGGCTTTTAACAACTTGATTTGTTGTATAAGGTAGTTTTTTAAAAGGCCTTTGGTCACATTCACATGTGGCAATTAATTGTTGAGTTTTTTGATGCCAAGATAAATCCTATACTATAACTGATTCTCCTGTTACCTAGGTTTGTTTACTGTGGTTTCTTGTTAATAGATTATTTATGGCTGTTACTTCATGGCTATGCCCAGGTAAATACTGTAATCCCCAAATAGGGATAATACTTGGTTAAGAATAAAATTGTGGGATTTAGTAAGATGCTTCATATTCCCATACCAAGTTACTGATGATAATTTTAGAGAAAGTAGTCAGACATGAATGCCTCCTAGGGTTCCTTGTTCATCGCCAGCGCAGTCGTGTTCACAAGCAGGGGTATGGTGCCCATCCATGGGGACACACGGTTGGGTGGGGGAAAGAGCCCTGTGGGGATGTCAGAGGAGAGGAAACCTTTGATTGTAGATGGTTGGGGCAGCRAGGGAGAGGTGTGATTAAACACAACATTAAAGTGTAGGCTAAACTGTCTCYGGAGAACGTGGAAGGCCCTGAAGTTAGGAAGTAGCTGCATTTGAGTCCCAGTGTGACAGTRGGTGGCAGTGCAGAGCAGAGTTTGCCTGCACCTAGCGGTGGTTAAACTGCAGCTAAGGTCCCTCTTTTATAGGGAGGTTAGTTTGTAAGGTGAGAAGCTGAGTGAGTGGCAGAGGTTAAGAACAAGTCATTAGCAAGAACCTACAAATAAAAATGAGGAATGGATTGCAGTCCAGGAGCTTGGTAGTTGCTGTGATAGTTTCTGCTGTGTTTTCAGTCTCGTCCATTTAGGAAATGCAAGTTTAAGACAGCAAGACCCTAAACCTAGTAGCTTTGGGAGGAGGACTGACTTGGGAGGAAACCCTTGTTTTGAAAAAGATACGATTTATTATCCAGGAATAAAGTGGGATTGTATCATTTCAATGACTTTATTATGCCTGTGGCTGCTGCTGATCCAGGGCTAGCCGCTTTTGGCTCAGCCCATCTCCTGGTGCGCAGCAACCAAATCGYGTCTTCAGCCCGTCGCAGTTTCGGGCTGGGGGCTGGGGAATTCCTGGAGGTGAAGAGCGGTATAGGGAAAGAGCAATGTATGGAGCTGTGCCGTGTGGKACCCCGCTCTGAGCCTTTTATACTTGGATCTGTCTCTCTGAACAATAAGGTCTATTTGAATAGGACACTGCGGTTTAAACGGATATAAAGCAACTCTTTCATGTAGCAGCCCTGGTTGCCTGGGCTCTTGGCACTGGTTCACAATGTAGGCAGTGGAAGGATTGAATGCAGAGAGGGCGCAGGGAAAGTAAGTGAGAAAGAGGGTTGTTTGGGGGACGGGAGGATAGATTTGTAAGCTCCTGGTGCAAATTGTTTTTTTAGATGTCAGATAAGCTCATTCAAAGCCACTGGAACAATTCAAAAGGGGACTTTGCAGCATGAAATGGCAGTGAATGCAGAGCTCGGGGAGATGGGAGGCTCCTGCAGCCCCCTGGGCAGGCGAACAGGGTGCCCGAGCAGCGCGGGAGCTCGGCTGGCAGTGGGGAAGCTGCTGCTCTCCGTGCTGCTGGAATAAGGGGCAAGGAAGGGAAGGAAAAGGATGGAAAAAAGGGGGTGGGGGTTGGGTTGGAGGAGAGGGGAGGATCTGATTTGGGTCTGGAGCCTGGGAGCTTCCCCCTCTGTCTGTGCTGGGCAGTGCAGGGTGGGGGGGGGGCTGCTCAATGCCTTTCAAGCCGAAAGGAAACATTAAAATAGACTCTTAATGTGTGGCTGGGAAGAAAAGGGAAGGCTGTTCGCGAGTGCCTTTACAGCTCTGGTGTCACATACCGGTTCAGAGTTATTTTTTCCTGTCCATAGATGGGAGCATCATTACCAAGACAGTTAAGTTCCTGAGTGTGGCTTTAACAGGCTGCATTTTTTCCTCATGTTGCGTACAACCGTAGGGACAAATGTACTGATCAGTGCTTAAAACCACCAGGTGTGGGGGGGCGGGCTGTGCGGCGCATCCCTTGCAGCTCCGCAGAGGGGCAGGATAAACTTGGGAGGGGGCATGGCCAGCATGGCCCTTCCTGCTCCAGACACTTCCAGACTCCATGCCCCCCGCACTGGGGGCTCTGCTTGACCGGGCTCCTTGTCTTAGGATGAGCGGGGGCTCTGCTCTCTTGCAACCCCTTGTTCCTTACAGAATTTGCTTCATCATAGGAATTGTTGATAGCATCAAGTTGTTTACAGAGGGAAGCAGAGGGGAGGGGGCGCTCCCCGCGGCAGCCTGTGTCGCTCGGCCGCCTCTCCTCTCCTGTGCCTGCGTGCACAGGCAGGCATGCTCGGCTCCGTGTAAAATGGGAGCCCGAAATGCTTCATCCTCTAMGAGAAACCTGTAATGTGTGTTGCAAATAAAGACCCTGCTAAGGCATAATTTGTGGTTTGCTGTTTCTGCTGGGGTGGGGGCAAGTGGGAGGACTGTGCTGCTTGGGGGAAGCAAAATCGTCCCTCAGCCAGATCCACTTGATGGCTGCACAGCAGCCCCTCACCAAAGCACCCTTGCCCCCTCCTCGGCATTTGGTGAAGGGGAGAGCAAAGATACCGGAGTGATTAATCAATGGGCTAATAAAAAAGTATAAATCCCTAGGGACTGTGTGCTGCTCATGCCGGGGAGCTGGCTCAGAGACAGCCACCGGGAGGGACGAGCCAGCCCTCCTCTCCTCTCCCCGAGTTGCTGCTGCACTTGGTTCATTCCAGCTGCAGAAGCTCAGAGCCCTCCATGCGGTGGGTTTTTTTTCTTGGCTAAAAAAAAATTGAGAGAGCGAAAAAAAAAAAAAGGAAAACCAAGATTGACCTGATATTTTTCCCTCCTCTTCCTTTCTCCTCTTCCTCTAGCAGAGTCAAGGACTATCCCAATCGCAAAAGGGGAGAGAAGAGGGGGGGAAAACACAGCAACCACCAACCCCCGGCGCACCCCATTCCCACTGCCGTTTGACATGCAGCCTTCCTCGGGATGGGACAAGCTGGGATGCAGCTGTGGCTTCACAAGGAATTGGGGAAAACTGGGGATCTTTGCAGTCATGACGGTGGAAGTGAGCTCCTGGAGCCGGGTTCTGCTGCTCTCTGTGGGGCTGCTGGCTGTCTCGGCAACCGGTAAGTGCAGTGGACATAGCTGGCAACTTCAGGAGCATTTCTTTTGCTGCTTAGATCTAAAATCCACGGTTAATCTCTGCTATAGGAGATGTCAAGGGTGTGTGTGTGTGTACGTGTGTATGTATGCACGTGTGTGCCTGTTCATGCTTCCTTGTAGTGATCGATAAGGGSTATGTTTCCTGTTGCCCTCTGCAGAAGATAGTTTTCCTCTATTATCCTCTGGGAGCAACAATATTAAATGATGGGATAATGAAAGGTGCCTTTATTCGATCTCATTCCCCTTCCTCTGTGGGTCAAATCATTGTGCATAGTTGCTGTGCAATATGTGAGGTGACTATAAAAAATGCCTTCACAGTTTTTCCCCATCTTTCCCTTGCATTTTAATTAATTATTTCAATACCCTGGCGTTTGCCTGTAGCTGATAAAATAATTTCAGACRCCTTGCATGAAGATGGAAGCACTTTTTTCTTCTTGCCTTTCAGGTTGCTATGCTCTTATAGATGAGCTCTTTGGCCTCAGCATCATTATTTCTGTGCTTTTTAGTAAATATGCTGTTGTTGACTTGGAAGATAGTAAGAGAGACTAGAATTTGGGGGGAGTTTGCTTGTCTCCTCCCTTGTTTCTGCAACTGCCCTCGTAGCAAAAGCACATCTAAATACTGAAGTGTATTTCTGGTGTAAACAGCAAATATTTAGGGACTGTCCTTATGTGTGTGTAGGAGGGGGAGAAAGTGGGAGAGCAAAGTGTTTGGCAGTGTCTTCTTTCAAGAGTGCTGTGCCCCAATTTCCATGAGTTTCTCAGTAGCGCTTGTCTTCTGTCTGCTACATCTTGGGCAAGAGGAATGTGTGTATATTTGTGAGTGACATCTCAGTTTTTTTGAGAAACTTTGTGATAGCTGGAATGCAACACTGATTTTATTACCTAAGGCAAAATTTCCCCAATGAGACTCAGAATAGTTATCAACTATTATTCCTCCTGAGGAGTCTTGCAGTAGACTTGAGCCGTTTTGCTCACTGGAAGCATCTACTGGGGACAGGTTTAATATGTACCAAACAATGCACAACTCCTAATTAAGGATGATATTTTGGTGGATATTTTCCTGAATATTTCTCCTTTCCATCAGAAGCTTTTAGTCTATGTACAGAGGAAACCTTCCCAGGAACTTGTGTTTTGCTCCTATGAGTAGAATGATGTAGAGATGCCTAAACAAGTGATGTGTTATGTYAGGGTTTAGAACACACTTTTTCTTCTGTGCTAGCTACTAGTTGTTCATACCAGGTTTGCTTCCTGTGCCTGTTGAGTATTCGGTCCTCTCTGGTCAGTACCTAGCTCCTCACTTTCTTCCTTTAAAATGGTGACAGCCCAAGGGTTGAAAGATCAGCAACTATGGTTCATTCTTCTACACMCGTAATACCTGTAAAAGCCTTTTTAGATATGCTATATGCTTTTTATCTGCACCAGAATTAGAAGTATTTATCAATGACTCCTCTTTCTAGTCCCTGTTCTTCCACAGATTTTGAAATCTCAACAGAAATTCTTTTGTCAGGAAAAGGACTCGGAGACATATTGCTAGATATCTCAAATACAGTACACTTGCCAGTTGGTGAATATACCTAGCTCTTGCCCATCTGTTATAGTTTTAAGGTCTGATTCCAAAGCAGTTTTACACAGGACTGAGACTTCCTTCCAGGATCTTAGCTGAGCAAATCATGAACCTCTGCACAATAAAGTTCTTCCAAGTTCTTCAGTTCTAGTCTAGCCTTTTCTAGGGTTTCTGTAGGTAGTAATAACCCAGAGTACCCATAGTGTGGCAGTAGAGCTGTATATATAGAACTATCAGTTAGTAGTTGTAGTTATCTTAAAAATAAAACAAAATAAATCCTATTCAGTGAATCAACTGTATTGTGTCAGTAGTCCTCTTGCCTAATGATGTACTTTTCAGAAAATGGTTCTTTGCTGCATAGACTTTGTTCATAGGGACTGAAGGCAAGATCAGGTAGCTTCTACTTGGGCAAAGAACTGATGCAGCTGTAGAGAAGGTTTTGTTTCATGCTATGCTGAGATGCATTTTTTTAGGGTGTAGAGTAGGAGTGTTTCGTAGAGTTTCTCCATTTTGTTTTAGCGGTGCAATAATAATTTGGCAGGATTTTGAGATTTACAGAGATCACTGAGTTCTTAGCTGTGAAGATTGAGAGCTGGGCACAGCCTTTTGGAAGTATGCTGCATATGATTGAGAGATTTTATTTTTTAATTGTCAAAACAGGTACTTTAACAGATGGGAATAGTGCTGTTCCTTTCTGCTGTTCCCCAGCTAATTAGCTATGCATTTGAACTGGAAAGCCTCTGGTGTGTGTACGGGCCAGGCATATATTGGTATGCACGTATGCAGTTTCTCTTGGTGGCCTGACATACCTCCCKAAGTATTGATACCGCTATTCACATGGTCTTATTAGGAATGTTCTCTTTCCTACTGGATTAGAGAAAGATTCACTAGACTGAAAAATGGTCTAACCATTTAAAACCCATTGTGTTTTTTGTTTTTTCTTTATGGAGAAYAGCTTTTGGCAGACTGTTCCTCTGGCAAATGGGGGAGAGGGGATGCTGGTTATGAATTTTGATGTATGYTTGCATATTTGAAAGTCTTATTCTGTTCTTTGTCCTAAATTTGCACAGGAAGATAAGAGGAGGTAYCCCCCGAATCTCTCCTGGGGAGCACCTTAAGCTGTGAAGCAGACTTAAAGATGGAGTGTGGCTTTTGTTAAGGGTAACGATAAGAGATGCTAATTAACGGGCTGAAATGGCAGTTACAGGTTTTACATAGGAAGATGTGATCATGTTTGACTGTGGCACATGAGGAAACCATAGTATTTCACRACAGCAGCTCAGAATATAGTTTTGAGCCAAGTCCTACTATGAGCACGGAAGTAGTGGGGCTAGCAGTGCTAAATGAAACGAATGATTCTCATTTACTCATTCATGTCTTGCTATTGCCTTCTGTTACAGGGAGGGAGTCATTTATGGCAAATRTTTAAAGGGTGAAGAGGAGAAGAAGCTGACAGGAAGATGAGAAGACTTAATCTTTGGCATAGGATCAGACTGATTTCTTGGTGCTTAGAGTGAGCAAAATGGAAGGTTTCATCAGGCCTTGCTGCCTCCCCTTGCCCTTCCTTGCCCTTGTGACTGCAGAGGAGAGGATCTGTGCCTGCTCCGTCGGTTTTCAACCCTTTGTAGGGGGAGAGCGCAGAGTTGATACTCAGATTGCTAGAAATAGGGCCCTGTCTTTCCCTCTGTGTGTGCCCGGCCTTGCGAGGCGGGGTGACAATATGGCCTTTTGTTTTCACTGGAGTGTAGTAAGTTTATTTTCTTATTTCTTCACAGTGATGAGGACCCCTGTGAGCCCATCATTGTGAGTCGGCATGCTTTTCACCATGGGAGCATGTGCGTGTGTTCATGGGTAGGAAGAGATGGGGACAAAAGCCTTGTTCCTTCAGCTGCCAGCCTCAATCTTTTGCTATATTCTGCATTTAGGGCTCTGAAAAGGGAGAGCAGGTGCATTGAGCCTGTGCTGCATGGTAGCTATGGCTGTCTTTCAAACCTGAGATGTTTTTTTGTCTTCTCGTTGCTTGTGTTGATTGATAACTTCAGTGTGCACAGGAGGCTTYGCCTTGCCTTGGAATTGTTCGTTGTCCATCACTGATTTTTTTGTCAGGACCCCTCAGCACTGCCAAAATACATCTGAGYGTAAGCCTTTGTTGCCACCAAGTCCAGTGTCTGTCTTGTCAGCTYCTTCCCAGGGACATATCATATTCAGCTGCTTGATGGGTCCCAGCTGAGCTGCTCTGCAGTGGTATGGGGTGGACGTCTGCTCAGCTGATGTGCAGTGGCTGCCTTCCAGTTGTCTGGGA
Source organism: Nothoprocta perdicaria (assembly GCF_003342845.1). Classification (NCBI taxonomy): domain Eukaryota; kingdom Metazoa; phylum Chordata; class Aves; order Tinamiformes; family Tinamidae; genus Nothoprocta; species Nothoprocta perdicaria. Next base: position 2,321,369 of record NW_020455566.1, read on the forward strand.
GTTTCTGTCAAAAGGAGGCACATGTCAAAATGGGCGCAAGGAACACGATGCGGGCAGTYGGCCATGCACCCCGGTGGACCTGCTCCCTGCCAAAGTGGTTTAGGGCTCAGGGTGCAACTGAGCAATTGATCAGATGATCATTTGTAGTAGCCCTGTTGCAGAGAAGGTGTTTTGCTCTTCTGAAATTACTGTCTCCTTAGTCTACCTGCAAGGATAGGTGGAAATAATTCCCCTCTAAGATTGCTGTTAACCACTTGTGCTACAGGAATTCACAGCTGTTGAATTATTGTGAACTGCTGGCTGCTTGTGCAGATTCTGGAGAGGCCAGTTGTTGAGAAATGCCCAATTCCACAGCTGCGCTGTTGCCTCCTGCCCCGTAGCTGTCATGTGGGTGTTGACCAGAAGAAATCATTATTGTAATGTTAATAGTCAGAGAGGTTTGGGGGAAAGTCAGGCAGCCTAAACTCAATATCATTGATTGTGTAACATCCAGCTATAGCAATAATGCTCTTCAGGAGAGTTGATTCAAGCCTGAAGGATGAGTCTGAGCTGCCTCTGTCAGGTGCAGCCAAGGCTTTTGGCTACTCTTCTAATATAAGACTGCCATAGGAGATGGAGAAGATGTATGTACCCAGCCCTGGATAGTGCAGGGCAGGATTTGGACTTGAGACTGCATTTTTAAGTGCAAAAAAGCTGGTCTTTCAGTTTTTGATTATGTAAAGACACGCTGGATCTCACCCATGCRTTTTTCACGTAGCTGTAGCTCCGTTATCTTCAGCGGAATTCTTCCCTCTGATTGCTGCAGGGCAAAGGAGGATCCAGTCCATTGTTAGAAGTTTGATCTGACATTTGATGAACAGTTAATGCCAAGCTGGAGGTACAGAAAATGGAAGCTCATTTCTTCTGTAACAAAGCCACAATTCAATGTTCCTTTCCCATTTGATACACTGAATAATATCAAGAAAAATAAATTTTGTTCCAGCAAGGAAATGTATTTCCTTAGAAGGATAATGAAACCTGACGGTTTTCCAAAGCCCATGCCATTTCTAAAGATGCTTCTCACATTGTGCAGCATATTGTTTATATTCCTCTATTGTTTTTTTTGTCTCCATTATGGAGAGGTTAGGTGCTGATTGTGGACACTGGGCATCTGTCAGCAACCGTCCTGCAATGTTTTCATTAAAGTTAAGCACTATTCAGAGAAGGACTCAATATGTTAATGGTAAAATGGTGTCTATCTATCAAAACAATATTTGAAGAGTAGAGAGACTGCTACTGGTGACGCTGGAGATTTTATTTCTAGTRCTGGGTTTAACATATCAACATCCTTCTCTGTTCCTTGTGCCATTGGTTTCTTCAGAGGTACCTTTATTCATGCTGAAGCTCCAGTTCTGTGTCAGCCTGTGCTGGGATGATGTTCAAATCACGTAGCCATTCAAAGGRTGGGAAAGCAGATGTATTGTTACTTCTGTACTTTTGTAGAATGCCCTGAAAATACGTGTTAAACTCTGAGGTGGTCCCATGTTGAAGGAACAATCTGTGGAACAGTCCCACCACTTCAGAGGCAGTGTCCACTTAAGACCTGGAACTCAAGTGCAGTAAAACCATTTCAAGGCCTTGAAGGTATGCTTTTGCATGAAGCTCTTCTGCTTGATGGTTGAGTGAAGTCATCTACTCGTTTCAGTGCTAGATAAACATCTGGTTTCTCTAGTGTAGCCAGYTTTAAGATATGAGACTGAATCCTGTAAGGTCTGTGCTGTCGTCATAAATAGTTGAATTGGTTCCAGCTTGATCTGACCTTAGGAAGAGCAAATTCATCTCACAGGAAAGTTAAGTGTTCTAGAAAACACTGCTTTTCAAGAGGATCTGTCATTTATTCTTATTAAGTACTGTGACTGTCTTAAACGAGAAAACAACCACCTTTTCTGCTCAGATATCTGACACTGAGCGCTATTACTRGGAGTTTATTTCCTTTTTCATGATTGTGGCTAGCAAATTAGACTAAAACAACAACAACAAAAAAACCCCAGAACTCAAATTTGAGTCTGTGAGTTGATTCAATTCACCTCTTAAGTCTTTTATTAAAAGCTATGTAGATTGAAGAAGACAGTTATTGATCTGCTTTTGGAATTGAAAACTAAGATTAAATGGAATATGTGTAAGGGTGAAAATGAGGTTTTAAATGAATGGAGAAACTAGAAAGAAAGTAGATGAAATACAGTGTTTAAGGGTAATGGAAATAAAATCTAAGACTAATTGTTAGTTACATATACATGGCTACTCAGACAGCAGAAACAGCATGTAAAAGACTTGGACATTAGCTAGTAGATAYATTTTTATGTAGGCAAATTAGTGGGAAATATTTCTAATCTCAAAGTGGGCCAGAACAAGTTAAAAATGAATCTGGTATCATAGTTTAACAGTATCAATCCATAGTCGAAATTAAATTTGGACATGTGGACATGTATGATTAGGACAGACAAGGTAGTTTTTAGTGAAGATTTGAGTTTTGCTGTTGTGTGAGAATTTTACCTTTGCATGGACTGAAATTTTCAATGTAATGCAACTATTTTTTTTTCTATTGATAGTTTCTTAGATGCCTTTTGTAGTTTATTCTCTACTTCTTGGGCTATGCAGCTGTCGTCTTGGTCTCAYTTGCAAAACTAATAGTTAATTTTTGTATAATGTGAGCTTTTAGTGACTTTCATTGATTACCCCAGGTGACAAGTAGGCATTAGGTAGTAAATCTCAAGTATAGCAATACTTAAGTGACTGTGAAAGTGCTGTTAATGGAATCAAGTCAAAATTGGATTTATATCCCAACCAAAATTCCCCAGAGATATTGCCTTCTGTTTGCCTCTCTTTGTAATTTAAATATGATGATGCAAGCATGGGCTGCTGTAAYATAGATGCTTAAGTGTGTTTTGTTGGATGATCTCAAAGCATTCGTAAAGGTACCTGCATGGATGGACATGGAAGGTAGGGAGGAAGTGCTGGCAGCTTGTGCTAAACTTAAGCTTGTTTCTAAATAAGTATTTAAAAATCGGCGAATATCTGTATTTGCTCAGTCAGTGCAATGATGAAACTGTCAACACGGAGAATTTCAAGGGCTGATGGCTTCTAAGTAATTAGTTGGATGATTAGTTGTAGCTGGGTTAAAAATATCTCTTAGGCAAGTCCCATTCCTGCTGGTCTTGAAAGTAYATTGAACTTTATAGGTGGACACGTTGCCTCATATCTAATAATGGCAAATGAAATTGCAGGTCCTTTTAAGTCCGTTTGCTCATTATGACATTGAGCTGGTAAAAGAAAGAATAGGGAGTAATATTGAAAAATTATCATGAGGAAATCTTTAAATTTAGACCATGGTTGTGATTCATGAGATGGATTTCACTTTGAGCCTTTAGTTCACTTTTTCCTTTTTCACTTTTGCAGTAAAGGAGTCCTAGAAGCTGAGATGAAAATTATCTTTGTACCTGAGCACAATATGTCAGCCATTTAAATGCAAAGTTTTTTTACTGGAAAATAATGGAAACGTAAATTGAAAAAYTTGTTTTGGAGATAGTAATTCTCACCTTATAAGTGAGACTGAGCAAGAATTCTGCCTGTGAGTGGACTCAGTTTGCAGGGAGTTGTGCAAACGTTCATTAAGTTAGTGTTTTCTTCAGAGGCTTTCATTTCAAGTGTGCTTTGAGATCAACTGCCAGGTAAAACACCAAACTTAAGAGAAATTGGGAAAATGTGAGCTTTCTGTGACTCTCAGGCAAGGAATTGCAGACAGACAGTAAAAGATGGTGTCTGTCCTGTGAAACGTGTCATTTAAACGTGCACTGGAAGGGGAATAGAAATGAAAAGTTTCTGTTGCTTTTGCAGATTCAGAGAGAAAATGAAGTAAAACTGTAAGAAGCATTTGAATCATCCTGAACATTTTTCACTGAGGCCTGGACTCCTGTGGCAAAATTGGCAGGATGTTTAGGTGCCTAAAAAAGTGTATACTAACCCAGTGGGGTTTATAAGAGGATATCAGTGGCAAAATTCAAGTGTGCTTTTAAACTCTGCAGGGCATTTGTCCGCAATTCTTAGTTTCTAAATATGTTTGTAAATCTGCTTTGAACACTTCAGTTTGAAATGGGACTTGGGATCCTTAAGCAAATGCACTTTGGTTTTGTGAAATCTTACACAAAGCATTTGCCCAACCTCATGCTGGATATACTTGATAGAGGTGCAGGTTGAATCCAGGTCTCCCAAGTTCAGCTTAGTGTTTTAGTCGTATCTCAAACCTTAGTTCCTGGCTTTATCTAAAAGCATGCAAGCTTGCACGGTGTCTGCAAAGCCATCCCCCCTTCCTTGACAAGGATGCAGCACTTCTGCAGCCCACTTTTCTGGTGCTTAAGCCCTCCAAAGGAGGCTGATGGCAGTGGCACTCAATTAGAAGGTATTGGGACAACTGAAAAGCTGCAAAGAGAAGTTGCAGAAAAACCCAGTGAGGCTGTTACACTAGAGACAGCATGGAGGAATATGCATTAATTGGCTAATGCTTGTGAAGTGCTTTGAAGATGGAAATAGCTCTATAAGTGCCTGGTAGTATTATTATTGCTGACAATGGCTATGTAGAAGAGTCATGGCACTGAGGGAGCAGTCAAAATTGATTAAGAGATGATTCTGCAAGAGAAAGTTTTGAAGGGAGGAAATTGCATCCCTTGAGAAGAGGCCTTGCTGGCTGAATATTGGGGTAACTTCTCCACAGCTGTGTAAATGATTTCAGGTAATGGACGGTCTGTAGGATTTCAGGTTTCATCAGGAATTGTGCAGTTGTGGATTTCTGCAGCAAAGTTACTGKTTTTTTTAGGTGGCTGATGAGTGTCTGCTTGTGAGGGGTGGAATTGTTGGTGAGTTATAAAAAGGTTTGCATTAAGGTCTTTGAGCATGAAGCTTTGAGCCTTCCTTTGAATTAAAGGAATGGTCTGATGTTCACTGTTCACATGTGAGAAATTCAGACTGCAAGGGGTTGAGCGTCAGCTTGGGCTCACGTGAACCTTCAGCTGCTGTTTTCCATCTTGTCCAACCTGTTGGAACTCGCCACATCTGCAGTGCTTGTGTGAAGCACCTCTGCGGTGCTCTCTGGGCTGGAAACAGAGTGAGAACGTTTTTCCTCTATAGGACTTCAGTCCTTTCTTGATTACAGGAAATCCCATTCAAAGCTAAAGACTTTAAATTAAAAACTGCTACTGATGAGTCTTTAGACAGCACTTTCAGCCTGGGCTGCAGGACTGTGAGGTGCGGAAGGTGATGCAGAGCAGCAGCAGAGCAGGTCGTGGAGCAAAGGGAGCAGGTCAGTGGTGTGATGGTGGAGCTACTAACGATAGCCCCTGGCTTCAGCTGTGTGATAAGGACAAGATCATGGATTTACTTTTTCTAGTTTTGAATATAACTCCTGTGCCTTGGTGTTTTACTGCTCATCTGAATGGGATTATGCTAGCAACACCCAAAGGGAACAGTGGGAGCACTGGAAATGTATACAGTGACCTCTGCATTCGTCCTAGGAACTTGTTTAAAAAAAATAATGTGAGGTCTTCTCCCCTTACAGATCTATTGGAACTGCAGGCTGTTTTTTGGAGGGTTGCATCTGCTTCATGGATGGGTAGCAGGGGAGGTGTTGGGGTGGCTCACGGCAGTGCAGGCCAAGTGAAAGGGCGGCGATGTTCCCGACCCTCCATGATGCTGTGTTACAGAAGGCCCTTTGCAGCGTGCAGTAGTATTAGACTCTTAGCAACTTTCCCTTTGGAGCTCAAAGAAATACCTATAAATATTTTTATTTTTTTTATTTTCCGTTGCTTTCGTTCAAGCAGGCCTCGCAATGGAGGGAAGCGAAGCCGGTGCCGGTGCCTAGCAACGGTGCCTAGCAACACGGCGGCATCACTGTGAGGCGTCGGCTCCGGATGCTAATTGGTGTTGAGAGATCCTAGCGCCTCTTTCCTGCGGCGCCCGGRGCTGCCACCTTCGCTTCTCGCCTTTCAGACTTCCTTGAATACCTGCAGACAGCGCCCTGCCCTGCCATGAGGCCTTAGGCCSGGGCGTTCTCTACGTTCTCTATGGGGTTGGGGTGACTGCAGAATTCCGGAAAAGGACTGCATGGACAGCCTAAGGACTGGTCATCCCTTTAAAATTTCTGTGTGGAGAAGGAGCTACTGTACAGTAGTGTGGTGAAATCTTCTCATGCAAAATTCACAGTACCTCTGCTTTTAGAATTCAAGGCTTGTTTGGTACGGATTTAAAGACAGCCATTCATAAAGAGGGTCCATTAGGACCCTCTCTCTCAAATGAAATGCTCTCAAATGAAAACATTTCTCATTCTGAGGCCTGATGTAGCTGTTTAGAAAAGAAAAAAAATGGGGAAAAAWTTTCTTTTTTGTGTAACCACTTTTGGAAACTTAAGAGTTCAGGCTGTGAGTGAAGATGCAATTTCCTTGTTATTTTTTCTGAGATTTCCTCAATAAGGCCTTACTTTGCTGTGCTGGTGAGCTGCTGTTTTCCAGTAGTGTGTGGCAAGCTCTGTTCTTGGCAGCTTGGCCTTCAGGGAGGATCAGCAAACCACACGGATCAGGATGGAAGGGAGGCAAGTGCGAGGAACAGAATTTATTGTGAATTAATCCAGCTGAAGTCTCCTGGGAATGATACACCTTTAGTGAATCTTGCCCAACTTTGTCCCTCAACAACTCCTGTGACTCAGTTGACCTGAGACCATAATCCCAATTGAATKAATATCTGCAATGCATAACACTCCTCTGCAGAAACAGGGGGGCAAAAGACTTCTAAGTTGGTGAGATCCCCACTGGGAAGTGGGTCCACTTCTCTTGGGAACATCTTTGGAGGAGAAGACTAAGAGTATGCGTAAAGCAGTGGAGATTTTGTAGCCAACTGTAGCTGCTTAGTTTATTTTTCTAGTGCTTGAAACCTTTGACTCCTACTGGGGTTTTCAGGGTTTGTTTCTTTAAGCCTTAATCAGTTAACATATTTTAGCTAAGACTTCTTAAAGCCCCATTTGTCAGGGCAAGTCCACAGTGTGGTGTGAAGTGCAGCAGAAGAGCAGATGTCCTTCATTCTAATGCAAACAAAGGGCACATGAAATAAAATACTGAGCATCACTTTTGTCAGAACACAGAAGTGTGTGGTGGCAATGGAGTAGAGCAAGGAGCTGGAGCGGTGTAAGCTAAATTGCTTGCTTTGGGCTGCTTAATGAAAGCCTGCAGCAGTGGGTGGCCAGCTCTGGGCAGATGTGTGAGCCTGGAAACAAGCGCTGCTCGCCGGGCAGATTAAAGCTGCTCTCGTTGACTGCTGAGAGTGTTGGCAGTGCAAGACTCCTGCCTGCTGCCTCATGTGGTTCCTCCTTGTCAGGCACAGGGCAAGTTGCAGGTTTTTCTTGCTCGTGTGAGACAGTGGTCAGTTCGTGCTAAATGCTGACAGGAGGGTAGGAGAGTGAGGAACCTCTTTGGCCTTGTGGACTTGGGATGGGTGAGCATGCTCACGTAGAGCAGCAGAGCACTGGGCAGCATCTTCCATGCTTGGACCATGCTGCTATCTGCTCTTGGTGTTGTGCTGGGGAGAGGTCATCCACTGAGCACAGTGTGGCAGCTCCCTGTGCTGCTCTGCTTCTCCTCAGGCTGGTGCCCTGAGCCTGCCCCAGGTTATTGCTTCTCTCAGACAACTTACCATAACTGCACATGTCATCTCTTCACATAAAGCAGCTAGAAAAGGCCAGTGTCGCAGATCTCCCCTGGTAACTGCTGGTGGTGCTTGGTCCTGCTTGAAGCAGGGTAAGCTGTAGGACATTGGCCCTAGTGACAGCATTCCTACTGTTCCTGAAAGCTTCAGCCTTTCCTTTCTTACCATGTACATGCCTTGCATCCCCAAACTGGGCTCGGCTGGCTAAGCASCATCTCTGTAGGTCAGTAGAGCGTGGAAACAATCTCAGCTTTTGTGGTGCGGGCAGAGCCCATCTCCCAGCCTTGTTTTACACATGCATATTTCAGGAGGCTTCCAGATGAAGCAGTCAATGTGCTCTTTGTCACCGTGCTCTCGGGGAAGGTGGCGAGGCTGAGGCTTGGTGAAAAGATACTATGGCATTCTCTGTGTCGCGCAGTAATTAGTAATTTGGTATTAAAATCCCCCATCAGTGTTGACCAAGCAAGGTTTTCTTTGTTAGATATGTTAATGTTTTCTAGGGATGTATCCAATATCCACTAGATTTTGGATGAGATGGCATGTGTATGATATGGTGTGTGTGCGTGCCTGTCTGCAACTAGTGAAAATGAGCTAGAGGAAATAAAATGACATATTTCTTAAGATGTCTTGTGTGTAAGGATTCAGGAAAATATGTATGTATTAAAGTATCTTGATAAACACAGATTTCTCAAATGTTTCCTTTGATACTGCTTAGGTTATCAAGAGTGTGTTAGAGGGGATTTTTAGATGCTTATTAAAATCGGATGCATTCCTGCTGTGTTCATCAGTGTCTTTTTGCATAGTTTTGTCTGTCCATTTGTGTAAAGATTCATTCACACAGTAGCTCCTTCAAACAAGAGGAACTAGCTTTGCTGATTGTGCCATCTCTAATAGTGAAACTCTCTGTGCTGACCATTTACTGCTGTCTGGAGCCTTTMGTCTGCGATGCCCCAATCCAAGTCTCGTCAGCCCCAGTCTTGTTCACATCCTTACTCCCTTCTCCACATCTCCTTTGGAACTTTCCTCATGTAATCCTGCATTAGGAGAGGGGAATGACTGGCTAGCAATGTAAATAGAAATGTTTGAGAAGTTACTAGTAGGATACTGAGGTATTTTCAGGATTTTGCCCTTGTTATTGTAGGCCAGGATGGAATGTGTGTGTATGTCTGCAGGATATGGATTTCCTTTTTATTAAGGAATAGTTTTCACATTCATACACTTGATCAAACAGCATAGAATGATATAAACCAGCAGCATATCTGTGCCTAAGTAACAGTAGCTAGAGAAAATGCTGCATTTACTGCCTTAAGGAGAAGACAGCCATGTATCACTGATAGATGATATTGCTGAGAGCAAGTTGGTGCCTGTGATTTGATATTTGTTCTTTTTGAAGTGTGCAGTGAACGTACATCAGTGTTTGCTAAATTAGGTTTTGTTTCTACTGAGAAGCCAGAAGGGCCTSAACTTACATTTTAGGAAGTACTTATAAATTCTGCTGCCCCTCTCCAAAGTGTAGCATCTTCGATCTTCCACAGGGTAAGGCAGAAATGTTTAAAAGCTTCCCTGATAAAAACCAGCTTGGTAATATTAAGGAATAGGAAGCAGCTGGAAGAGGTGCTTGTGCCCCACAGGAGGTTTCCCTGCAAAGTCCTAAGTCCTCCCAATTAGTTTGTTTTATTTTAATGATTTTTCTTTTTTTCCCCTTCCCTCTCCTTCCCAGTTGGTAATCTTTTTGGAGATGGGTTGCCTGTCCATTGGATAGTGCCAAACATGATTTGGTTTTTTGTCCTTGTCTCAAACATTAAGTGCTACAGCAATAAAATTACACTGATGCTTTCATTAAAAAGACGCATCCTCATCATAAACCACTTTCCAGAATTGAAAATAACGAGCTGCTTTGACAGTGCACTCSATATAGTGGCCTTTTCAGACTACCATCTCCATCACAAAAAAAGGATCTGATTGTTAATCCGATCCATTGTGGAAGCTGCTGCRTTCCTGTCACTTGGGCAAGGTGTATGGAGTTTCCTAATGTAAAACTCCTGGGTTGGAGGGAACACTTTGGAGGCTTTCTAAGAACWTTGTCCCATGTCAGATACAAATTACTCTGGAACTTCTCTGCACCGACTGTCATGTTGYCCACTTAGACCTTTGCCATTTGTCATGCCTTTGGGCTGAAGGGATGAAGCAAATGAGTTTTGCAAGTCTTGGGAGGAGAAATGCAGTGTTTTCTTCCTGTGTACATCAGGCTCCAGGTAGGGGTTTTGGCAGTCTAGCTGGAGCTGAGCTAACTCAAACCTGAAACCAAGTGGGAGAACTTACATAAATTCTCTTGGGCATCCTGGGTCTTTTTTTCATGCCTGCTGACTGTTTTCATCAGTGTCCAATATAAACCGAGTTCCCTACTATCACAGCTGATGAGGAATATATTGCTTTCCAGATTGTCAGCTTTTGGAAAACTAATTTTTGTCTGCAATAAGCAATTTTTTGTTGGCTGTGTTCAAAGCACATCTTGGTCAGAATCATGAACATGCAATTATTTCAGTAGATTGATTTGATATGTTATAGAACTGTGTCCTGTTTTTCTATTACGTGTTTGTTTTTCTTCGGCTAGTATCCATTTAAGATGATGTACATTTTTCTGGCCTTTGTTCCTTGCTTTAATCGCTTATTATGCAAGGACAGCATAGATTTTTTTTTTTTACTGCCTCATATCTTGTTGCCTTTCATATGACCTTGGAAGGATTTGGAACAYGGTGTCTCTGACCTTAGACACTTTCTGAACTTCATGCAGCATCAGTGGCTTCTGTAGCATTGGGAGATACAGCCTCTTTAATTTCCTGATTTCTATAAATTGTTCTCATGACATTTAYTCATGATTAAAATAAAAAATGTGTGGTAGAGGCAGATTACACATGCCTACRTTGCCTACTGAATGGCAGTCTGGGTGAAGAAAAGAAGATGAGATTGAATTTAAGAGAACTGAAGCTCATGGGTCTTTGGCAACCTCCAAGTTATTGAACCAGAGTAGACCTAATTTCCCTGCTCTGTGCTATGGTAATAATCCCATTCCTGTGCAGTTTCCTGGCACCAGGCTGAGGCATGCTTTCAGTGAACTCTGCAAATAAATGGACCTAAATGGAGGAGAGAGGGAGGCTTCTCTCTTGTGTATTATGTATCAACAAAATGCACTGAGAGAGGCAGATGCCAGGTGCTACAGAAATGTGAAGTACTGTTGTCTGCCTGTGTCCACATGAATTATGTGCCTAGCTCAGCTTCCTTCCCTTTGGATTCTGGGTCTGTGCAAACTCTCATTGATGTAATAAGCGTGATACAAGAAGATTTTTCTGGGTAGTAAATATGATTGACCGTTTTAGACTTATAAAGGTGTGAGCTTCATCCTGCAGAGAGAGGTTCCACTAAGCACCGAAGTAGGTCAATCTAATTATAATTGGCTTTAATGAGCGCTACTCGGCAGTTCTTTACCTGTAGCTGTTTGGCACTCAGAAGTACAAATGCCGTTGCTGCCTTTCAAAGAGGCAACCAGAAATCAAAAGAAGTAATTTCTAGTCTGATCCATTTCAACTTGAAAGCCTCAGTTATCTGCATAAACAGGGTAAACAAGCCAGCATCAATAAGAGAAGTGAGCGCGATTGCAGGCAGCAATGATCACCATCAAATACCTGCCATAGGAAAAATTCTGCTCCTGGCTGCACGACAATTCCCTTGCAAGCTGTTGGAATGCAGATTTGGTGCGAGTAGTGGAAGGTACTGCAGGCTGAAATTGCTCCAAGTTAAATGGTGGGAAGGTAGAATGGAGGGAGGGCAAAACTCCCGTCTTTAGACCTCACGTTTCCTCTGTTCTCCAAGACCAGGAAATAAAATTCAGTAGAAAGRATCCTGCATGATCTGTTTTGATGATAAGGATATTGTAACTTATAACCTGCACTCTCTTGACTTGCATTTTTGTCTTTATTTTTTTTGCCAGCCCAGAACTGCAGTCACATTTTACAGGGCCCAAATGGGACGATACAGAGCCCAGGCTTTCCATATGGATATCCAAATTATGCAAACTGCACGTGGACAATCACTGCTGAAGAGCAGAACAGGATACAGCTTGTTTTCCAGTCGTTCGCGTTAGAGGAAGATTTTGATGTATTATCCATCTACGACGGCCTGCCTCAGCAGGGGAATCTGAGAACAAGGTACRGCACTAATAACAATATTTAACTGTGCTTGAGTTTCTGCTACCGCGATGACTGTCTTGCAGTTTTGTGCTGTAGTAAGCTAGGAGTGCTTCATGAATAGTTCTCGTAGCTGTTTTGATTTTGTATGTTTGGTAAGATGTGAAATGTTTCTCTGAGTGTCTGACAAGAGTGATTTATCACAAGTCATTCCAGACGTTTGGACGAGTTGATTAGAAAATGGTGCATGAGGAAAGGGGAGCTGATGTGCAGAGGAGCTTCCCTCAATCCAAAAGAAATTCTCTGAGAGGGGGAGAAGATGGCTAAAGCAATGTATGTGTATGCAGGAAACCTGCGTTGCACTTCGTAGCTCTGCTAAATACTTCATGGGTGCCTTTAGGGAATTGTCTAATTGGTCATCAGCCCACCAGTTGGACAGGGAGAGTACTCTTCCATCTCCGGGGGTGAGGAGATATGAAGGAATAAATGTCAATGTGAAGCCTCTGCATGGATGTTGATCTCAGAAGCTTTTTAGTACTGTCTTAATATTAGTAATAAATGAAATGGGCTAATTATGAAAAGTAATGTATTGCTACTAGAGCAACTGTTACCTTTTTATGTTTGACTCCTGCCTGCGTTTGAAGGAGTCAATCTCATGCATCTGCTTGAGGTGGTGATAAAATCAGCACCCTGATGAGCAACCTGATGAGTTGTGACATGACTGCAGTTTCCTGGGGGTCATAAATTACAGCTGATGTCTAATGTATTTGTAACGTATTCCAAAAATGARGTAAAAAAAGTAAGTTGCAGAAAGTAAGTAAGGCCTTTAGAACATGAAGCTGCTCTGTGCTGGTTGGTGTCTCACCTCTTTGTTCAGGTAACTTTTTTYTTACATCAATCTTGCCTCATTAAACTCTGTAGCTGTTACTCAGCATTGGCCTTTCTTCTTTTCTCTTTCCTTTGGCTATCAATTTGATGTTTTTTTTCTCAGACTGCTTTCCAAATGCACTCCATTCATCATGAGGTGCAGCACCCGAAGATGGATGACCATGCGTCATTCATCAAGACTCCTKCTACCATGAGGCAGGCCGCAGTGAGCTGCGAGCGGAGCCAAGGGAGGCAGGAAAACCCGCTGCTTTGGTGAGAAGGAAGCTGTCTTGTTATGTGTAATTAAGGCCCATCAACAAGGCAGTTAAGAAGAAGACAGGAGCCATATCTCTCTCCTTCTCCYACTGTGTTTGCTCCTCCTTCCCCCTGCCCTCCAGCTCTTTGCTGTTGCACCTATTTTAGTAAGCAGGAGGTCTTTTTAAATAAAAGAAATCAGAGTTTTTGATGCAGTGAACTGGGTTCTTCAGGTGGTAGCAAATGAAAGCATGAATAAGCTGAGGGAATTGGGCAACTGTGCAGTTGGAAAGCAGCTTTATGGAGAAGGAGCTGGGAGTTCTGGTAGGCACGGTGAACACGAACCAGCAGTGTTGCCTCTTCCTTGACTGAGAACAGAGTAATCCTGGTGTAATGAGTTGGTTATTACCTGTTGGTGAAGCTCCCCTGTGTCAAGGGATGGAGAATGGTTAGATTGCTCCAAACTCTGCTGCTCTTTTGAAGCCAGACATTGCTGAGAGCTCCTGTAGTTTGAGTTTGAGTCTGTGCCTTTCTGAGAAGGGGTTAATAGTTCTGTTCTTCCTGTGTTGGCAAACACCCTATTGTGTTGCCTTTTAATGTGGTGTGAAAGTTCCCTAATAGAATAAGACCGAACTTAATCCAATGAGACATTTGCTAATAAACTGCTTGACTGTATATTAGGGAATTTGCATTGTGTGTTTGTGATGAGTATGTGAATATTAAATGCTTTTCAGTGTCTTAATTTAGCTATCCAGGACTGTTGTCATCTTTTGGTGCCAGGACTTTGCCTTGTTTGCTGAAATCAGAGTTGGTTTCYGAGTCTGCACTCGAGCTTCTCAGATAACTGCACCTTCTGCTGCTGCTGTACACTGGCTTTCGGCAGAGACCGTTACAGCAGAATCCTCTTTGGATGCAGATGCAGGGATGACTTGTAGATTTTTTACCTTAAGTAGGAGAGCTGTGTCTCTTCAACAGCTTGGATGAGATTTATAGCTACCTCCAGTGTCTGCATGTGGCTTCCCTTCCCTTGAGCTGTGTAAAACAGAGCAAACTCCCCCAGAAGTCCAGCCTTCGAGTTCCTAAACGTTCCGAGCTGCCAGTGGGATCAGAGGGCCATGTGTGGAGCCTGGAAGCTGCAGCTGCTCAGGAACACCCTTCCCGTGTGTTCCCTTGTGCCTCGCTGAGTGTCCATGGTAAGAGGCTGCTCTGGTCAGCTTATTATCCAGAATTATTATTATCCAGGTCTGTTATCCAGAACTAGATAGTGGCTCACACCACCTCGTGTGAACTGTGCTGGAAGCCGTGGCTTTTTTGCTTGGGCAATGCAAAGCCACCCAGACCCATGTACTCRGAATCTGAAGCATTTGCATCTCATTAAACCAGAAAGATAACTCGCCAAAAGGTGGCCTAAAGAAAGCTGCAGTGTGTGTATGCAGTTTATTTTTAGTAAGCTCTTTGGATAAACACCCCTTGGATAAAGCTCATCCTGAAGAGTTTAAGCCATATGTTGTTATCCCTACTACAGTAGTACACTGAGGTCCCACTGGGAATAGAGTTGCACAGTGCTCTGTTCTGACACTCCGGATTTATGCTTGGATTAGGACTAGTCAGTTTAGAAAATGGAGTGAGTTTGTTTATTCTTGCTTCTCAGACACTTAGGGGTGGCCGTTCTGAAGGGTGACAGAAGAGTTTTCAGAGCAATACTGCCATTGCAGTGCTGCGTGTTCAAACTACGCAGGCTCTCTGCTGTATTTACTTGACTGAAAAGTTAAATATTTTGCTTGATTTTAATACTGTGTGATACTACTGATAACGAGGTGAATTATCCCATGGGGTGACCTACTAACTCCTAGTAGAAATATTAGCTAGAGAGATACTGTGTCGTCTTTATTCCTTGTTGATAACCAACTGATTACGGTTTAAAAAAAAAAAAAAATTGGGGGGACTAGTATAGAGCTTCATAGTGGAGGGGAGAAGTAGAGGAGAAATCCACCCCCATGCAAGGTGCCCTTGCTTGCCAAGGCACAAAGCTGACATCAGGTCAGGCAGGATGCAGGCTGAGCAAATTCACTCCCTAATAAACAGCACCAGTTTATCTGTTCTCTCTGGTCAATTGAAAATATCTCTGCTCGTGTCGCTTACGTTTCTCRTGCAGATCATGCATGCAAAGCTCGATGTTCTTGGTTTGCAGATGAGGAAATCGAAATAGAGGCCAAATGCATGGGGTTGGTTGGGATTTGTAATAATGTGATCACAGGGCAGGCGTGTGGATTCCTGCAGTTTAACAGGGCTTGTGCTGTGTTGACACTGGAAGGATGGTTATTGGATTTGCTGGAATTGGTTCTGTGCTGTGTTGGCTTCCAGAAATTCTTGGGGGAATAGCATTTGTCAGCTGATGCGAGGCAGAGCTCTGCTCGTTAGGATTTTCTGTTGAGTCACCTTTAGTCACATACTACAGTCCTTTGTAGTTAGCTCAGGTGTCCAAGGTGACTSCGGTTCTCTTTACTACGGGTAAGGATAAATGAATAAAACCAAGCAGTGGGCCAGCTAAAGCCTCCTGTCATCCTTAGTCAGCTTCAGAATCCTCCCTCCTTTGCCCTTTAGCAGAGTCTTTTGTCACTTTGCATTAACTCCCTGGAAATAAAATAAGCATATATTCAGGCGCTCTGCTGTTTAGAATAAAGTATGTGCAATTTTATTTCTGAGAGGATACTCATTTCAGCAGCTCCAGCAGCATTAAGGACCCTTTGCCAGTTGTCCTGTCATAATGTTCTGGGGAAGTGCTGAATATTTAAACTTTGCCTGTGAGATAATTGATGGAAGCAGATCTGAGTGTCTGTAAGAGCTAATGGGGTTAATGCAGCTGCAGCCAGGGCTGTTCCATTTTGACAGGCTGTGTTCAGTTTTTCCTTACTAGGACAGTGCTTATCAGGATGAGGGATCTAAACTAATAATTGGGGTGGGAGGGGTTTTCTCTGCCACTGTGCTGAATACAACAGGTTCAGGATAAGCCTTGAGGCTCATTTGGCCTGTCTTCAGCCTCTTAAACAGATGGAGAAATAGGGTGGTTGAGCAGCTTGGTTTAATAGTGAAAGGAGCTGCTCTCCCGTGGCATTGCTTGGATTGTATAAGAAAAGTTAYCTGTGGTAGCACCTTCCGTTGTGCTGTAGCCTGTACAATCCTGATATAACAGGGTCTTACTGAAAACTGGAGTCTTTTATTCATGCCACTAAGTAAATATTAATTGGGGAGGTGATTTCCTTTCTGGTGTTTTGTCAGCCKTTTGTCTATGAGACTGGAATTTCTTCCAGGTAGGACTATTCCCTGCTGTGTGTTTAGTGCTGGGGACTGGCTGCTRTTATTGGACCTTGAGGCATTGCTGGTGTACAAACAATAATCCGCTTTCAGAATTACTTTTGTGCTCTATTTTCACTCTAAATTGTCAAATAACCATGTTAATGGGTAGAATCTAATGGTAAACTTTGACAGTGGCTCTTGCTTTATATTGAAGTATACTGTGTATAGAAAGGCTTTCTATAATTAGGCAGTATCCAATAGATTTAATTAAGACTGAACTAGAATGKTTTTTTTGATAGGTCTATGAGCAGTGAATGCCATTAGCAATTRAGGTAATTTTGAAGGTAGGTTTTAAAATGTGTAAATTTTGGATGGCGAGATGATGGCCTTAATCTTGCAGAAACTGAACTACTCCCCAGGAGTTTTTGTAGGATTTCTCATTTTCTAGGTTGCCAAATCCATTGAGAAGATGCAGTCGTGTTCCCTAGAGGAGGGGAGGGAACTGCCTTAGTTACCCAGGGAGTTACTAGCTGTGAGCTGCCCAGTTCCRGTGTTCCTGGACTTGCCTCATGAAAAGAAGCTTTGACTTCATTAGTACAGAGCAAGATCTTCAGCAATAAYTTCACTTGGTAGTAGATCCTGACATCAGCTAACACCAAGGTCACCGATGCCTCCTTCCTTGCTGAGGAGTGTGTGCCTTGCACAGAGGAGACAGGGTGCAGTGGGCTCTAGGGAAATGCCAGCTGTAGGATGACCTCCTCAGGTTTTATTTTAGAAGTTGAATATGATTTGCAAAACGTTTCAAGGGCTTCAAATGGAGGGTCTG
Source organism: Nothoprocta perdicaria (assembly GCF_003342845.1). Taxonomy (NCBI): domain Eukaryota; kingdom Metazoa; phylum Chordata; class Aves; order Tinamiformes; family Tinamidae; genus Nothoprocta; species Nothoprocta perdicaria. The sequence goes on from NW_020455566.1 coordinate 2,338,520, forward strand.
TTTGCTAGAAGGCTTGAGCTATCCAAAGACGTGGTGATGTCTTTGAAGAAGTACATGTAAAATAGAAGTGTGAAATGCTTTTGTTCTGTCTAGTAGTTGTTTAATATAATAGTTAATGGCCTTGGAAGTCGGGGTCTTCAACTCTGGAGGTGCTTGGCAAGGTGGCTGCTGCCTGAAGTGTTCCCTGTTCCCGTCTTATGGCACATGAAGTCTGAGAGCAAGAGAGAAGTGAGTAACATGGGAGCAAGCAGTGCACACGGGTCAGACAGGCAGAGCCTTGGGATTTGTTACAGCATTTTGTTTTCCCCCCATCATCCAACACATCTGAAAATCAAATTTTTGATTAACTTCTCTAACTGCGAGGGACAGCTTGTATTGTTTGATATTTGTTCCATTTGGGTGATTCTTTTTAATTTCTGCAGCTTCGTAGAAACCAGTCTGCTGGATAGAATGCAAATTCCTGCTCTTTCCTTCTCATCCATTGCCATTAATTTTAGTCAGCATTATGGCATCTTGAGGAGGTGCTGTAGCYGGGCTCTGCCTGGTGCTGTGCTGTGCGGCCGCAGCCCGCGTGGCAGCATCCCGTGCGGAGCGGCTGCCCTCGCGGGGCTGCTGCCGGCCACGCTGTCCCCTTGTGCCTTGGTGCCCACACAGGGGCTTGGCGGAGCAGACCTGTGCTCACCCCGCAGGGCAGCTTTGCTCTTCCCCCTTGCATAACTGTCTGTTTGATGTTCTTGAACACCAGTCGGGGTGTGTGTATACCCAGTACCAGCCATTGACAGGCCATAACAAACGTTTGTGCCTTGCTGTGTGGCTCTGTGCTTATTCTCTTGGGTATTGACCAGGGAGGCCTCCATTTAGCTGCTGCTCATGGAAAATGATGGTTTCCAGCGTTCCTTGGGTCATGCGTGTGTGTTTGGGTCTCAACAGGAAATGACCATTTCTTTCTCTTGAGAATTTATGATGAAATCCCTCAATCTGCTAAATTGTGAAGTTGTTTGATGATCGAGTATTGCTTGGGGAGAAATCCTGGCCTCCCCAGGAGGTGCAGGAGTCTCGATGTTGATTTATTCCTAGGACATCAGGCAAAGACGTGCTGCTTCATTATCAGGCTGACATCCAGTGCCCTTGTTTTGTTCCTCTCGCTAGTTCTTGTACACAAGCATATTAACCAGTAGGAACATAACAGAACTTAAGTAATATCTGTTAATTTGCAGGCCTTTTTAATTAAAAAAAAAAAAAGTAAAAGTGAAGGCAGGCAGCTTTCAGCTCTGGGAACTGCTGGCCCCGCTACAGCATTTGAAAAGTGTTGGTGATTTATATTTTCTTGTCATTCCCAGTTTGTAATACCTGTGACTGCTGCAAGTCTGATGTTTGGCCCCTGTGATGCAGGAGTTGGATGCGTCTCAAATGCGAGTGATGCTCTCAAAGACATTTGAGGCCTTCCAACCTCTCTTCAATGATTCTGGGATGATAGGGATTATATGGTGAGRTTGGGGCCCAAAAGGAAGGCCCAGTGACGTGGGATGCCCAAAATTTAGCAGGTAGGGGCAGATACGGCAGCCTGGCTACTGCTTTCAGCRCTGTGATTTCAAAAGCTGCTTCCTGAGTGGACAAGCACAGAGGAGCTTGGTTAGGAACGCTGGGGTCCTCAAGATGCCCTTATTTACTTGGCCTTTCTCGTGTTTAAAGCTGTTTTGAACATACGTGTCTGCTTGTGTTGAAGGCTTCTCAGGCCGTGGGGCTCTGCGCAGTGTGCGGCGGAGGCGGCAGCGCTGCTGCTGGCTGCTCCCAGTCCTGGGATGTTCAGATCCCTCCTGCCAGGCTAACACTGCCCTGTTGCTCGCTGCTTTCATTCTGTTTGGCAGAATTTGAGCCCTGTGAGTAGCAGGGGGTTCTGAGAAGTTATTTTCCCATTTACTGAATTTCACACCCCTGATGATTTTTTTTTGTTTTGTTTTCTGAGGAAAGCCAGAAAATAACCTAGAACTGCCAAGTTTTGAATTGAAACTCCTGAACCTGCCTTGGCTTTTGTCCCTGCTTGGCCTCATTGACTCAGAATGTCAACTCGGCTTCCCCCAAGAAGTTGCTAGAATTTGCTGAGCCTTTTGGAGAATTCTTTTTCTTTTAGGTTTTTAGTATTTCAGCAGGGAATATGGGTGCCAGAATGTTCTGGATATTTGCTGGCATCTCATTAGCTACCTGGCAGAGTAAAAGTGAAATGAACATGGAAGGAATGTGATAATTTTGAAGTCTGTGATCTTCCTGCTCTTTTGCATTTGATGAAGAAAATGAAACTTATTTAGATTTGAAGCTTTCGTAGCAGTTCACAGTTTGAGAACTGTGATGACCTTGTATTTGAGGTGGCTGTGGAGGCCTTAGGCCTATAAATAACCTGTAAATAACCCACTTCTAGTGGGAATTGACCCCCCAAATCCATTTTCAGGGGAGAGGTCCATACACAGTGGTATCTGAGCCACGTGATGGTCCCAAGTCTGGAGTACTTGATGAAACCTCTGTTGGAACCAGGTGGATATGGGAAGGAGTCTTTGTGGCCAGAGGAACTGCGTTTGGTGAGGAAAGCAAAGTGGAGTTGATTCCCAAATGACCCTGGCAAATGGTTCTGCTTGTGTCCTCCAAGTGTAATTGAGAACTGCTTGCAAAGCTCCAGATGAACTGTAGCGCGCACACACACAAAAATGGAATATATGGCACCTCCTCATAAAATTCAGCCTCTATCTTTGAATGTAGAGGAATGTAGAWCCTTTGTCACATCTCCCACCTGATCAGGAGGTGCATTGCCTTGTCATTTTGAAACTACTCCTTGCACAGCATAGCCCTACATGGCAACGGTGTCCATGTGGTTAGAGAGCTGGCATTAATGCATCAGTCCATGTCCTCAAATGCACGAGATGCCCAGTGGAGCAGTGCACCTAATGCTGGAAATGAACTCAGGCAAGTTAGTAGTTTGGTCTCGTCATCCTCATTAGCCATTTCAGCAGCAGATTCAGCAGCTTCATCAATTGTGTGCTTTGCTCTAGGTTTTCTTGAGGCTTAAATTCAGGTCTGCTTGTGGTAGACAAAGGGAGATTTCCCTGAAGACAGTGGTGGCAGGGCTGGAAACAGCACTAAGGGTTCCCATCGCAGGGATTTACTTTCCAGTCAGCACCSGCTTTTTGCTTAATGCATTTATTGTGTGTATTTTTACAACAAATCCTGTTTATGTCAATAAAACTGCTCAAACATTTGTGTCTTTACAGACATAGCAACCTTATTTTCTGTGAAATGTTAGAATCGTTCTCTTGGCAAATATTGATTGAGGAGGGAATTTAAGGGACAGAGGAAGATAGTGTATTTAAAAAAAAAAAAAGTTTATTACAGTCTTGGTAAGAAAAATATATAGTAATACACATCAAAAGGAGCCAACTGATGGTATTATTTAAAAACAACTTAATTATCAACCAGCTGGGCAGATGGGAAGATTGGAAAGTGACATGGAATAAAATGGGACATGTGGCCTTGGCTGGCAGCAAAGTAGATTGGCATTGCTTTGTGAAATATGAACGGAGAATTTATAAGGAGTTATTGATGCTGTTGCTTGCAAAATGCATGTGATTGAAGGTATTTGTTCAGAATGTGTTTGTAGCTTGATTCACAAATAAAAACAGCTTGGTTTTGAGCTTAAAATGTTCCAACAGTTTTAGTAAATCTGCATTCATCTCTGCCATGCTTGAAATGAGTTGCAGTTCTTTGCACCAAGTGTGCCTTGTGCATAGCATTAAATAAACTGCAAAGTAAAACCACGGCCTGAGGAGACTGTAGCAAGGGAGAGGTCGAGCTCTCTGACTAGAGGGCTCTGCCCTTGCTGCTCTCCGGCCCTGTAAGTTTTGGACTCTGTGGCTGAGCTGGGTTTAACAGAGTCAGTCAGGATTCTGGGGCAGCGAGTTGCTGGTTGGGTGGAAACGGGCAGGAAGGTGCAGAAGAGCTGCAGCGCTTGTGCTGTGATGCTGCCTGTGTTGTGCTGTGAGGCTGCTCCTCAGCAAGAGACTGCATCTCCCAATCCTTGGGTCTTCTGGACCAAGTCTGCGGGCCTGTTTGCATCCTGCCAGGACAGCCCCCACGGGAAACCCTTCCCACGGGAAACCCTTCCCACGGGAAACCCTTCCCACTCGGCCCCTGTGTGCTTGGTGTTCTGCAGAGCCAAGTCCTCACACACGTTTGTGCCAACAAGGCGTTTGCATGAACACCTGCTGAAAACAAGGACGAGCTGTTTTACTCCACAAACATTTTGTTTCTTTTGGTGGAGTTAGTTTTTCTTTGCTATAAGTGGAAGGATTAAATTAATCAAGAGAACATGCAATTAATGCCAGTGAGCTAAGACAAATGGCTTCCAAAATTTGCATTGAAACTTTTGCCTGTGTCATTATAGTGCCATTAGAAGCCGGTTGAGTGTGTTTTGTCCAGAGCACCATTTCAGCCTTACAGGGGTTTGATATTAAAGGGCAACCGTCTAAGTAACACCAGAGAATCAGACAAGACTGGCTTTTTGTGTTCTGCAGTGAGCACGGTCTGGAATTGTCTTCAGCTTGTGCCCTGCCTGCGCTCTTTGATTAATGAGAACTTCCATGGCATCAGTTACCCTGCCAATATGCTGGAGAAAAAAAAAAAAAAAAAAAAAAAAGGCTAACAAATCTCACTGTAATTGCTTGTTTCTTTAATAAAACAATACAGGAAGGGAGAAAAAAAATATTTGACAAGATCTACTTGGGGAAAAAGGTTCTGAATAAGACAAGTCTGTGAGAAAATGCACGCAGTGAGTTGGCTCTCTCCTCAGGAGGGTAGTTTCTCCACACGTAGTGTTGAAAAAGGGAAAAAATCTKCACCCTTTTTTGTGCTACAAGAAAGCCTCAGGCGTGTGAAGAGAAGGCAGAGAGGAAGCAGCAGCGTGATCCTAGGACTGCAGATGCTGCAGGAATTCTGCTCTGGAGCTTCACGGTCCTTCTCGCCAGAAAGATGCGCTTCCTCGTGTGGCCCGTGCCGCTTCCCCATTGCGGGCTGACCTGGTGATTTCTCGTCCCTTCCTCTGTGGACACAGAACACCTTTCTCTCCRTTTTCCTCTTTCTTATTTTTTCATAGTTCCTACACTTGATCTTGCAAAGGTTTAGCTTGATGTTTTCTTGGGATGGTGCTTCAGGAGCGTCGGTTTGGTCCTTAYGGACTCTTGTCATTGTAGCTACATATGGCGAGGAGAGCGGTTCATTTGGGGGGGTGGTTCTTTAACAGGTGCCTTGAAATTGCGTGCAGGGACGAGGCAGTGAAGTATGATGCAGTGTAATTTAATGCTGGGTTAAATGATGCAATCCAGTGCGTTTCCATTAGATGTTCCGAGACACTTCTCTAGCATTTATGCTTTAAATGCTGTTGGATTGCCAGCTGCAATAACTATTTTGATTGCAGTCTGAGCTGATGGTGGGCATCCTACCAGAAAAATAATGTGTTCTGTTTTAATTATGACACCTGCACTCCAAAATGGAAGCCTGCGTCACTSTACATGATACAGTTGTACTTGCTATAGTGCAAGAGCATAATGTGCAAYGCAGGGAGGTGAGCACGTCTGCAGAAGGGCCAGGCTTGGGGCGGCTCTCTGCCAAAGAAAAGATATATGGAGAGTATAGGATTCCTGTAGCAGGGTGTTTGGGGGTTTGTATCTTGTTTTTGCCATACTGTGATGCAAGGACAACTCATGGAGCAGTATTTCTGGCACTGGTTTAGCTTGGCTCATCGCAGTGATAGCAGAGATAGGCGAGTGCAGAACATATTGAAACTCTTAGTCATTGTTGGCCCYGAGCAGCGTAAGGGGGCGACTTGTGTGCACTCCGTCTCAAATGGGCAATCAGCAGCCTCGTCGTATGGCAGAGAGCCCCCTCAGTTACTGCTTSCACATTTTGGTTTTGGGACAGTTAACAGGCGCTGTGGGTGAATCCTGTCCTTGGCAATGGCAGGCGAGAATTTAACATGAATGGCCTAAAAAAAAAAAAAAATTCTTTATGTAAATCTGTTATGTAAATCACCTTAGCCAAGTGCAAGGCGAAGGATTATAAGTTATAAAACTGTAATTGTTTGTCAGGAATGTGCATTAGCTGTTCTTGGGCTGTGTCAATATACTATCGGGGATTTAGTGTCTGGGATCCTATATCGCCAGCTTAAAAATATAACCAAACAAAATTAACACTTGCCATTTAGCTCTGAGAGTTGGTTTGCAAGGGAGAAGGGGGGAGAAAAGTCAGCCACTGGTGTCTGAGTCTCAGGAATGTTGTCTTTGTCCGTGTCCTGGGCTTGTCRTCCCTTTCTGCAGCTGGGTTCTTGCACTTGTTTGCGGGCAGGTCTCTGTGTGCTCTCGCCGCAGCCCATCTACTGGGCCACATCGTGTGGAGAAGCAGGGGCTTTGCTTGTCCCAACAAGAAAGGAGGGACGGGTGATCGCAGCCTTCCCTGCGGCGCGTGCGGACACGGAGGATGAAAGCGCTCCTCTGGGCTGGTTCCCTTAGGCTCAGTGCAACAAGGGGGGGGAAGATTCCCAGGACCTTAATTCAAACCTTTTCCTTTACATAACCACAGAGCAAATACTCTTTGAAGACAGATGCCCTGATAGTCTTCAATTAATTGGTAGTATCAATTTTATTGCCTGCTCACTTCTGCTATTTTAGATTGAGTATTCARTTTAACGTAGTTTATATAATGATGGAGACCTTCATCTAATGCCTTTACTCCAAGGATTTCAGAATGTGAACTCAGACCTCAAATGTTGCTCCCGTGTGGATAGGTGAAGTTGTTCCAGCTGGGGGCTGCTCGGAGCCCCCGGGGCTGGTAGAGCCGGGCTCCGCAGGCTGCGCTGCTCTGCTCTGCTCTGCTCTGCTTGCTGCGAGCGCCCAGGGCAGCGGGCCCTGCGGAGCACCCAGGCTGCTGGTGCATGGTGTGAGGCAGAGCATGGCTGAACACGGGATCACTGAAGAAATGGATTAATAGACACGCTGGTAAATGGGGAGGTGTTAAAAGCCTTGCTCTGGGTGATGCAAGCAGTGAGGATGGTTTGTCCAGCGCTAGCTGAACAGTTCTTGAAGTCAAACTGTTGTGGTCTGTGTTGCTTTTTCAAGTTCCGATGCTCCSCCTTAGGCTGTGGTGTGTTGGCCGCAGTGGCTCCGCTCTGCAGCTTTTCTGTGTAATTGGCCACGGGCATAACCCTCCTCTTGGTTTCTTTCAGGTTAACTGGCTTCCAGCTGCCGGCTCCTGTTGTGAGTACCGGGATGGTGCTGTCCCTGTGGCTTGTGAGCGATTACGCAGTCAGTGCTCAAGGCTTCCAGGCRAGCTACGAAGGTAAGTGTGCCCTGTTTGGTAATTGTAGCTTGGATCTTCTCTGTGTCTGAGTTACAGCAGGATGTGAGCAAGTTCTTTAGTCAGAAAGAATCATATGTGATGGCGTGGTAGCTTCAGGAAGCCTTGTCTTGCAGCTCCAGTTCTTGGCCGTGACCTCCGAGGACAGATGTCAACTTGCATACCACAGTGCAGGAATGTTCAGTGGCACATGGCACCCTGCTTTTGCACTTCCTGGGGTGTTACTGTTGGTTCTGGTGATGATAACTTARTACGTGTAATGCCTGCCACCAGGAGCCTTCATGAGGCTCAGCCAAAGAGTGCCTGCTTTCAGCAGTTAATTCACTGCAGCTCTCTTCCATATGAAGGTCGTTGCTCTGTCTCTTTGCATGGCTTTTCCATGTTCTGTCTTATCTGGAGACTCACTTCATTATATTTTGGATATGTGTTTTTTTAATCACAGGGATCTCAGCTATGCAGTCCTTTTGCCATTCATTATGAGCATTAGAAGTTATTTTATTATTACTAATTACAGTAATAAARGAATTACGGGAAAATACAATCAGCATTTGTAGACTAGAGTGCATTCTGACTGAACTTTGACTGGAGGTGTTTGGTCTGCTGTAGAAGCTAAATGCAATGTAAATCTTCAGGGTAGACAAGCACACGTTCACTAAAGCAGCAGGTAGGTRTGTCTGCCATAGGAGAGTGGTGAGTTCTGCTGTGAGGCCAGGTGTGCAGAACATCTGGAACGCATTAGAGAGGAGTCCCCCTCCCCAAATAGACTTTTCTCCTTTAAAAAAGTGACAGCTCAAAATCCTGTTACTGAATCATCATCTCCTGAGGGATACTTCGGAGGGAAGGAGAGCTGTTGCCATAACAAGAAGACACAAAAGACTTTAAGGACGCTGTGTTTCARGAAGGGAAGTGATGTTCAGTGCAATTAGATAATATATTTGAAAGCATAAATCATGCCATCTTGTGCTATTTTTTTCTGTATTTTGGATTGACTTTGCTCTGTCTGGAAGGGAAAAAAAAAAAGCTGAGAGAAGGGGGGAAAATACAGCTGTGTGAGTAGCCCAGGATACGCCAGAGATCCCAAAGGGGTAATGGAGTGCGTCCTCGAAAGGATAATGTGCTCAAAACTTAACCTGAGTGATAGGGAGCGTTGCTGTAAATTAAGCTGTGGATGGGCTGGTGCTCTGAGCCCTCCTCAACACACGCTGCTGTTCGGACTATTGTTAGTTAAGAGCAGGGGAGGAGGTAACTGCTTTTGATCAAAGGGAGCACACTGTTGCTGTAATGCTGTTTCAGTTCGTTAGCAATCTGCAACTTGGTGAATAGCTTGTGATTTGATAATTCACGTTTAAAGGCAGAGCAGTGCATCAGAGCCCTTGCTGTAAATGGCTCCTTTACGATCGGCTATCAAAGCATGTTTGTTACTCTCCTCCCTCTAAGCAATCAAAGGGAAACGCACCTAAAGAAGCAGTATCTTAAAAGAGAAGCAAAAGAGCTCCAACTTTTTATAAAGGGCAGAAATAGCATACGTGGATGTTCCAAGAATGTTATATTTGCACTGATGTCTACTAGTCAAGATCTCACTAACTTTCCTCCTTAGTATGATACTGCATGATCGAATCCCTTCCAACAAGCAGTTTCCTGCAAAGAAAGCAACACAAATGTTTCCTGCTTGTGCCTTTGTAAATATATGTATTCATTTCTGCTTATATAGACACACACTGATTAAAAAGAAGCACTTGGGTGTTGTGATAGCAGCAAGAAGCATGTACAGCTTTCAGACACTAGTGCAGACAGAGCAGGTGATCACTGGGTCTTTGTTCTTACAYGCACTCATACAGTAAAGCATAAAATAGCCGTGGAAATAAATCATAAAATCATATAATGCAGCTTACTCTTCARCATTGTTTAGATCCTAAACCAATGATCTCCAAGTAATTATTGCTCCACTTAACAGATCAGAGAAATCTAAGCACTTAAACCACTTGGAAAGTGTCCTGGAGGAAAGAAGGGCAAATCCATGAAGTGKAATCCAGAACCCCTTTCATTTAATTGGACTGCTGTGGTGCAAAGGAAAAAAATATTTAAGGGATTCTTTTACTAAATATAAGCAGTGCTTATGAAGCTTCATTTCAAAATGTGTGATTTGGAAAATATTGAAATTACGTATATTCATGCTTACAGCATTCTTAAATTTGTTTTTTTCCTACTAAACTGTCCCCTGAATTCAGCATGATTTCACAATTAGCCTTGTTCACCCTCAGACAGTTGGATTTTATTTTTTGTGTGCGACYAAATTATTCTTTCCCAAAATACCACCCAGCTGCTACAGAGTCTTGCATTTYGACTGCAGGAGAATTTCTAAATGAAGACAGCTATAAATAATCTAAGTTAAAAATTCACTGGGTTGTAGATGGTAACGTTATCTTGTGAAAAATACTCCTTAATTTCGTGTACAAAAATGCCTAATGCTTTTTTGTCGCTTCCCCAAAAGGTATTGGAGAGGCTGATATGAAGGTACGTGCCTGGGACTACATGTGCAGTCAATTGCAATCCCTGCTACTGGGCACTTGGTGAATACATGGGTTGGTGGCATTTGAGATAAATGGAGTACATCTTACAATAAGTGCAAAAATGGTAGACATGTCACATAGTTTTCTCAATAATACCAATAGGGAATAGAAGGTGGGGCTTTTAGMTTCTTAATGTGGATGCAAAATAAACTGATAGTCTTGGTTTTAAACCATTACCCCTTGGCCGCTTTGTGGTGCTTCCTGGAGGTGKGAAAAACCAGCCAGGAAGAATGCTACCCACATGTGCTCTTTAGCACTTAGTTGATGAAAGAAGACATTGCTGTGCAAGACAGGCAAACTTAATGCAGCTGGAGGCTTTGCAGGGCTGTGCGGGGCCTCCTGCACACGACGYGTTCCCCCTTCCCAAAAGCAGCGTTTGCCAGAGCCTGGGCCACGGACGGGGCACGGGCGCTCGTGGCCCCGGGGCGCAGCGGGCTGCAGCGCGGGGGCACTGCACAGGAGGTGAATGTTTCCCTTCCCAAGACATCGGGTGTGATTACAGCTGCGACAAATTTGATAGCTGCAAACACTAAGTGTCTGATTGAAAAGAAACAATTACGCCTCGGAGAACACTGCTCATTTTAAGAAATTAGAAGCGTTTAAATACAGAGGGAAACAACCCCAAGTAAATGGTACTGTTCTCCATAATAAATACCCTCCGCTTTCTCAAGCACAAATATCTCATTCTTCAGAGGGTTCTTTGTGGAGCTTAGATGCGTACTTAGATAAAASAGTTAAAAACCAGTTCTTGCTTGCCTAGCTGCTTTTGCTAAACGCGACCTAAGTCACCTGGTCCGGCTGCTCTGTGGCTGCACTGCTGTGCCAGTGCCTGAACTGCTTCATGGCTCCGTTTCCCAGCTGTTGYTTGACTCTACAGTACTGGTTGCCCTGTTAACACAAGTTAGATGAAACAGTTTGGTTTCTCTTTCTTTGGAAAAGTAGTATTCAAGATTTGCACAAATGATAGCTGTTCRAATCATCAATTGCTGTCAAGACTAGCAGGGATTTTGGGAAAAGGTGTGGGGCATCCACAGAACCTTGCAAATGTAAATTTGGGGGGAAATTTTATTGGGAATGGTTATCCCATTTTGAAAGCAAAATGTAAGAATTTGCATGTCCAAGYCCTTTGTTGTTTGAAAATGGATCATATTATCTTGGAGCTTTTGAAATTTGACTGAAGTCTGCTTGGACTAAAGCTTGGTTCTGGTGATTCAGATAGTAGCRAACTGTTGATTAACCCTTGTGTAGGTGGCAATGGGAAAGATGRAAACAGTCTTGCCCTGGTGCTACTCTTCCTTGAAAATCTGATGTTTCTTTGYCCGATATTTGAATCTCTGCAACAGATGGTTTAATGTTTTCAGAAACAAAACAGCCTTATGGGTGAATGTGTGGATCCTGAGACCTGAAGGCATTTGAGTCTTAACAGCTCCTTTTCCTCTGATCTGTGTTAGTGCGAGGCATGTTGAGTGTGTGGCTTAAAGCTTCCAGGGACTGTTTCCAAGACCTTTAGGACTTCTTGTTTTCGTAGATGTAGTTCCTCACTTCTCATTCAGTCAATTGTTTTTGTATTTTGTGTTTAGTCATTTCATTACGTTCTGTGTTTGAGACCTTATCTCTAATTGCTAAAAATGGCAGTTCTCTCTGCTCTATCCTTTTGTTTACGATGCTTCCTAATTCTTGTAGTGGTTGTGACCTAGGAAAGACCTAGCTTTGCCTCCCTCCGGCTGCGCTCTCTTCCCGCTGTGTCTTCCAAGCTCAGTTGGGTGGTGCTAGTCAGGCCTTGGCTGGGGGAGCTTGCAGGGAAATCCCAGGATGCGCATGGAAATARCTGTGGTGAGTCAGCGGGCTGCTCCGAATTAGGGAATCCAGTGCATTGCGTGACTCCCTCTGAAAGGCAGGAGGAAGGTTGTGCTGCAGCGAGGAGTGTGGCTGTAGTTCCTGCTGCTTCTGTCGTGCTTCCCTTAGCTCCATGTACGCAATCAGAGTTGCTCCGTGTCTGTGACCCCTAGGGCCTTTAGCATATATATAACAGTTAACAGGATGATAAATGCAAACTTGATGATGTCTTGCCATTAGGCACTTACATTCTGTTGTTTTAAAATTTCTCCCGAGTTCCTTGTGGGCAGAGCCTTGTCTGGGAAGGAGAAGTGTTAGCCTGTACTGTTTGGTGGTCGGCTTTGGTTGTAGCTGGTGAAATGGTTCTTTAATATGGAGAATTCAGCACAGAGCTCTGGTTAGGAATATATTTCTTCAATCCAGAGTTGTGATCCAGAATTGAAGTTTTCTTTAAAGGGGAAAAAAAGTTTTTAGTCCTCTATGGTTTGGAGATGGATCAGTGGAGAACAGCAGCGTGGGAAGCAGGAAAACAGTGTTTCTCCCAATATGCCAGTGCTCTGAAACAGTGAGCTCAAAATGCCCCTTCCTCTCTAAGAAGCTTTAACACTGTAATTTGATGGTTATTACTGTTCTAAAGTACCTCACGACAGATGATTAGAGCAGAGACCTAGTTGGTTTGTTCCTTTCAGCATCTTCAGCTGTCTCGGGCTGGTTTGCAGCCTGCCRCGCTCTGTGCAGCAGCTTGAGCTCAGCGTCTTCTGTGATGTTGGAGCAAAATGCTTCTCCCTTCTGAAGACGTGCTGATGGAATTAGTTGCATTGATTAGACTGCTGTGCTCATTAAATTATTTGTTTTATACTTAAATTGTTAAAATCTGTGATTGATTTTTGGAACGCTTCCCGTCTGCTGTACTGTGGGACCTCAAAACCCCTGGGGGAGCATAGGGTGCTTTTGAATCCAGATTGCTGTGAATCACATGAAGAGAAATAATCCATASGGAAAGGTAGGAGCCACGTGGGCAAGGACAGCCAGAGGGGAGCTTCTTCAGGGCAGGCACGGTTGGTTGTCTGGAACCAGCTGATACTTTCTGAGCACACTTGGGGAAAGCATGTTCAGGTGGGTGCCAACGAGCACGGTTTCTACATAGGCAGCGGTTCCTGTGTGAGGGATCGCGAGGGCCAGGGCTCGGAGGGCTGGCGTGGTTCTCAAGGCAAGTTTTCCGGTCACAGAGCTGAAGGAATGAGCGAGGTCGGACAGGACAAGGCAACTTATGAGCTGATTTGCTTCCAGAGTGAATTAAATTAAGTAGAATTAGAAGCATTTGAATTCTGATTAAGCACTGATCCAAGGTTTGAATGTAGTTTAGCTAAGCCACTTTAAAAATAATTTGTATTAATTTTCATATGTAACCTACCATATGGAAAAGAAACGAAATAGCAGCGGACAGTAGTAAATGGCCCAAGAGTTTTTATCTAATTCTGTGTACCCAAAATTGTTGTATTAGAGTTCATATTGCTGCAGTAACTTGTTCAGAGCCTTCAGACTAGCCTTGGGGAGCAGCAAGCGAGCCCCTAATTTGACTGTGCTGGCTGCCCGCCACTTTCAGCAGTATTTGTTCTCACTGTGCCTTGCCCTTGCTAGTGCTTGTAGCCTAGTGAATTTGCACATGAGCCTTTGTGAGCTCACATTGCTGTTTCCAAATGGCTGTAAAAGCTGGTGGTTCTAGAAACAAAACAGGGATGCCACCAGGATTGTTCAGGTGTTGATATCCTGTGTCTAAAATGCCTGACCCTTTTTAATACTTGAGGAATAAGAACAACACTSTTATCTTAATACTATGTGTGAAAGAAAGATCAGGAATGAAAAATGCACCTTATCCCTTTCCTTGATGCTGTTGCCTGCCCAGAAGGAATAACCTTGGGAGGAAGCAGGGAGCAGCTCAAACCTTGCTGAGCGCTTCCCTCATCTCCTGGTCCTGCTCGGCTGCCAGGCTGTGTGAGGAAGGGGYGAGGAAGAGGAGGAGGAGCAGCTGTGGTGCTTGGGGCTCTCCTGTTTGGGTTCTTGACATGGCTCTTGGGGACRGGTGCCCAGAGCGCCGGGAGTGCTCTGCCAAAGCACACAGCTCTTCGTCAGCACGGTGCCTTTTAATTTGCTTCTTGTTTGCAAAGTATTAGCATTCGGACTGCTTGATAAACCAAGATACCAAATAAGCAGTAAGGCAGTGCAGTGTTGTCAATAATATTGAGTGACAGAATTGTTTTACACAGCTTAGTATCTGGAAGAGGAGTAGTTTTATGATCAGTTCTAAAGCATAGCAATGGATTCTTTCCTTAATTAAGTGTTTTCTCCCTAATCTGAAAACTTCTGGTTGGCATTAGGTTTGCATGTCATATGGTTTCAGGTTTGTTATGGCTGTTTTCTGGATTTTCTCCAGAATATCTCAGCTCTGTAGCTGTGTCCCTGTTTGTCATCAGCTGTTCCCAAAGTGCAACTACCGTTTCATTTCATGAACCCTATCCATTTTGGAAGCGAGACATCTTGCACAGTCAGCTCCTCTGCTCRGTCACATTTGGGGTAGGAGATGCAAACGTGGTGAGGGAARCGRGGTTGTGTCTGGTTAGTTGAAGTCMCCAGCTGGGCTCCACTTCCACACTGCCAGYGCTCCGCGTTACCCTTTAGCACTGGCCAGCACTGCTCTCATCCCCGTGGCAGATGCACAAATGTGGTCTGGAAACTTCTTTCTGGGATTTATTAGTTGTGATAGGTTTAAAAAATCTAGGATAGTAATTTAAACAAGAGTAATTGTTTTATAAACAATAGTTCAGGAGGGAAAAACACCTGGGAAATCTGAAGTTGTTTTGTAAACCCTCTTTTGCTATTTATTTCCTGCTATTTCTTCTTTTTAGCTCAGTGGATAGACATAGACTCGGCCAGAAATGCACACCCGTGGCAGTGATATTTCAGCCTGGAAAAGGGAATGAATGGCTAATTGGTGTGACAGTGGTGACTGGATTATTTTTCACAGTCTTGGCAGACAACCATGGAAGTGCCGTTCAGTCTGATACTTGCAGATGATAGCTAATTTACTCAAGTAAAATCAAGCAAATAGACTGTGCTTTTGTCCTTGTGGGGTTTCCGAGCTGGACACTGCATCTTGCAGTCAGACACTTCAAAGCAAAACTCTGGATTAAAAGAGGAGGAAATAAGTGCAAATAGTGGGGTGGCTGCTGAGTTTCCCTGGGCGTAAGGAGGTGTGACCAGGGGGCTCGTCCAGGGTACAAGGTGTGTGCAAGGGGCAGGCGTGGGCGCYTCCTGCTACAGAAAGCTGGGATTAGCTCTGTCGTGAGGCGGGATTCACTYGTGCTTTGGGGCAGGAGAGCTCTCCTGATGGCTGTAAGGTGAAGCAGCCGCACGGCCGCTGCTCTTTGCGCTGTTTCTTTGCCCGGCAGCGGATTGTAGAAGCTGCGTGGAGGAGGAGAAGGTTGGGGCTGTTGTTTCTTAAGCTCCTCATGCAGCTTCTTGTGGCAGTGCCTGTTCCTTGCTKCTTGTCAGTCCTAGTTCCAGGCCGCCTGTGCTTTCAGGAGGGTGTTTCGTGCGGTGACAAGGTGAGCAGCGCCGAGCCCTGCGCTGCACGTGACCTGCCCAGRCCTGATGGCAGTGCCGCAGGGAAGGTGCGGCTGGCGCGCCGCGGCCGTGCCAGGGAGCGCAGGGGCAGAGCGGTGCCGGTGGATGCGCTCCGTTCTGCTCTCCTTTCCTGAGGGTCGTTATGTCCAAGCTTAATAATAAAAACTTACAATAAAGACTGGGTGTTTTCCTGGACACCGTTACCACTTTCTCGAGGCAGTCAGCTAAAAGTGGCAGAGTAAATCCCCATCTGGCCACGCATCCAGCAGGCGCCTTGCCTTCCATTAGGACTTCAGATTAAAACAGCTCCCAGGGGACCTGGATAAAGAAGAAGCATACTTGCTATTCTTCCTTTTCACTATACAAAAGATTTTTATTACTTAAACGAGCTCCCAGGAAGCTTGCCTTGATGTACTACTAATTGATTTTAAGACTTGAAAGCGGTGTAGCTCATTAGTATTTGTTGAATCAGCTAGAAACCCCCCTCCTCCCCTCCCCAAACATACTAGAGCATGGAGTGAGATTATTGACCTTTGTTTCTGCAGCACCAAAGGAAAATGGGGAATATTAAGTGTCTCATACTGGCATTTGATTTGCATATGTAAATGAGATCAATCAGTGCAGACGCAGGAGGGGAAGCATAATAATGCTTTGCAAATAGGACCCAGTATTAAGCATTTAAACAAACAGCAAGTGACACTTGCTCGGCTACAATATGGGGATGTTTTCTTGTCAAGGAGGTTCCACTGTTACGCCCTTGACAGCGCAGCTGCTCTGCAGATCAGCCCATTGCAGAGAAAAGTGCATGGAAGCAGTGCAGGAAACACTAAAGAACTTGCAGGATCCAGGTACTGCTTCTGTTCATCCTTCATGGCTGAAGAGTCAGTTTTACCCGGAATTGAAATGCAGCTGAGCCAGCTCTATTGAACCTTCAAATCCTGGGGAATGAAAGTGGAGTTTGCTGTTGCAATGAGTTTGCCTATATTTCAGAGCAGTTGTTCTGTTATATTAATCTCCTCAAATATGAGGTTCCCGTTCTCTGCCAGTGGAAACAGGATGAAAAGTGGATGTGAAAAGCTACCCTGAGCTGTGCTAACTGTGCCTTCTGAACGACAAACTTAGCGAGCTGAAACTGCTCATCAGGATTATTGGCAGATATGTGCCAGGATCTCATGACTGAAACGGTGGAGAGCTTTAAATAATGACTGGCACATACTGCAAAGGTTGCATGGAGAGCCAAGGTTAAAACAGTGAGGGCTGCCRAGTCCCAGTTTGTGCTTGGGCTGCGTTTGCAATATGTGCCTGTYGGTGTGTGTGAAAGGCTGGTGAAGGGTGTTGAAAATCGGTACCTGAATCTCCAAGGTGCAGCCTGAGGCCGTGATCTTGCTTTTTTCCTGTCAGACCTTCCCTTTTCCTCCCTTCTTGCTTTTGCATATAATAGCCATGTTCTTTTCAATCAAGGAATCTATTTGCAGAACATGTCGTCGTTAGTTGCGTTTGGTTTTGTTTCAGCATACATTTCCATAAAAAGTCACCACTAATGAGCTGTGAGAAAATTGCAGACTTACTGCCAAGCCAATTTGGTTAAAAGGCTCGTCCGTCCTTCATTACCACTTGATCCTTACACATGCACAGTGCGTTAGGGCAGGTATGAACAGGGTAGCTGTAAAACTGAAGGTGAGGTGCTGAGCTTATCATTTGTGATGTCTGAGAAATGGCCCAAATACAGCTGCTTACTCTTGTTTTTGTTTGTCCCTATTTATCTCTGAATGTTGGGATTCCAGTTGCATCTCATCAATGGATTGAGACTGTACAAATTAGAGTCAGCTTTTGAAACTGGAGGAGCTTCTTTTCTGAACTGGCTGAGGTCTGCTAATTCTAGTCAGTAGTAAGGAGGTTATCCGCAGGGTAGAAAACTTGAGGGCTAGCCCTGGCCTGCTTTTCTCTTTCTAGAGAAATGCCTGGGCTCTGAAATTCTRTTTAATTTTACTATTTTACCAGAGACTATAGCCTGAACGTCTGAGTTCCCTTCTTAATTTTTCTCTTTGACTTCCAAGAGATTGTTGTGTTTGATTATGTTTTTATTCCCGTTTAATTTCTTTCTAGGACACTGTGCAGGGCCCTGTGACCCTTGACAGGACAGTCAGCTCTTCATGACTACAGATTTTATTATTTAGGTCCTCTGATGTCTGGTCCTCTTMAGTCCTGGAGCTGCCTACACAAACCGCCAGCCTGGAAAACGTTCCTTGCTCCACAGCTTTCCCAAATACAATTTTAGAGGTCACCATCTTAAGGTTATATGATTTAGCAGTTGGGCTCTGTGCAGAAGGCAAGTAATGCTGGGCTCAGACCTGCAGCTAGAGACCTGTCTGTTTGCCTGATGCCTGCTGAGACTTGCTCGGTGAGAATCCTTATCATAAACTATTTTTGGTGGTCAATATTTTTGTTCACTGCATACWGCCTGCATCTTGATTTAGGCACGTAAATAAATCTCCTGTCAGATATGCAGATCAGAATGACTTCAAAGGAAACTGATGGGGGGGCTTGCTCAAAATCTAGCACTCCTTATGCACAGCAATCTAGATATGGGAAATTAGCTCTGCTTTCCCCATTAGTGGGAGACCAGATGCCTTTTGATTATGCAGGCAGAGCAATTACTGCAGAAAGCCAGGAGCTGCTCTGGGTGGCCAGCCCTGCTTTAGGGGCTTGCCCTGAGCTGGTTATTTTGTTCGTGGTCGTGACAGGGGGAACAGACAGCAGTGTGCAGGGGGACCGAAGGGAAGCTGGCCTGCCTGCCCGACAGAAAACCTTCCACAGAATCCTCTGACACGAGCTGATTGCATCTAAGCTCCTGGGAGACATCTCCTCTCAATCCGTTCAAATCCACCTACCTGTGGATGGTAATTCCTTCCCTCTTCTTTACCCAGCAGTATGTCTTTTCTGTTTCGAGATTAAAATGTCATCTGTCCAAGTTAGAAGCTGGCTGTAAATAAGTAAATAACTTCAAAGCGGTTTGCGGGGCCTGTCGTAGTGCTGGAGCTCAGCTCTCCCYGGCTTCTCCGTGGCCGGTGCTGGCTGGAGGCTTTGGATTGCTGGTGGCTCCTGGTAGTTCCTTGGGAGAAAGAAGTGCAGGGAGCCTCGTCCTCCGTTCGGGTGCCTGGCACGTGGGATGCCATGGCTGGGGGATGGCAAGGTTGTCTCTGCTCTCTTGGGTACCCGGAAGGCTGAGCTGGGACAGTTCAGTACTGTATTTGGGGTGAAAATTCAATCTAAGTGATCAGGGTCTGCCCTGCTGCTGCTCTGTAAGCTCTGATTCACTCCACCTGGSAATAGGGCAGGAGTGCCCTGTCACTTAGTCCCTGCTTAAGTCCTGGAACAGTAGAGAAGTCAAGAGCTGGGGCAGGTGATGGGGCGCAGGCCCATGTGTGTTTGTACAGCTAAGGCGTCTTCAGGAAAGCTTAAATAACAAAAGGCAACTCCTGTGTGCGCTAACCCTTTCATTTTAGGTTTTGATCAGCTCAGGTAGTGAATTCATCTTAATTCAAAGTAAATGAGTATTTAATTAACTTTATCTCCACTTCCAGAAGTGAGCACACATGCTGCAGGATTATCGCCATCTTTGCGATTACCGTGCGTTCTCACCTTGAATAATATTCTGATTAAGCAGTCTAAGCGGTTGTCAGCCTTTTAAGGTTAAAAATAATAATAAAAGAATAAGCCTCTTCTCTCTGCTCCACAACGTAGCCCTTGGCAGGCTGCCCCTCGCCCGGAGGAAGCAGTTGCTGCAGTGCAGGCCTGTCCTGAGATAGCCAAGCCGATGAGGGCCCAACTGCCGATAGGATTCTGAGTATTGATTATGTACCTGGAAATGGGCATTTGCTTGAATGCATTTGCATGCATGTCTGGAAAATGCCATGTACACAGGCTGGGGAGAGGCGAGAGCAGCGGTGCTTCGTTGGGAGCCTGAGCTGCTGCGAGGCGAGGAGGGTATTAACAGCAGTTTTAGAGAAGACAGTGCTTGTAACACTGTCGGTACCGAGCTGAAAATGCACTTTTACACGGGTATCTGCTCTGCCATCCGGATCGGAGGTGATTCAGTGCTGAGGGTGTTTGTGGCAGGCTGCGTTCGGGGAGGCTCCGAGCGCGTAACCGGCATGGCAAGTGCAAATTGGTTCTTTCCTCAAGCATTAGGGCTGGTGAGATGAAATATCGTTAAAAGAAGGGAGCATCAGGGGTTGTTTTTGTCATCGCTCCGACTTTGCCATTATCATTCTGATTATTATGGACTGATGTGTCTGGAGATGAAATGACTGGAG
Organism: Nothoprocta perdicaria; assembly: GCF_003342845.1. Classification (NCBI taxonomy): domain Eukaryota; kingdom Metazoa; phylum Chordata; class Aves; order Tinamiformes; family Tinamidae; genus Nothoprocta; species Nothoprocta perdicaria. Next base: position 2,358,258 of record NW_020455566.1, read on the forward strand.
CATTATCTCAGTTGCTCTATTTTTATCAGTTGTCACTTTAAACGACTTCTCAGGTGTAAAAGGTTACTATGGTTTTATGCTCTTGAGTCTCCCAAATAAATGATGCCCTCTTATTAGAGAGGAAAAACAATGACTATTCGAGCACATCACAGTTCAGTGATATTATTTGCTTGTAAGCATAGGGCCTGTCAATCAGTAATCCCTGAAATTCAGAGCAGAATAACTCTCACCTGGCTCTTTCTCCTCCTATGGAGAACTAACTTGTGCAGATCTAACCTCCTCCTATGGAGATCTAACCCATGTCGTTTATAGCAGTGCTCTACCAACCCTTGGAAGATTTACTCTGAGGCATTTTCAATCTAGTATTAAAGCTTATATAAAATAAAGAGCAGGCAATCAAAAATATAGTAATAAAAAAATAAACTGCAGGTTAAAATATTTGGGGGAAAAAATCGTTTAAGTAGGTTTTGTTTGTTAGATAACTGGTAAATGAGAAATTTTTGGTACAAAAGTGAAAGTTGCRGAAAATTAAAACTTGTTCTCAGCATTTTACCTCCTTAACCAATTGCATCTGGAAAGCTCTTTTTTCCCCTCTGAAAATGGACTTTTGCACATTGTCTCTTTTATACTGGGAATATTTAATCCCTTGTGGTTTTCTAGTAATTTTACATTTCTAGAGCACAATCTTTAATTACTTAATAAAAATACTTAATTATTAGATCTGTTAGTTTAGGTTGGCTTGTTGGGCCTTTGTGTTAAGAGATGGCACATTCATTTGGTTTGGATTTCTGTGCCAACGAAGATCAATTGAGGAAAAATAAACAAAAAGGGGACACGTCCCCACGACCCCCTGAATATCAACAGTCGATTTAATGCTCCTTCTTTGACAGCTGTTGATGGGCAGCCTGTAGCAGAGATTTACCCATTCAGTTGTAAGTTGCCCGAGAGGTAATTCTTTATTTTTAGCTCACGCGGCAGCAAAGGAATTGCAGAAGGGCAGATCACTCCGTGAGCGTGGCCTCCGTGGGGCACGGGCTTGCTTTGATCCGCTCCGCCACGTTGCTCTCTTCGGGCTGACGCAGCCCTGAATCAGTCACTTGATTATTCCCGTTATTTGCATGAAAATTATAACTAGTTGCTTGATAAAGTCACAGCAACTGCCTTCTGTCCCCAGGGAAGTGATGTGCTGTGCTTTATCTAGGAAATTTCACACCGAGAGATCTCATCTGTAAGGATAGAGCTAAACAGTTGGTTTTATCTCTTTCTCCTGCTCTCCCTGGAGCGTTCCCTCTACCTTGATCCCCGCTGATCGACAGACCAGGTCCTTTCAAATACCTTTCCGTTCAAAGCATGAGATCATACTGTTTTCCTARGCTTTGGAGCAGTTGTTCGCCTGTGACTTTTAGCATTTCCTCGGTAGGAGAAGCRTTAGCTGCGGGGTGCTCTTGTTCGTGCGGGTGGGGTATCACCCAGCGTTGGGCCTGGCGCGGTGCGGTCTGCTGCAGAACGTGCGCCGAGGAGGTTCACCGAGCTCCTCGGGCTCCTCCTCTGCTCCTTCGCAGCCAGGGTACAGCTATTTCTGCAATTTTCCAACTAATTTCAAGGCCAAAGGCATGAGGGTTAAAAAGGAATTTGTAAATTTAGCTGTGAATRTTTTAATAACATTGGTGTAAGTACAGATGTGCATTTGGCTCTCTTCTACTGAGGCAGATTTCTGTATTCATACACAGAATATGTGTTGGGGGGTAGTGATTCCAAATGAGAAATTACTTGCCATTAATATACTTTGGAGCCTTGCCGTCTGGTCCACAAACCAAAAGGCTGCTATGTGTATCTTAATATATATTCACTTTGAGGTATATGCATGTATATAGTCCCACTGAAGTAGGTACTCCAGCCCTGAAAAGGCTGTGAAATTTTTCTTTTCAGGATATTTCCTGCCAACACCCTGAATCATCTCCTAGTCCCAAACCTGCTCAGATGTCCCCAAACCGGGAGGAAAAGCAGTCTTTGTTGCGGAATTCATTTCTGTCCCTGAAATGTAAGGTCATTAGCTCCCTTTCACATCCACTTGTGACCCGGGAGGAACGGGAGCCTGTTCATTCCAAACAGAGCTTTCTGCCAAGGAGATATAAATACGCGCCGCTTCCCCACTACTGCGGCCCGYGCTCCTGATAATAAGCAATTTAGCGTGGAGGGTGGGAAGCTTGGCAGTGCTGTCCTTCCTTGCACAAACMGTCGGCATGCCTGGATATTTTCAGCTCAGTACAAAAGCTTGYGAAAAGAATGAGGTGGATAGAAAAAAAACATGACAATTTGGGTTCCAAATAACCCATTAAAGTTTATTGCTGCAAGAGGTATTAGTTTCTGAACACTTATCCTTGTTATTTGTCTGATGATTTTTAAGATTAGCCTTTCAATTGCTTATTTATGCATTATGTAACTTCTGAAATGTGGCTAAACGAGCTTCTCACCCTGCAGGATTCGTAATTTGCCACTTTTTTGTCCTCTGTGTCCTCTTTGAGGTAAAGATGTGGAAAACGGCAGTTTCTGCTTGTTTGGTGAAAACCTCATTATTTCCATGATAGCTTTTAACTGGCCTTATGGGGGGAAGAAAATTTGCAGGAATGTGTGTGTGTGTATATATATATACACACATACACATATACATTTATATATCTTTTTTTCCAGTCTTGCTCTTTCCTGTATAGTCAGTTCCCTGCTTAGTAAGCTAAGCTGGGGTGGCTTTTGGGTGCCTGCGTTTGAACACCAAGTATCTGTAGCTGAAGCTGCAGGCTTTGTCCATTCCTGACCCAGCTAAAATAGATCCTTTAAAGCTACCATGTGAAATAAGTTAACAAAAGTGGCATTCTTAGGAGGACCATAAAATGTGCTTGTACCTGGGAAAAGTGACTAAAAATTGTATTATTCATTCACTCAATGACTTCCAGATCAGCACCTCGCTTTGCATATCAAAAGATGATTTTTGGGGCTGTCAATGCTCTGTTCAACCTGGGATCTAGAAATAAGCTAAACTAAGCTCTCTTGCTCTCTGCCTCTGACATCAGCATTGGGAAAAAATCGGCATTTGAAATGTAGCTGATAATTCTGTTGATGCACAGGATAAAATCCAGGTTATTCTTTTTTGCTTAAATGGATCTGTAAGGTTATAAGGACTAAACTGTTGTTTTTTCCCATTAAAAAAGACAAAAAAAAAACCCCATGCATTCCTTCTTCCTCCCCCCCCAGTATGTTTATATATTAGGACATCCTTGGTGGACAACTGGTTAGTTGACTTTTTGTCCTTTACAGAAAATCTGTCTTGCTGAGAGTGCCTTGAACCAAAGYCCAGCAAAGCCTGGTGCAACCGCGTGTACAGAAGTGATGGTCGTTGCTTCTCCCTAGGAACTTTCGATTCAGGCTTTAGTGCTCAAAGTAGATAAGTGTCTTGGATGAATAAGGACCATCACACGCTTTGTATAGAAATTGAATTGAAAAGTTGTCTTAGCAGTTGGAAAAATAAGTCGTTTATTCCATTGAGAATTTAGCTTGTGGTAAAAGCATACGTGCTGTGATAGCCCCCAAATGGTCTATTTTATGGTATTTCTGACACAAGTGAAGTGTCTAGTATCAGAAATCTTACGAGAACTGCATCTGAACGGAGTTCCAGCCAGGTCAACAAGGCCCCTGATCTCCAGGTAAAGCCTAAATGATGCTTTGAACATGCATAAATGCAGCATGTTGTTAAACTTCCTAGTGCTGTGTCTATGTAGAATGTATCCAGTGTATTTCTAGTGATAAGAACTTGTTTGTAGCTAAAATTTTAGTGGCTAACGGTGCTTAATGTTAACCCAAGGGAAACCCCGTTGGGTGGCAGGCTGTGTGTGGCTGCGCTTTGCAGGTTGAGGGGAGTTCAGGGGCACTGATGGGATGCCTGCCTGGTCACACCGGGTAGCTGGAAGTAGATGGAGTTTCAGAGGCTTGGATTAGGAGCAGAGACTCTCCTGGTCTTTGGTGGAGCAAAACCTCTTGAACCACTTGCCCGAGTCCTGGAACCCTAAGAAGGGGAATACATCTGTTTCCTCAGTGGGAACTCCCCAGTGAAGCCATGGAGGTCCTCGTTTAGAGAAGCAGGTAGATGGGAGTCTCTAGAACATAACTGGGCCAGTGCTGCAGGCGGCTGCCCCGCGTCGCCCTTGTCAGCGGTGTCGGGAGCGCGGGGAGCCGTGAGYGTCGGCGTCGCGGGTGCCCTCCGCGCTCGGCCGCATCCGCCGCAGGAGGCTCAGTCCTCAAAAGCCATTTATGTAACTTTCTCCTTTGTGGGATATCTGCAACTTCTGTAAAATAAGTTGTCCTGAATGTCTTTTAAGATGCCAGCAGGAGACAGGGCTGAGAAATAACCGCGGTCCTGAATGTGTGGCAGGTGAGTCCAGCAGTTGCTTTGTGCCTTTTAAGAGAGCAGGCAGGTTTAATCCACAGCCAAAGTGGCCTTTCTCTCCTCCTGCTCTGATCTCTAGCTTGCTTAAGCCACAGCCTGCTGTGCTGCTTTGGAATTTATTTAATAGCTCAGTTGTTTGGACATGATTAAAAATATAATGAATGGAATGAAGCAGTAATAAGATGAACAGCTCATAAAGGGCTTTAGTCTAAAAATATCTACTTCAGCTCAGCCAATATAGTGAAGTCTGCGGCAGCAGTCGCAGGAAAGTCCGCTGCATGARTCTCTTGTAAGCCTTAGCTAGCTGTGCCTGAATGTGAGGCTTACGTGTCGTCTCCCCTCATTTAGCCTTTACAATGGGCCCTATTTTTTCTACCTCAGTGTTACTTTGGCTTCCTATTGTTTCCCTTTCATGCACCTGATACATAGCTCGAGAGGAAAAAAGGTTTTTCTTCTGTAAATTGAATTGCACATCAAATATGTGCTGTGTAAATTTTTTCCTGTTCTAATGTGAGAGTTTGAAGGAATTGAATTTCTGTGCTTTGCCTGGCTGAGTTTTGGCCATTTGAAGGGTTCGAGGGATGAAAATTGTTCACATTAAGGCTCAATGTTTTCCTAACGGTGGATGTTCAAAGCATGAACTGAAGGTCACAAGTTGGGAATTATTTTCCCCGAGGCTGCCGTGGTAGACGCGGAAAGGGAACTGTCCGTAATGAACAGAACTGCCTGCTCTGCCATCGTCCCCACCACGCTGGTGTCTGTGGTGGAGATACAGGAGTGGGCGGTGTGCTTGCTTCCCGTACTCCCCTTTGAATTTAAGAGGGTTTGCTATGAAGAGTAGAGCGGGCTTAGACACGTGCTGCATATAAAGAGCGTCATTATCAAAGTAGTGGTGCAGGTTTTATGTTGGGGAAAAAATAGAAAATTTTTGAGCTAGTCCACAATGAATRCTCCCCTAAAGGACTCCCTTGTGTGAGGATTCCCCCCTCCTCATTTCCAGGCATGGGAGTGTCGCTCCTGCCGCGCAGTGTCTTGTCTTCCGGAGTTTCAGGGTATTCCAGAAAGGTCTCGGTGGCTCCCTCCGCGCGGATGCGAKGCCGTGTTGCCACCCGTGGCCTATGTGGGAAGCCAGCACAGCATCGTTGAGGTTACTTTTTAGTTCTTTCAATATGATCTTTCTCGGTGTAGATTTGTATTACCAAGGCCAATACTTCTGGATTTAATATATCAGTTATGTCAAATTTAAATGACACACAGGCTTGTCCCTTGTAACTGAATGAGATTCAGGCCAACTTTGAGATCTTGAGGTGTCGTCATTCCTAGGTTCAGTCTCAGTCCTTTCTTTCCATTAATCTGCATTCCTCTGAATGTCCTTTAAAGCAAATCTTTGTGTCCTGTTTCCATGACAATATTTATACAATAGATGCTATTCTTGAACCATGTGTGTATGGATTTTTCATTTGTAACCTCTCTTTGCATCAATTTCTGATRCATTCAAGGTCTCCTTGAAGTGTTTATACCATCATGTTATTTCAGATTGACTTAAGATTGACTCTGGATGGATATGGACCTACCCTTTGAGTTGAGCTTCACAGCCTCTCCCTTGGAGAGGTGAGTGAAGGACATCCACAGGAACTTAAGGAAGAAATTCCTCCTTCCTAATCTTATTTTCCTTATCTAGAATGTGACACTCATTCAGGGTAACTAGAACTGGGAAGATACRCTAATAGCTGCAAGAGCAGCTCTTAGGTTTAGTTTTTTGTGCTGGGATCTGGCAGTGATGGTCAACTGCGGTCACACAAGGTGGCTGGGTATTTCCCCCTCCCTCTCAAGTCCGTGTGCCAGAGTGAAGGTCTCAAGTGAGCACCACCGATCTAAACCGGCAAGCAGGCTGCAAGTGTCCCCGTGGGGCACGGCTTGCAATTGGGCTGGCAACTCATCCGTGTCTTGTCTAGAAAGTGCATGACATTACAGCCCCGTTGTGCAGGCGACACGCGCAGAAGTGACAGGCAAGTCACCTTCCAACTCAGCTCCRAGATGTTTGTCAGGCCAGTAGCCCTTACGGCACTGAAGAAAGCCTTGATGGAGAAAGGCGGCAGCACGTGGGYATTTGATTGCACATATCCGTTCTCCATGGGATTGTGGTGTTCCTGGGATGTGGTCATAAATCGAGGTGGTAGTTGTCCTCTTTACAGCAACAAAGCCTTGTGTTCTTTGTGTTGTTGGAAGCTCTGAATAGATTGATTGTCTCTGCTTGATTGTTACTTACTATGAAAATCTAAGGAGGAACTTGCTGAAGTGGCTAATGGTCCTATGAGTTTTAGGTGGCAAAAGAAMGGGAATGAAACTTTTTTCATCACTTGTAAATTAGGTTAAGCCCTGCCCAAAGTAGCACTACTTCAGAAGTGTTTTAATGTTTGTGAATTCCCTTGTAGCAGTTGCCATCTTGTACTTCCATTTTGTTAGAGAAATGGAATTTACTTGAACATGGGAGTGTTGTAGTATCTTCCAGGTGAGGAGCTGTGTGTGTGTCTCGTCTTTGGCTGGTGAGCAACTGCCATCTGAAGCATCTTTCACAGTAGGCTCCTTGGAGAGAACCAGCCTGAACACSCAGTCCCTGCCTCAGTCTATCCCTTGCAGTGCTGTGGTAGGGCCCAGTCTCTGGGAGCCTGCTCCAGGGTGTGCTTCTCTTAGGAAAGGACTCTTCAGGATGTGTAGAAGGCAATTTTAGTCATTTTATTGCAGTGCCTAGTTATCTCAGATGATTATGAGCTCTTCTGCTTATCTTCAAGAGGAAATTTGACCTTTATTTTTTAAGAGATCTGAGTGTGATCCCCACCCCAGATCAGTCTGTTAAAATCTTAAGGGCATGTTCTCTTTCACCTTCCCTGCCTCCTTTAATCCATAGCTTGCATAAAAGTCTCTTTTTTTAAGGTTCATTAAATAAGTTGAGATGTAGGAGAAGAAAGGGCAGGTTTGTAGAAGGGCAGCATCCATATTTAAGTAACGGATAGAAGATGATTTTAAAGCAAAGAGCCTCCTTGTCTTCCTGCTTYGGAATGACTTGAGGCACTGGGGAGCTCCCATGTGGGCTCCCTGCTTGTTCTCTGAGATGAGTACATGTTACTGCCTAGCTTGCAAAATTGTGCTTGTGGCAAATCTTGCAAGATAGGCACCTGTGAGTTTGGGAAGCAAGACTGAGCCCTGGGCATGTTTCTATGACATAATTAAATTGGCTTAGCTTTGTTTTCAGTGGAGAGGATAAAATTACCTTCTGGATTTTTTTGATCAGTTCTGACCACAAATTAATAATAAATCTTGCTAGTGCCAGATGGAAAAGACTGCCTAATTGCTGTGGCAGCTCAGAGGAACCCTGGCCCTTCCTTGAAATTTATTTGCTTTCTCTGCCTTGATAAGAGGAGTCTGTGCCATGAGCTTGGTGTTCCTGGTTGCTCTTATATTAATGACTCTTCCACTCAGTGGTGTAATATTTCACCTCTTCTATTTTCAAGTGCATTCCCACATGAACTGAGATATCACTGATTTGATATTTAGTTAATGTAGTGCTCTGTAAAGTTTGTCCTAGTTAAAACTACGCCTGCAGTGTTGGCCGCTGCCTGGTATTAAGCCGCCTTGTGATACATCCTAAAACAGCGCAGAATAGCTAAGCATCAGAGGGAATAAATTAGAGGCAATAAATTATGAAGGCAGTTGAAACGTGAAGCCCTGCTAGTGTTGTGTCGTGCCGGGGGCCTGGGGTAGAGCTGGGCCTAGGCCAGGCTGTGTCCCCCGGGAGGGTGCCAGCGCGGTGCCACCCGCCAGCGATGGGCATGTCTGCCCCTTTCTGCCGTGCTGGCACGGTTGGCTCCTGCCTTATCTGGGGGGCAGCAGTGCACAGACAAGGCTTGTTGTGCTTGGGAATAGGGAAGTGAAGCCATGGTGGGGGTGACCGGGCTGTGGAGCCCCTGTGGGTCCGTGCAGCCGCTGGGCCGGGCCTGCGGCAGCCCTGCTGCACCCAGGGGGATCCTGCTCCATCCCGGGGGCTGGAAATGCCGCCTTGGCGTGAAGGCCTCTTCTCCAATGCAGAACACTAGAGCAGATGAAGTTGATGGTGCTTCCAGTGCCTGGGTGATGGGCCACTAACTGGAGAAGATCAGGAGCAGCCAAACGATCCTGCTCGCAACCAGGAAGGGGCCTTTTGTTTTGGTTTTGTTCATTTGTTAGTTAACTTTTATTTTTTAACAGATGAAGCAAGTTCCCTGTCGGGGGATGCTCTCCAGCAAGAGAGCGGATCAACACTGGCACCCAGTGCCTAGATAGACTGGGTTCAGAGCTGAGTTTCCAGACCTGGTGCCCTTTTCTCACCCTGACACCCAAGTTTCTGTCCTGATGCACCCAAAGGTGCGAGGTGCTCAGCCTGACTTGGCCTCTCAGCTCCCTGGGGCTGTTGATTTTATTTGTGCTTTACTTTGACTTGTGCTGGTGTCTTCTGGTGCTGATGGTACCTCGGTGGTGGAGTGTGTTGTTTTCTTCTTAGTGTCTTTGGCATTATAGAAGGATGCAGATCTTGTTGTCTCCCATGGAAAGGGAGGAAGAGGAGAAACATATAAAACTTCCTCCTCCTCCCTGGGGAATTTTTTTTTCAGGTTACTTCACAGCTGGTAAATGCCATTTCAAGGAAGCCTTTAAACTTGCACTTAAATCTATTCCTGCGAAGCAAAACACTTAACCACATGCTTTAAATTAAGCTTGTGCTCAAGTGTCGCTGCACTGGAAAGCAGCAGGGCTGGAGCACGTTGGAAGCCGAGCACGTCCTCGAGTGCTTGTTGATTAGGTCCTGATTCAGGAGAGCGCCGGGCTGGTGCACGAGGCTGGGAGCTGAACGGGCGCCTGCACCCACATCCCTGCCCATGGGTGCTGCTCAGAGAGCCCTGCCAGCAGGTCCCTGCCCCACGCTGGGATGCCAGCACTGAGCCCTGCTTGGCGCTCGCTCTGCGAGTACCCCGAAGGCTGGAGGCAGGACTGTCCTCGCCATCTCATCGTTCTCCTATTCTCAATCTTTTTGCTATTTCTGTAGTGGGAGACATTCAATCAGACTTGAAGAGGGCTCCACTGGCGTGCCTGGCACCTTGGCAGGCAAGGTGAGGTTGCTCTAGCATCTTGCAGCAAGGTAAATTGGAATCGGAAAATGAGTTTCCAGAAGAGCCCTAAAACTACTAGCACAAGTAAGATGAATGGTGAACTGTTCTGGGCTGTTATTATCCAGAAGTAACTACCTGACCGTTTTTTACTGAACAAAGAAATATTAAAGGGAGAAAATAGTTTCCATTTAGCTTTTATCTCCTGTTGACTGTTTTGGAAATGAATCATGACATAAAAAAAGATAAAATGAAGTGAAAAAGATACCATTTATTTCCTTTTCTGTAGCACACACTGGACACTTATTCTGAAGGTTAAAACCCTCCTGGACTAAACCAGGTTGCGCTAAAGCACTGGTGAAGGCTGCTAGTCTTAGGCATCCCCATGGTCCACAGAGCCCAAAGTCAGGGCTAAAGAGGGAAGGAAAATCGCCCTTCGTGTGTCCCCTTTCCATGGAAATCCGTGTTTGTGCTGGCGAGTGTGCCCTGCCGGCCTCGTGCACAGCACCTTCCATTAACTCTCCAGGTTCTCTGGAGTTCTCCTTAACCATCTCCTTGGATTTCTCCAAGTGAGTGGTCCTCCAAGGGAACCGCCGCCCTGCCTGGGCGGGCTGGGGCTGTAGTCGAGGAGACCCTTCCTCTTCATTTTTCTGCTCTCTTCACTTCCAGCTCCCTCTAGATTCAGGAAGCCTAGGATAACAGGAAGGGGATTAGGAAAAGCCTATGAAAGGTTAATTCTGAAAGGAAGGTGTGCAGAGAGAAGCCAACTAGTCTGGCCCAGTGGTTCCTTTATTTTGCTTGATCTAGCTAGCATCCTTCCATTGGGTTTATAAATCATCCCATGCTGTAACAGCTGTATTCGGGAGCTGGTAAGTACCTGCCTGCTCTGGCATGGCTACTTTCTTTTCTTTTCCTTTATTCTTTTTTATTAGGAATGAAGATTARTTGGGAACAAGGAGATAATCATGGTCTTGCATTGTACAAGTTGTGCTCCTTGATAAGATTTCAAGGTTAGAACAACAATAGCATTAAAATATCTGTCGTAAACCACCATAGATAATTCACGCAATAAAAATGTTTCTTTTAGCTATGTAAATAGGGTAATAGACTGGAATGCAGTAACTGGATCTATTGAATGTTGGAGTTTTTATATTCGAGCGATATAAAGAGAAAATAGAGCCGAAGATTAATTTGAATAGGGAACAGTGAAGGTTTCTCTTCTGAATGGTGAGTCGGCTAGAGATAGATAGGAGTATTTTAGCTTCATTTGAAGGCACCTGGATGAGATGTATGTTAACTCAAATGTATCAGCGTGATGAACAGGATGGCGGACCTGTCTGTCCCTTTGCCTTTTTTCCCCCGACACAGAGCTGTGGGGTTTTAGGAGAGGCTGATGAAATTAGCCTGAATGCTTCTTGATGGTGGGATGCTGTCCAAGGATTTGTTGAGTCACATCTAATGACTTCAAAACTACTAATTAATTCCGAATGAACTGGAACAATGAGATGCAGCTCTTGAGCRCTAGGTTTTTAAAGCTGCTGATTTTGAAAACTTCCAGCATCGTCATCCTGGGCATGGGGATCAGAGAAGTTGTGAACAGCTGGTTGGAAAGGGCATAAACAAAGGAGGCTACAAGTGAGGGGCAGGGGGTGGAGGTCTCGTTCTCCAACTGCTCCTGGGATCCGTCTGGCTTTTTTAGCAGCTCGCAGGAATGGGTGGTGGAGGATGCTCAGCCTTGCTGTGTTCCCTTCTGATGTCTTTAGCAGAGGAATACAGAGKCTGCCCTTGCATCCAGGACACAGGGGCAGGAGGCATCCCTGGAGCACGTGCATGTTCCAGAGGATGGGAATGCAGAGCAGCAAACAGAGGAAAGAAGCAGGAAACGAGAGAAAAAGTTCAGTGGAGAAGAGAGTTAAGGTGGGCAGAGACTGATCTGAGGCCCTAAAGTTTCACTTTGAAGGCTAGATGAATTTGAAAGACAGGTTGAAAAATAGAGAGTTTTGTATTTTTGACCRTTTTAGTCCTGGCTGATGCTCTCCAACATCCTGACACTTCAGAGCTCCTTGCTAGAAAGATGCTTTTTCTGTCTCCTTACTGTGCCATCATCCTCCCTTGCTTCACTTTGTAAGGCAGCTGTGTCTGCAGCTCTCACCTGACCTTATCTCCAGAGATGAAAGAAAGATCTGATGCCACTTGTGTCTATGGTGGCATTTAATGCCACAAGCGGGATTGCTCTGCCTCGTCTAAAGGAGTGACTTTTCTGGACTGTGTCTAAGTGCTGCTGGGGACGATGATGWTTGAGGTATGTTAAGGAGCTCTGCAGGTGCAATTGCAATAAAATAATCCTATTTTCCTTCCTTCTGTCATAAAGTAAGATATGGTTTGGCAGTTGTTCAAGTCAAGACAAATAAAATAAACTGCTCTATATTCATCTCGGAAAGACACAGACTTAGCTACAAAATGAGTAACAGGACCTTGTATTCAGCCCTACCAATCTGGTCTGTGGCTGCTTTCATTTCCATGCAATCACTGGAAAATATTATGTTGAWTGCCAGGAACACAGCTTAGAGGGTGGTGGGGGAGAAATCTGTGCCACTGATCTACAGTGGAATTGGTAAATGGGTAAGACAAAGCTTCAATAATATTATTCTGTGCGACATCTGATGTAAATAATACAGTTCTATTAATCTCTCAAGCAATCAGAGTCTGGCTGTTGGAGGYAGCCAAGTATGAGCAATAATATTATCTCTTCTAAGGAAGGTTGGAATAAAAGCCCAAATCCGCTGCGYGCGCGGAGGCTGCTCCGCTCGGACGAGGGCCCTGGGTGCTCGGACGAGGGCCCTGCCACCCGGGCGGCTTGGAGCTCTTCTCCTGCGGCGCTCGGGTCCCTACCCGGCCAGCTGCCGTCGGGGCACGTGGGCCTTGGGTTTTCCCAGGACGTACCTGGGTTTCCTCTTGCGGCTGCTCCCCTCCCTCCCGCCTTAGGGCCAGGCAGCTTTGGCTTCCGCCTTGGCCGACTGCGTGTGCTGCAGCGGCGCGTTGCAATGCATTGCATCGCATGCAGTGGCGCGGCTGCATCCTCCTGCGCTGCCTCTCGGGCTGACACTGCGCCCCGGGGGTCAGAGCAGCCTCTGGATGCTCTTCCTGCACAGGAACCAGCCGTCCGAAGCGGCGTTTGCTTTGTGTGGATGCACAGCAGCGATGGGCAAGCACTGCTGCCTGAATCYAGAGCCATGGAGGCCTTAACGACACCTCCCCGTGGAAAGCCGCGTTTCGCCGCCTGTCCTGTAACGTGGTGTTCGTTAACACAGCCAGAGGAAGGAGAATTTTTAAATGAGTTTCCATTTTTCAACTATGATTTTAAGATATGATGCAGGTCAGGGTTGTCTGATTTCTTCACAGTTCATTAAGTGGGGAGCAGCTCGTGTTACAGAGTGACTTTTAAAAATGATAGATTTTTATTTATAGAAAAGTTCCAGTCATTAATTTGAAGGAAGAATGCATGAAAGMAGGAGTGGGTTATTTAAAAAAAATACATTAGTAATTTAATTAAATTGGGGGGTTGAGTATCATTACAGAAAATGAAACATTAGTTCTACACTGCTTTTCAAGCCAYTTGCCATATTTGATAGCATCCTCCCTGCTTATAAAACCTGCACAGTCATTAATTTTTGTGTGTGGAAGTTGCTGGTGACCAGCTACCTGCCCAGCTGCAGGGGCTTCTTGGGGGGATGTTCCAAGCTYGAATCCCAGCGGGATAGGGCTGAGGCTGGGGAAGGGGCTTGGAGCAGCACAGGAGCCAGGTGGAGCTGCCCTGGAGCTGCTCAATAGGGATGTTGCCTGTGTGTGCAGGATTTAAGTGCTTAACCTGCAACTTTTGTGCTGTATTAAAATAATCTCAATCAATTTTGATGAAAAATTTTGGGTAAACATTTTTGCCTTCAGCRGAGCTGGGTCCATGGCGCTGTTTAGGAATCCAGTTGGATACATTTGTGTAAAATCCAGGTTAAATGTACRGTGAAATGATAATGAATCCCCGTGGACTGAAATGTTGCTCATTTTGTCTAGACAATAGTTGCTAATTATAGGTTTTGCTGCCTTCTCTGTGTCTCCAAGGTGGAACGCGATTCAGGCGGTTCCCGGAGCCTTTGGGCTGCCCGGCAAAGCTCTGTTGAGAAGCATTATTTTAAACAGGAATGTAATCTCTGCATTAATCAACTGTAATCACGTCGAAAGGCTGGAGCTGCAGCAGGCTGTACGGGAGGGGAGTGCTGTGRGGCACACGCTGGGAACACAGGTCAGGAAGGAGAAGACTTTATTTCTGGCTCAGGTTGTGCTTGCATTATTTATACTTACCAGATACAGGGCTTAGATGGTAGCCTTAATGAGCCTAATGAATTCTCATGTAATCCAGGCTGGTAAGTTTAATGATTATTTGCTCTTTATATTTTGATGCATTTGCTTGGAGACTAGGAAGATGCCACTGAGATCGGTCATCTGTGTGGATTCTTCACTTGATGTGTGTGTTATGACTCACTGCCCTAACCAGAAGCAACTTTCTTTGGCAGTTCTACCAAGTCATACGTGCGGAAACCCAGGAAGGCTGCAGAACGGCATCCAGCAAGGGACGACGTTCAGCATTGGAGACAAAGTGCGCTACAGCTGCAACCCAGGCTTCTTTCTGGAGGGGCACGCGCTGCTCACGTGCCACGCCAATTCCGAAAACAGTGCCTCCTGGGACTTCCCTCTCCCCTTCTGCAGAGGTAAAGTGTCCTGCCTTCATCTGCAACGAGCTGCAATGAAACAGGCTTGTAATGAGTTGTTTGGGCTTGATAAAACGTTYATGAGCTCTAAGCTTGGTTTGAAAGCCTTGAAATCTAACCATGATGTTGTTAACGTTGAAGCTCCATTTTATTAGTTTCCCTAAAGCGGCTAGGATTTGGGTGAATAATAGAAATGCTAGAAGGTACTTAAAGTATTCAAAATGTTACAGCTACTTTTATCTTCAATTTCTTTRCCTGAGATTAAAAAGCAGGGGAGATGGTGTTAACCCTCAAGATAAGGCAACTTTCCAAGACCCTGGAATTTTCCTTAGATCAAATATTAGAAGATGAGAGGGGACTTCTTTTTTCCTGATGCCACGCTCGCTTCCCTTTTGGCAAACTGCACAGCGGTCCCGGTGTTCTGCTTGTGCAGCAGCCTGTGTCYGTGCAGACTGCTCATGCGCTGCAGGATGCTGCCTGGCGCCGTGCAGCCTCGCAGAGGCACGAGGCTCTGCAGGAGGCAAAATGTGTCCTTGGCTGCCAAAACCTGGCCAGCTTCTCTGCGCTTTTGGGTATGGGAACTTCAGTGTCTTCCTGGCTGTAGAGCACTTCTTGCTAACCCTCTGGGGCTGCAAGGGACTAGAGAGTCCRTAAACACTACAAGTGTCTGGGTTGTTTTACCAAAACAATTGCCGCTGTTTCAAGTCTTTTCCCCCTCAATTCCTTGTATACCTCAGCAGAGCATCTTGTATTGATTCTTTTTATTGACTGTCTGCTTGTGCAATCAATTAGCAGGTCCAAGCTGCAGCATAAATCTTGAATTTCAAATGAGCAAATATTATTTGCTTGGTGTGCTCATAATGTTTGCCTCACTGAGTCACTTTCCTCACTATTTTTTTGTATGCTTATGCACTGTTTTGGGGCTGGGGGTATTATGCCACTGAAAGAGAGGTTAATAGAGCCAAAGTGCTACTAGTGGGTAACTGGCATCTCTTCCTTTGCCMTTTCAGGATGATTGTTTTCTCCTGGAATCAGAGTTTTCATTAGGACSTTTTCTTTTAAGAGGGGGCGAGGGAGGAGGTGTCCCTTCCAAATTTAGGGGAAGTGTGAGCAAAAACAGCTACTGAATTTCAGCCTTGGGAGTATTCAAAGCTTTATCCCTTTTGAAAGGAAAGAAATTCTCTGCTTGGACGGACTAGTGTTCTCTCCAGTCTGAGCGCAGGCTTCCTTTGCAGGAAGGCAGTGTATTCCCTTGCCCTGCTGCACTTCGGATGTGGGTGTGAGAGGCTCCAGTGAGGGAGGGATCAACTGCTGCRCCGGCAGGTGCTGAAGTCCTGAGATGTGAGCTGCTGGGAGAGTATTTAGAGACCTGTTTTAATCTAGCCTGCTGCAACAAAGGAAAAACTTCACTTAAGGGACAGTTACTTCCTATGCCTAGTGCAAATGTCGCAGTAAAAAAGAAATCTAAGATTTGTCTTGGCGGCAGCTCCAGCTGGAAGTTTGTTAGATGCATTTGTACATGTTCTGTTTTCTGATAGAAGGTGGAGGCGGGTCACGCTGCAGGACCAGATGCAGACAAACCAAGATGAAAGACRTCCTTTAACAGAGCAGGTACTGCAGTCCTGGGAGCAGCTCTCTGGGGAACAGACGTGTCTAATGTCACCGAAAGGCCAGCAYTCAGCGCGGCGAGCCCTGCCTAATAGGGAACGCTCTTCCCTTCTTCCCCTGCTCCCCAGCGGAAGGGCAGAGGTGCGAGAAGTGCTCAAATGGGAGTGTAAATGTCAATGGTGCTAATCAATAGCCTTCTGTTTCTTCACGCTCTTCTCTCTGTACTTGCCTTCCTCTTTGTAGCATCCTTTTCTTTACAGTGCAAGCCTTGTCCCTGTTCCGGTCTGTGAAGAAATAGTCAAACATGCAAAGAAATGCGTGGTAGAAAAGAGTAGGAAGCAGATGTATGTGACAAGCTAAAACTTAGCTCTGCCGGGGCAGCAATGCTTTAAAGAAGTGCTGTGGCCCAGCAGCTTGTTCTTCACGTGAGCTGTCTGCCCTCCTTTGCATGTCTGTGTTTTAGGAGTAGTCTTATGTTATAAAGGATACATATAATTCTAGTGAGCAGGGGAGGCAGGAGTGAATTCCACATACAGAAGGAATGACTTGTTGAAGCACTTTGCAGAGACCGGTTGAAGCTGCTAGTGCTGTGCCTTATCGGTGGGTTTGGAAGCAGTGACATCAAAATTGATTCTTGGACTCTGAGCTAAAGGAGACCATAAATTCACTCTGCACAGAATCTGCTCTGGTGAGTTATGTTGCTTGCCTATGTGGCAGGAAGGATTAAAACTGCAGTGATGTCATTCTGGAAGCAGCGGTGAGTGACACCTCGCTGTGATCTGTTGGGGAGCGGAGCAGAGACACGGGTGGCAGCCCTGGCTGCCCAGAGCAGGCACCCGGCTGGGGCTGCCGGCACGCGCAGCACGGACCGTCCTTCCAGCGGGGTTCACATTCCAAACTCCAGATGGAATCAGCCCATCTATACAACATGTATCCGCAAATAACCTGAAATTCCCRTTTCTCCATTGCTTGTGTGTTGTACGTTTTAGATCTGTTCTGCCTTACAAATAAGGCCTCGTACTTAGCCTAGCTGRGACCTCAAGCTCTATGCCACAGGTCTGGCTCTGTTTGCATCTCACCCCTGGCTTGCTGGAGGCAGAAGCGCCGCTGCGCTTGGAATCCCCTCCCGTCCTGCTGTGGCCACCGAGGAGCAGCCCTCACTTGGGGCAGTTAACTTCAGCTACGGCAGGATGTTAGCCTTGAACTTGCAAAAGAATATCCTGACACGTCTCTGATCCCGTTT
Source organism: Nothoprocta perdicaria (assembly GCF_003342845.1). Classification (NCBI taxonomy): domain Eukaryota; kingdom Metazoa; phylum Chordata; class Aves; order Tinamiformes; family Tinamidae; genus Nothoprocta; species Nothoprocta perdicaria. The sequence continues at coordinate 2,375,448 of NW_020455566.1, forward strand.
TCTGAACCACATCCATTCATGTGGAGAGAGAGAGAGAGGAGAATCTTGCCGAGATTGTTTGCTGAATTTAAGTAGAACTGATAGGTTTATGATTCTGGTAGGCGGATGAGTAAAAATTCAGTAAGCCATCTGAAAAGTTGAGAAGATTTGCAAAGCTACATTTTAAGCGTATCAAATATGCATAATCTCATTAAAAGTGGTCTGTCTTATGTCTCAAACAGCTGCTTAGACTGCACCATGCCCCCAAAAATTGAAGGGCTGTTCTAGAAGATTTCAAAACATGTTTTAAGAGTAACAGGCTCTAAAAACGTAGGAGTGTGCAGTTAAGGGGGGATGGGAAAAGAATATATTTGTTGTTAATTATCTTTTGCGATGACTATTTTTTCATTATTCTTAATTGAAATATTTCTTCTATAAAAGACCTTTGGAGAGGCTTTCTGTAAGTCAACTTAGCCCAATCAAAAATATATAGGCCCCTTATTTAAGAATACTGTCAACGSTAAGAGTCAGAATTCTTTAAATAGCATATTCTTCATAGCTCCCAGGGTTCTTTCTGGTACTAGGACAGTTTTAATGTACAAGATACTGTCTCAGATATCCTCTAACCTGGTAGTAAGCATGACTGAGAACTTACCCGTCGCAATAGCTTCTTCCAAATCCCTTTTGCTTTAACTTAGCTTTGATCTGGGCACGGGTGGAACTGGGCCGCGGCAGTGGGTGATCCTAGCGAGGAAGGAGTCGGCACCACCCGTGTCTCGGAGCGTGCTGCTCACGTGCCGAAGCCGGGCTGCTCCCATGTGCCTTGGACTTGGTGAGGCAGGACCTTAATTTGCAGTGGTGTTTTGGCCTGTTGCCTGAGGCCAGTAGTGGCCAGGCACTGATAATCCTCAGTATAACGTGTGATGCTGGCGGGAGCCCCCCTTCTGGGGGAGATGTCTCTGCAGGAGGAATCGCAGCTCCAGATCTCCGTGCTGTGCTGAGGCAGCTAACGGCCTTGCTCGGGCTGGCTGCCTGCGGGGCAGCTCGTTCGCGGGTCTTCCTAGCATCTGCAGGGGGACTTAGGCTTGAGAAATTTAATGAATTGATTGAATTGGAGAAATTAATTTTGAACATAACAGTAAACTGATAAATTGTGCTTATCCTCTATGGCTAGAATCCATTCATCCTCYAGAAAGCATTTTCATCCTCTCTGTGGGGCGGGATAGGTTTGGAAACAGCCGTTTTTCTTCTCTCTTGCGTGGGCCTTCTCTGGAGGACACTGACACCTGCGGGTGTTGTGGCGAAGTTTGACTGTATCGAGCTCCACGGTTCTCAGCAAGGCGCTCCCTCACTGAGACAGCGCAGGGCGGGAAGGGCCTCGACCTCCCGTGGGGCACAGGGTGCTAGTGCAGCAAGTGCAGCGTGTTCGGGCAGTGCAACAAGCGAAGGGGCCGGGGTGGTCCCCGCTCCATCCCTTGCCGTCAGTCGGTGGGAAGCGAGTGTTGGTGCCAGGGCCTCGTGCTTGTGCGCTTGGCCGCTGTGCCCTGCAGCAGATGGGCCCCAGAAAGGGAAGGCGGCGTTGGCAAGAGCTTGGGTCTGGTTTGTCTTTCAAGTTCCACGAGCTGCAGGCTGCAGGTTCCGGCCCTGCTGATAACCCCGCTGATACTACAAGCCACTGAGCCCTGAAAAGGGGCTGCCAGCTGAGCGCTACCAGAGGCCCTGCTGAGCTGCCCGCCAAAGCCTCCTGTCTGCTCCCGCGTGCCCAGGAACCACTGCGCTTTGCAAAGCTGCTCACTTGTGTTAGGTTTCCATTTGGAAGGGAGTTTTTTTATGATTTGTCATAAAAATACATGTTAATAACATAAAGCCCCAAGCTCCTTGACTAACGCATCTGAAATGCTGCTCTGTAGTACAAGCTGTAAAGTTAACAGGCTTTTCGTAGCTGCCTTCCAATAAACSTGAGGCTGATGCTGGATGTGCAGGCAGCTTGTGCTGCCCCGACGCTCCTCAAATTAATTCTTGGTTTCCTTTATCATCCTGCGTGTGTTTTTATCGGATCCTCCCTCTTTAATTGCTCTAACAGCAACTGCTGCTGGAAGCCTCACTGCGAATAAAAGAACCTGCAGCGAATGGGCGATCCTGAGTATAATCCAGAAGTGCCACCCCGCRATTGTAGAACAACTGGTGAAGTTTTCAGCAGTGCGGTTTTGGCACCAATATTGATGTCTTTCAGAGAGCAGGGCAAAGCAGAGAGCAGGCCGGCGCGTGCGGGGAGCATCGCTAAGCGCCGCGTGGGCTGGGCTCGGGGGCTGTTTGCTGCCTGCAACTGCTCACTCTGCCCATCCAGGGAGCAGGACGGGAGCTGCTGAGCGTGGTCTAGTCCCTAGTGCTCGTTCTGTGCTGAAGATGCCTTGGAAACAAGGCTGGATCTTCTCTCAGCTGCCTCTGAGCCAAGGGGCAGCCCGTGAGCTGGGTGTCCTGCGAGACAGGAGGGTGTCTGAAAGGCGTAAGGGATGTGAGCTCGGAAAAGGGATGTAAATTCCCTTGTCCTTCGTTCTTGGCTAAAGGCATATTCAGTGTTTTSATTTGGGCGTGTTTCACTGCGTTCACATTCTGTTAGATGGGGAGCTCTGCAGCCCTTGCCAAACGAAAGGGAGAAGGGGCCAGTGCCTGTGAAACCCTTTTTCTTCTCAGCTTTTGAATTCCTTGCAGTTTTCCTCCTGCCTCCTGCTACGGAGATGGAAGGGATGTTATAGACAGCACCTCAGAGGATCCGAATTAGGAGCAAGGGCTGCAAGGAAGGAGCACAAGAACAGCGTGCGAGGAAGGAGCGGCCTGACAGCAAGATGCATTAGGCTGAGGAGCTGCTTCCCCAGGGATGTGGTAGCAACTCTGTCACTTGGGATGTTTAAAATTAGACTAAACAAATCACTCATAAATGTACAGTTGGGAATAAGCTGGCATTCAGAAGGAGGTAGACGGAATGACCTAATAGGGTTTTGTATCTATCAACATCTGTTTCTTAATAGCGCGTGGAAAAAATACCTCCTGTCTATCCCCATCATATAATTTGGAGTGATATTTAAAACGAGAGTTTWCAGCCTGTTACAAAAAGTATTGAGGCTTTGAATGTTTTGCTGTGACTCTGTCATCCTGCTTTGTGCAGCTGAACAAATTGTATATGCGTTGTGTCTTGCAGCTGATGATGCGTGTGGAGGGACGTTGCGGGGACAGAGTGGAATTATCTCAAGCCCTCATTTCCCTTTGGAGTACGGCAATAACGCAGACTGCACGTGGACTATCCTGGCTGAACCTGGAGATACGATTGCTCTAGTTTTCATGGATTTCCAACTGGAAGATGGATATGATGTTCTAGAAGTCGCTGGGACCGAGGCGTCATCGCTCTGGTAGGTTACTGGCTGTGCTTGTTTTTGATCTCTAGGGCAGAATTTCACGTGTGGAGATAGGAGCAATGGTAGGAAGTTCAGAGCGAGTAGGGCAAGTATTGAAGGAAGGTAATGCTTAGTCACTCCTAGGCAGAGGTTATACCATTCCAGTGATGGATGGGTTTTATTTGCTTGGGAAGTTTTACAGTGACTGTTACCTACTTCAAAGCATGCTTTTGCAAAAAGATTTCACAGTATGATGCTACTGGTTAATAGAAATAAAGAATTACAAAAATAAAAAACAAGAAACTCTTGGCTATACCATTAGCAAACCTTGTTTTTGTTAAATTGCCTTCTGATTATTACTAAATATGTTGCTGACAAGTTGACTTTACTGTTAATGAACCTGCAGCAAATGGCTGCAGACGAGTTTGTTCTTTAAAAGGAGGCTGTGTGTGGAATCTATGTACTCCTCTCATCCCATTAAGTTTGCTCGAGCAGTGCTCAAATGTGCAAGCTTTCAGAAACATTGCATTTATGTATAATAAATGCCCCATTGATTTTTTTTCAATATACTAGAGCAGGCCAAATGATCAGTGCTAGGAAAYTGAAGTGAGGGCTTGCAGAAGGAATTTCCCATACTGCTTATGGAAAAGGAAAGCTYTGTCTAATTGATGTAGACACTTGGATTTTCTGCTTTGTGGGTTCATCAACAAACAGTTAAAACTCCTGTCTAGTAGCAAATGATGGGGAGTAGTCTTAGACCCAAAATTCCTCTGGAATGGAAGAATTAAGCATTTTAAATAATTAGGTGATGCCTGGGATTATCAGCAGGAAGTTAAATAACAATTATTTATGAGGATTCTGTCACTGGTGCAAATAATATTCATTTAAGTAATTTACACTTGCCTGGCAATTAAGGGCAGAGTAGGATTTGAATATTCAGGATGTATTAATACAAGAACTAGCCATTTACTACGTACCAATTGTTTACTGTGCCCAAGGACCCCTTTGAAAATTAGATGCTGCAGTTTCCTGGAAAAGAAAATGCTTTTATTAGCATGCATTAATATTTTAGGGCACTGCTAGTTTCTAGCCATTATGCACTGCGGAGAGGATCAGTCACCTGTGCTWTGTGGGTAAGGATGAATGTAGTTGGTTAAGAAACATTATTCAGCCTGGAGGTGTTGCCGGTGCAGCGCTGCRTCTTGTCATATCAAAAATAAAACAATGCCTGTCAGAGGGAATCTGATGGAAAAGTAATAAACTTACCCACAAATAYACTGTGGCAAAGCCTCAAAAGTGGCAGGTATATCTTAGAAAATGAAGTCACTCAACTTTCAATAATACGCATGCAAAAAACTTTTGAGAATGGAGCGTAAGAGCTATTTTGAAGGAATAAGGCTTAAAYGGCTCCGGGGGACTGTGTCACAGGGAATAACGATGTATGCAGGAACTCCCCCGACCCCAGCCACCTTCGTGCTGCATCTTTCACGTCTTCCTCCTGGTGGAGTTTCCCTGGGAGCCGGCTGAACCCTGCAACACCGGGCACTGAACTGGCTGTTAGAGCGGTGCAGGGGAGAGCTGTTGGTGGGTGAAACAGGCCTTGCAGACTGGAGCTTCATCCGGAGCGGCGAGCAGAAACTCGCCTTCCTTTTGAAGGTTTATCCTGCATTTTTATACCATCAGCAAGTGCGCGTAGGCAGCATAAACACACCAGTCAATTCAGAGAGACCTGGTTTAGTATTCTCGGGAAGTAAGATTTTTAGTCCCATAAGCAGAATTACAAAGCATCTTAAATTTCATTTTTCAAAGCTGGCCTGCACAACTCAGAGATGGGTAATTAAATCCAGATGACTCACTTTTCCCATTTTTAAATAATTTTGCCTGTAGGGGGGAAAAACTGGAGCTCATATCTCTTCTTTAAATATGTTGATACGATTCAGCTTGAAAATATAGCTAAAACCTTTTTTTTCCACTTCCTCTATGAAAACCTAGTTTTAATTATCAGTAATGGGGCAGATAGACTCAAATAAACCCTTCCATTGAAATACCTTGCGGCTAAACATTTCATAAGCATTATACTTTTTATCTGGTCCAGAAGTAGACACAAACAAACAATTAAATTCCATCCAGAGTATAACTCGTGTCTATTTTCAAGTTATGGAATATTCTTTAATGACGATATCTACAAAAGCACCGACTCAGCCCATTAGGCAAGCTTGCTTTGGGCTGCACTTGATGAAAATCCGTTTTGTTCATCCTCCCCTCTTTCAAAATAGCTGCTGTTGTTGTGTGTATCGGCTGCAGTTTCAGGATCACAAGTGTAACCAGAGAAAGGTGCTCGGCTGCCTCGGGCGCCGTTTTGTTGTCTCATCTAACTGGTGCGGGACCTTCTCGGGGTGGGTAGGTGTGATGACTGCGCTTGTGGGCTTGGGAGTGTTTTGCTGCTGTTGACAGTGAAGGTGGCAGAGAAAATGACTTAATCCATTTCCGTACGTGTGTGTTTATGGGACTTGACAAAGAGCAAGTGTTTGTTTTGCTGCGTACGGTGCAAATGTTGGGCAGAGCAGGTTTTGCAGTCTGCCAGGGCAGCGTGAGCAGGCAAGGCGGGTGCTGGGTGGAAGCCTTGCCCTCGAGCCCTGGGGAGCTGGATGCTGCAGGATTTCCATAGACCAGGGATCCTGGAGGCTGTGGGAATGGAAAAAAAAGGCAGCCCGCTGTTTGCTACCATTTCTCTTTTGCTTTTGAGKCAGAAAATGGGAGGCAGTGAGGGGAGGGAGCGCACTGACCAGGTCAGCAGTGGTGGTGATGCTCTTCCCAGAGCAGTGGTGGTTGGCAGTCCAGGGCTGCCTGTTCTGCTGGTGAAACTATTGAGAAGCTGCTGCTCGTGCCCCATGAATCAGTTCCGTGAGATAAAGCTGACATTTGTCTGGCTGTGACAGACGGTGTGGTATGTTTTGAAGGTTCATTAGATGTTTCTAATCTTCAGAGGAGAATTTACTTAGAGATGTAGGTGACTTTTTAATAATGAAGCTTTCCAACTCTTTTTATAACTATGCTGTATTTTGCAAGTGTATTTGGGGAAGCGGGGGAATCCAGGCGGGTCCGAGGGACAAGGCCGTAGCTGGGCAGAGGCGGTTTGCTGCAGCTGAGATGAGAAGTGTTGTGGTGTGCGAAGGGTCAGGACCGTTTTGGATCCCTCTTGAGCACTGCGTTGGCCTCTGGTGCTTTTCTTGCACCAGGTCTTACCTGGTAACACACCGCATGGTGGCCTGCTGAGAAGTGACGTGGTGGCCTGGGAAAATGGCTTSCTTCGGAATTGCTTCCTTTGCTTACCACAGGGTCCTGCTTTTCTGTCGGAGCCACTGAGCCCCGAGCTGCAGAAATGGGAGTCACTTAGGGAACCTGKTGGAGCTGTTCAGCCCTCTGAGCAGTGCAGGCTCTGCCTTCCCTGTATATAAGGAATATGCTTCTTTATTTCTTACTGTAACCTAACAGACTCCATCATGCTGCCCCATGTCCCTCTGTCCCGACGCACTCGCGTGCTCCAAGCGGGTCCCTCCRGCTGCTTTTCTTGGTGCTCCAAGGCGGCTGCTGTTCCTTGCAGGTGCTTGCAAAGTAGATTGCCAGATGACTGCTGAAAAATGGATTTCATCTCACACTTGCCACTTGCTTTTTGATTTTTTCCAGTCAGTAACTGCTTATATTTGAAAGTTGACAAGCATTATCCTGCCTTGGTGTGTGCATGAGGCAGAAGACTTGAGAAGATTATTTATTATGTTTCTTGAAATAACTTATTTCATCACTGGTTAAAGCCTAGATAATGCCAGTGTGAAAGTTGTCTTTTCCTGTGCATGGAGTTAAGCTTCCATGTTGTAAAAGCCAGTTAAATACCACTACTTTATCGGYAGTATTCACATGCTCTTCTTCCTTGCTCCTGTTTCCCATAGGACTGGGAGCAAATAAAAAATGTGTATGAAGTGRCTTTTAAAATCCCCATTTAAGTGTTGGTTACATCTTCATCAGCATGTGGAAGTAAATTTCTTTTGACTTGTACAGCGTGAGGTTTTTCCTCCTGCCCTTTGAAGAGTTCAGTCGTGCTTTTAATTGGAAACCAATTCTGCAAAGGCCCTAACGCAGTGGTATCGAAAAAGCTGCTTCCCTGGGAAATAGCTTGCAAAGTCTCCCTTTCTTCTCGAACTCGTCGTCCGTGGAGATGAGCTCTGGGGGAAGTGCTCCGGAATTCTGTTGGAGATCAGAGCGATCCCGCTTGTGCCAGGAGCTCCTGGGGCCTGTGGTGCATGCGGCAGCTCCTGGGAGGTACCCGGCCTCTGAAGCACCTTGCGAGGAGCCGTTGCTCCAACGTGAGCACCCTGCAGGGTGAGGAATGTGCGACTTCACCCACGGAGACAGACTGTGAAGGCTGCAGAGTGCCGCTTTGCGGGGGTGAATCCAGGCCTTTTCCATGCTTGCTTCCTTTGCTGCTTGTCACAGCAGCCTGCTGTGCTCCTGGTGGCCGCCTTGTCACCAGCCGCCTCTGCATCATGGTGCTTCCCTGCTCCCTCCCCGCTGGGCTGCACGCGGAGCAGCCCTTCCACCCGGGCACGCAGGTGGGAGTGACTTCTGGAACAAATCACAGGGAAAGGCCCCTTGACCTTCCTGCTCATCTTTCATTCACTAGAACATGATTAGATTTTGTATACCACTTTCTGGCTAATCTCCTTTTTCCATGCATTAATATGATTGATTCTATTTGTTGGATAGTAGAGAGCATTCCATGAATATTGAGGCTAATGGTCGGGAAGAAGCTGTTTTTAGGCTGAAAATTTCACGAAGCAYGTTTTAATTGTCCTTTCTATCGCAATTTGTCCTCCTTTCATTTGTTTACTGGTAAACTGAATTGGAGAACCCTCATGCGAAGGCTGCTGTGGTGTGGGTTGCTCCTCAAGGGATGAGATGCAGGAAAAGTTGCAGCGTGTGGAAAAACTCTGAAGGAATTCCCAAACACAGAGAAACTCACGCTGGATCATTCCTGTGCTGGCTGCTACTTGTGGGGAAGAAAAAAGGACAGGCTTGCTTCCAAAAACACTGGGTACCTGAAGGCCAGCGGGTTCTCAGAAAGATAGACTTCACGTGCAAATTAGGGTAATGTAGCTGGCTGAAAGCTGAGAAGGATATTGGTAATCTCAAAAGTGCTTTCTGGATGTGACCCAAAATGTAAGCATGGAGATGGAAAAGCAGGGAATTGTGCCTTTATTTGGCAGGGAAAGGAGGCTCTGCATAAGCGTGAATGTCATCACAGGTTGTAAATTTAGTTGGGYGTCTGGGACTCATTTCAAAACCCGGTCTCCTCCTCTGTCCCCSTCTGTAGGGGGAAATTCTGCTTTTTTTTTCTCAGATCATACCTGTGTTTGGACAAAGGCTGTCTGAAAAGCTTGACCTCCTGTAAAGATGCTTCCAGGATGGCCCTGCCTCATCCCTTGCGGAGGGCGCCTGGGCGCGTGGTTTTGGGTCCCGTCTCTCTTGATCAGAGAGCGATTCGCGTCGCTGTGCGAGGCTGCACCGCTGCCTTTGGAAGTTGGCTGATGTGTTTCTGCAGAGGGTCTCCCTTTGCGGGGGAGTTCACCATGCTGAGGGAAATTGGATTTGCATGGCAGAATCTGTCTGCCGGAGCTGCTAGCAGTCGTGCTTTACACTGCTGGCCCTTATCTAAAACTTCAAAGTGAAAGAGCAGAGAGACCTCGGCAGCTGTTTCAGGGCTTTCAAAGTCTTTCCTCTTCTGGGTTTTCTTTGTGGACAAGCTCACAGATGGTTTCCTATAGTTACGAGTTGTGTAAAAGAGCTTAAGTACTTTGTTTTCAGATGTCACCTGTTTCACAGAATATATTTTAAATGATCTTTGCCTCCTGGGTTTTCTTTTCCAGGTGCAGTGCAGCTGCAGGGAGGCTCTTCTGGTTCACACGTTCAGTTTCCTTAGGCTGCTGCTTCCTGTGCTGTGGGTGGGAGTCGCAACTGATTGATTCCGTTTGGTGCTAATTCATAATTCTCTTGTTTAAATTCATTTTGGWTGTCTAATGGTAATGTAGCTCATGTGCTGTGATTAAACTACAGCTCTAATTCACATTGTATCTCTCAATTCATTAGAGTTAGGGAAGAATTGTTACCGTGGTTGGCGTAAGCTTAAGCTGGGGAGTGGTATTATTGCTTTCTGTKGGAAATGTTCATGTCTTGCTGCTTGGACGTACACATCTGTTGTGTTTTGAAACCCTTGTTTTTTGTGCTGTATGATGGTGCCACTGATGGATCCTGGCCCTGGTAAAGGTACCTTGGCTGTCTTATAGACTGCAAATCCAGTAATACTGGATRCTAAAAGTGGATAGGATACTCATGATAAACATTTTTACTTCTTAATGTCTTCAATATCTTACAGACCTTAATGAGACTTCCTAAAGCCCAGATGGGAAAGGAAATACTGGGTTGAGATTTATATGGCTATTTTGCTTCTTTCTAGTGGCATTTGGTTTTGTCATGGCAGGTCACGATCTCTTTAGCTCATGCTGAGCTTGTTTTTGACACTCTTGGTCATTTTACAATACAGAGACTTTGATTCTTCCTCAAAGGGACAGCTCTTATGGCTGAATTTATAGCAGAGATCAGGAAGGTACCAAGATGCAAGTAAATATTAGAGGATTAGTAATAGGCAAAGTGTTGTCAGCAGCTCCTATCTAATCACCATATTGCTGGCCTCACTGACTTGGAATTTTCCGAGACTCTGGAAAACAGGAGATGCAGCACGTTGCTGAAGCAGTTGTGTGTAAAAATGCAATTGCCTCCTCGTGCAGATCCAGTTCAGCATTTTGAATGCTCCGGGAGAAGCTGCGGCCCCTCGGGCTGTAGCACCCAGCAGGCTGCAGTCCTTCGCGCTGCTTGGGTACCTGTGCACCTCTTAGGATGACGAGTGGTTGTGGCTTTTATTTTTAGAGTTTTTCGACAGGCTTTCAGAGCGAGGAAAGGCAACACGAAGCATCACTTCCAGCGTCAGTGTTTCTGGTGTCTGTAGCAATGCCCAGCGGCAGCCAGAGCCAAAGACCTGTCGTGGGCACCGCGCGGCTGTACCGCACACCGGTCCTTCCCCCAGGCGCTGCTTGCTCTCTGTGCACGACACAAATCTCCTGCTTCTGTGAAGGGGAAAGAGCAAAATAACCTAATGCAGCAGTACCGAACGCGCCGTGTCCTGCCGCTGTCAGCTCGCCGCTGAGCAGGGCTGCCCGTGGCAAATCTGCATGAAACTGCTGCCCTGCCGCCGTCTCTGGTGCCCGAACGCAAAGCCAGTCACATCCATTAAAATCAGTCTAAGCTACGTTTATTATTTTTATTTATTTTTCCAACCTGTATTTCCTCCCGTGCTGAGGGGAGGACCCGGTGACTGAGCCATGTAAAGGAAAGAGCAAAGCTGATAAAGCCGATGCCCGGGCGTGCAGGATGCCCAGTAACTGGAGCATGGGGCAAGTACCATCTTCCCCCCTTCCTTTCCCTTTTGTCGTCATCCTGTACTTTCTMAATTATTTTTTTAATCATCTTTTAAATGATGGAGCAGTTCACGTTAGCTCTTTTAGTCAGAATTACCTACATTAAAGATCTCTTCAAAAGAGAAGGGCATAAAAGTAATTAATTGCTTCAATTATAATAATGTGTCTTAGCTTGTGGTTTTCTGTTACAAAAACCTGTTTTTGATAACTCAGCTGTTCTTAAAAGGGAAAAAAAATAAAAGCGCTTGAGGCTGGAAGTTGGTGTGGAGGAATTTTGAGATGAGAAGGTTGTTCTCCGCATTGGGGCCGAATAAATGACCACCAGGGATCCTGGAGCGGTGCCCTGCGCTTGCCGAGCCCGCGGCGGCAGCTGGGAGCCCGTTGCTTCTGCCCGGGGGCAGCTGGTGATGGCTCTTGGTCGCCCCGGGCGTGGGATGTGGCTGGTCCCTGACCGCAGTGACCCGCGGCGTTCCCTGTGCTCTGCACCACACTTGGCGCCGGCAGGAGCAGGGTCCGGGCTGCCTCCAGCCGYGCRCACATCTCGCCCGCGGGGTCAGCTCTCATAACGGGGCATCCTTCCTGYGCACACCCAGAAGAGAAAGGCTCGGGCGTCRGGAGATGTCACATCAACATCACTCSGTGCRTTAAGGGTTTTCTTAGCCCTCTTGAGGAACTACAGGTTTTTAGCCTCAATGTGTGTGTTGAAATATTTGTGGAAAGAATAAAAWTCTCCTTAAGTTATTCAGCCCTGGAATATGTGTAAGACAGCTTGCAATTAAACTTCCTTTTGAAGCAAGTTAACAGAAGTTTTGTTAATGTTTAACATCAATATGGATGTCATTCTTTGTAAATTTGGACTAATTAAGTCCAAAGGGACAAAATAATAGATTCTGTATGTGGTGTGCATGCCAGTACTCAGTTTGCTTTTGGGGCTTTTTCTCTATATTTTTTTCTCTTCCCAAGTTCTGATTTTAATATATTACCAGAAAGCTAACTATTTAGCTKTTTATGCCAAGTCACTAGGAATCATCTGCCTTAATTTCTAAAGGATTGTAACTTAGGGAAATGCCTGAAGTTCCTTTGCCTCCACTGAGATGAGGATATTTGCTCTGAACTTTAGGAGACTTGGAATTGAAATTTTTTATTTCCTTCAGACCTTTTTGTAACATCTTGGGACAAGCTGGAGACTCTCCCCTGACATTCACCCTGAAGTTCTGGGGTTTCCTTACCTATGACACCAAAGTAGTCTGGAACGGTGGCAATGACAGATCTCCGTGTTTCTTCCTCTGCCTCAGAGAACAGGAGCTGACCTCTGCAGCGCTTTGACCCTCCCGCAGGCTTCCAGGTTGAAGGTGTCGGAGTCTGCAGCACTAGTGGTTTGCAGGGCTGCTCCCAAGGGAGTCGCACGGAGCTGCGGCTCAGTACAGTCGCGTGGCAGTAACAGGCTGYGAGCTGTGCGGGGCTGTGCCAAACCTCCCGTGCTGTAAACAATGTAGAGCTCGGAATAGGTTTTTAATAGCTTTTTATTGATTGAAAGGATTGGAAGTTCATCTAAACTGCGGGCAATTCTGGCTGTTTCCTTGTGAATTTGACTGCTGTATAGCTCTAATCCTTGCACCAAGCTTTGAAATGACTTATAGGTAGCAATGCTACTAAACCTGTTAACGTGGCGATGCTTTGATCAGTAAAGGCGCTGGGTTCCTCTGTAGGGCTCTTGGCTGTGTTAGTCGTTCAGCGATGAGCCCTGCAAGGAGAGGGTGCTCTGGTCCCCAGGAAGCGGGGAGGATTTCACAGGCCCGCGAGCTGCTTGAGGCGGAGGGGAAGCTGTGCGTGCCACACTTCCCCCATCTTCCTTGTGCTTCTAACACCTGGAGAAGCCCTCGTTGCTGCTCTTCATGTCCCTCGCTAGATTGGACTCTGTGTGCTTTGGTTTTCCTCAACCCAAACCTGCTTGCTTGGGCAGCATCTTCATTCCTTTCTGTGGGTCCCTAGAGCCTGCTTCCACCTCCTCCATGGTTTCCTTTCGTGCCTGAGTTTTCCTCAGGAGCTGCTCGTTTGTCCCTAGAGTCTTCCTGCCCCCTCTGGCATGACTCGTGCCTGTCAGAATAGGCTGTTCTGGAGCTTGGAGGAGGTGGTTCTTGGAAGACCAGCCCACTCATCTGGACCTTTCTTTTTTCCTGGCCTGTTTCACATGAGTTTTAAAGGCAGATGCCTGAAAGGTTTTAGCATTCTGTTGCAAGTCAGTTCTTACAAGTTCTTAAAAACGTTAGTGCTTAACTGTTAGCTAAAGGCGATTTTTTGCCACAAAAAGTGGACAATAAAACTCTGCTGCTTTTCTGTGAATACTGTCAGAGTCTGTTTAATTCAAACTGAAGATTTTAYTTCAGAATTTTTCATCTGATCAAACGCTCGGAAATAGAGAGTGATGGGCAAGTGTTGAACAGCCAGTTCCTGAGACAACTCACTTTGGTGGAGGAGGCTGAGCAGACGGCCCGTGGATCCATCTCCTCCGAGAATTTGGAAGAGGAAGGAAAACTGCTGTAGAAGCAGAGAGACCACAGAAGGCAGGTTTAAAAAAAAAAAAAAAAAAAAAATTAAAATCCCCCTTTGATGTGGTAGTAGTGCTTTTAAGTAGTCATGGTTTTGTAGTTTGGGGTCTTCGTAACATTAGGTTCATCCACATGGACTATTAAAAGGCAGGTTTTGCCCTTCTACCACTGTCCTGGCAACTTTGCTCAGGTGTTGTAGAGCTCTTAATCTGTCCAAGAGAGCGCCCTGAATGCTACTYGCTGCCTTGGTCCCTGAAGGGAAGTGATTTGCCCAAGGACCTTCAACAAGCTTGTGGCTTAGACCAAAGTTCTAATGTTAGCCCATGCCAAGCCCTCACAGAGCTCTTGCGATCTGCTAAAGCTGCTCTCAAGTGCAGTGAGGAAGGATTAAGATGTTTGTTTTGTTTTAGCTATGTTTGATGCAATGCTGTGTTGCATTCAGCATCAGTGAATGAAGTCAAGCCAGTGAAGCACTGAACCCTTCATTGATCTCTGAAGGGAACAAGGTCATCTGATGATCTTTGAGGGTGTTTTTCCCCTCTTAGAGTTTAAGCCTTGCTAAAACAAAGCCAGTTGGGTGTTCTTCCCGTGTGTATGTGGTAGCATCCTGTAAAATACTAATGGGGGCTGTGTGCACGTACCCAGAAGAGGGGCTGGTGTCTACAGCTACACGCTCTTGCCAAGAAGACAGATCATTCAACTCGCACAGTAGCAGCACTTGTGAGATGACTGCTCTAGCATCCCTGTTTAACAAGCAGCYGCTGCAACTAGCGCTTCATTTCATATTGCTATTGAGTAATTTCTCCTATAGATTTCTATAGATTGGCAAGTGGGTGTTTATTTAAACTGCTGTGCATGCTACTTTTTGTCATTTGTTGTTCTTGGAAGCATGAAACCTCTTGCAAGGAAAGGGAAAAGGATGGTTTGAATCAAACAATGATTTATTATATATATTTAATGTTATCTTAACTAGTGCTTGTGGTTCTCCTAAATGGTAGTCTGATGAAATTTTCATTTTTCATGTGGAAAACTAATATTTTAAACTTAYTTTTCTTGTTTTTGTTCTGTAGTATTTTTTACATAATATGATACCTGAATTACAATATCCTACTAGGGAATCGTTCAGTCTCATCTGTGTAAGTTAAGTGTCTGTCTGATTTACTGTATCTGTCAGCGTTTTAACTGAGGTTAGGCAGGGCACAAATAGCTGTTTTTACCAATTTTAATACTAGGTTCTGAGGAAGAGTAGATTGGATCTGTCAAACTGCTCCTCTAATTGCACTTCCAATAATTTAGCACCTGTTTTTTTGGAGGGGGAGCTCTTATTAAATAAATGAAGCAGAGRGGTTTGCTGTTAGATGAGTGGCACACTTTTAAAAATCAGTTTCATTATCTTCACTCAAGTTTGGAATGAAGATGCCCTCCCACCGAGAGTGGCCAGGTCTCCAGGCTCTACCTGCGCTGAGTAAGTTGCCTTGCTTGGCAGCAGGGGAGTTGGGGAGCTCTGAATTAAAGCTGCCTTTGGCAGCAGCCTCAACGCAGGACTTCTCTGCTGGGTGTTGTGCAAGTGTGCAGAGGACAATTTGTTTTTCCAGTGATTTGTGATCTAAATGGAAGTTAACAAGGATGGCCAGCTCTCCCGCCCCCTCCCCGGCTCCCTGCAGCTGGGGATGTGCTCTCTAACGTGAGGTCTGTACCGCGTTGCAAGATGGAATTGCTTCCTGGAAGGAAGCAAGCTGTTGCTCTCTACCGGAGTTAGTCCTGCTAGCTTTTTAGCTTATACGTTGGTGCCTTTTTGGTCACGTGAAAATCAAGCTGTGAATAAAATCAGGTCATTGATTCTTTAAAACTGCAAAGATTTTTTTGTCAGCCCATTGAAGAGCAAAAACCGCTTGAACGCACTCTTCAAAATGCGGGCATCGTAAGTGGTAGCATCTTGGCCACTGATGACCGAGTCCCACCTACAAGGTGTATGGAGCAAATATTAGTCTGAGTTAYAAGAAATTAATCTGTACTGAGTAATCGGATTTAAAGAGTGAGGTTTTTTTTCTTCCCTTTGATTTCAAGGCTTCTTGTATGCTCTTAAAACAGGCTGGACTTAGTSTCCCGTGAACCCAGTCAAGGAGCCTAGGAGGAGCAGCCTGTGTTGCCCAGCCCTCCCTGCCAGGCTGCTCGGGTCAGGGTTGTGGGGATCGCTCTCAAAAGCCCTCGGKGGGCTCCGAGCTGCTGGAAGTAGGAAGGGAAGAGCAGGGCAGRCCGCGGAAGGTTCCCTCGTCACCCTCTAGGGACGTAACTGCTGTCAGTGGCTTAACTGTTCTCTAGTTGACATGGGTTTTCATTAAAAATCATTTAATCTTGTGTTCTCCTTTTCATATTTTCTTTAGCTTGCTGAAATGGCAATAAGGCTAATAAGAATTTGCTTGTTAAATATGCTAAGAAATGCATAATCTTTTTAGTGGTGTATTTGCTGTGTTCGAAATGCAAACAAGTGCTTTGAAAGGCTCAGTCCTCACTGGTTTGCAAGAGAAAGAATTGCAGTGTTTAACGCTGAAACATTTGTGAGGTTTATTTTGCTTTTAGTCCTGACCTTTTTTTAAAAAAAAGAGATGCATCAAAATTCCACGGTTGTGATTTCTTGTGGCTTTGTCGCAGAGAAGATAAGGCAACAGCGTAGAAGCATTACTGCAGAAAAACATCTATTAAATAAATCTTGCTATTCAGAAATATTTTAGTGCTTCCATTATTGTTGTAATAGGAAAGCTTTTATACACAGAGGAAGAAATTGCTACCATAAAGAGAGTTTAAATGGAGGAGGTAGGATGAAATGTCATTATTCGCATTTATCAGATAAAAGAGGGAATATCTGCAGAGAGGCTACTCTTGATGGACTTAAATAATAGGAGAATGAGTGGAGCATTCAGGTTTCCCTAATGATATTTTACACTTTCTGTGCTGAGACCTCAGTTTTGGGAAGGTTGAGTGTACGTGCAACTTTGGCATTTATTTCTGCTTTTCTAAATGCAGTCTGGATTTTGAAGTGTGACCCAGGGGTAATGACCCATCTGTGTATGCGCCCCTGCTCAGAGCCACAAGTGCTGGCAACCATACAGGCAAGCGGCCGTCTGAAGACTTCGCTGAATAAAGAGCTAAAACTTTGAGCTCTTCAACTATGAGTCTTGGTCCTTCAGAGAGCCCTCCTTGAAGATGGCAGGGGGCCTGAGCGCTGCCTCTCAGGTGCCAGTCTCTGGATTAGCAGACTTGAAGGAGATGTGGCTTTCCAGCCAGTTTTCTCCTGTGGAACTTGCAGGGAGTTTTTTACTCATCTTTCCCTTCGCAGCGACAACAAAGGCAGCATTAAACTCCATAAAAATGATATTACTAGATCTATTATAACATCATTATCATTAGTTTGGAGTACATGAAAAGCATGTGAAACAGCTTTCATGTTCAAGGCTTGCGGTGAGCGGACTTTCTCCGATACTGAAAGGCTGCGTAGGCTTCACTGAGTTTTGTGCCTGATTTTGCTAGCGCGTGGAGGGCAAATGGGGAARGAACCTGTTTCAGCTCTGAGACACAAGTCCTCCCACCACAGGWATGCTAAGCTGCAATCAGCATTCTCCATCAGTTACCCATAAACTCTTACCAGACCATAATTTCTTTGCAAGTAATGCAAGACATCTGAAAATGTTGTTTTTCACCATTGATACTTGCTGCTTGTAAACTGCTAGCTTAACAGTAGTTAMTTAGTAGCTAGTTGATACTAGCTGCTGTTAACTCACTCCTGTATGTGAAATGGAATAMTAGCTATTTTATATATAAAATCAAAAAAATCAGTGACCACCCCGCCAGAAATGCTATATACAGCCTGCATATTGTTACTGGGATATAGCTGTGCTGCAGATAACGGGTGTTTTATTGCAAGTTCTGTGTCTGCAGTGAGCAGCGTCCGTGAGCCTCTCGGCCTGTATTTCAGTTGAAGCGGCTGCTAGAAATAGCCATGCTGGGAGTTTATCAGAGTGTGTGTTTGCCAGGAAGTGGATGTTTTGAGGCAGTACTGCAGGAATTTGAAGACATTACTCACAACCAGCCTGTGATGTGCTAAATTGAGTGGAACCTGTGTGCCAACTTCACAGAGCATGATTTTGCCTGAACGCCAATTGTTTGTGAAGTATGCGAGTTGAGGCATGGAAGAGACAAAGATTCCCTTGAAAAGTATAAYGGGATGGTGATATCTTGGTCCTTTCTTTTTTAACCACTTCATGTTCAGTATGTGCTGAAAATAGCTGAGCAGTCTGGTGTTGCCATCACTAATGCTGCTGGGAATAGATCTTAATTGATCGATCCTGTCATGACCATGCAGCTGTGAGAACCGTCACAGTGATATTTCTTGTCCCTGTTTGCTTAAACGCTCTGCTACCAACTCACAGTGGAGTATTATATTTTACTTATTATGTCAGCATCTGTGCTGATGGCTTAGAGTCATGTTCTGTATTTTTCAGTTTCCCAATAATGATAGCTACTGACCACTGTCTTGATCTACAGGCCTTGCAGTAGAGGTGCTAAGACCCTAACAAAATCTAGCATCTGGATAAGGAGCAGACCTTTCTGCTGGCACCTTTGGGGCCTCGTTGACTTGGGAGCTGTTTCTTTTAGCTGGAGCGCTCCCTTCCTTAGGGTACAGAAGGGAAGAAGGTGGAATTTGGGCACAGGCTGAGGCCTTGCTCCAGCATGGAGATGATGGTGACAGTGTGTTGGAGTATTCCAGTTTTATTGGCCGCTTGATTCTTTCCTTACATGCGTACATGCATGTATTTGTTAAGAATGTTTTTAGATGGATGGCCTGGCTTTGAAATTTCCTCTTGGATTGAGGAGAAAATGATGACATTTCAATAATTGGCTTTTGGGAGGAAGGAGTTAGTGTTTGTTGTCGCCTACCACACTGGGCAGAGTGGCCTGTAGGGCTGGAGCCTGCAGCTCCTTGCATGCAGAAGGAMCATGCCTTAAGCCATGGTTTGGAGTGGTGAGGAGACAGAGAAGACTCATTCCTATTTTTGTGGAGAAATGGAAAATACCCCTCTTCAGGCTGTACAGATGCTCTGTTGTCCTCCTGGAACTAACTGTATCAACTCTGATTTGTAGCCCTATCTCAATAATTGCAGACATGCAGCATTTGCAGTTATTTTTACTGAGGCTTATGACGGACTGCACTGAAACCTGACGAGGAGCCGCAGTTGTGCAGGTGACGAGACGAAGCTGCCGAGGGTCCCGGTGTTGGCAGAGAGCAGCCGTGAAGGCCTCCTTCGCCCGCTCCTGCTTGGAGCCGTCCCCTTGGGAGCTTCTTCCTGGCCATTCCTGGGTGCCGCCGCAGCCTACGGCGGCCGCCGCCTCCTCCTCAGCAGCGCCGCCTGCTCCTTGTACCTCGTCTTGTCTTTCTCAGGCTGTTGGTGCCACATTTTCCCCAGCTCCTTGACGGTTTCAACGGCTGTCCAGCGCGGGTGGCATTCTCGCAGCCCTGGGCGGTGATTTGCCGCGAAGAGAAAGAAAGCCGGCAGCGGCCGCTTCTTGGGCGCGAGGCTCTTCCGCTGCCTCTTTCTCTGCCGCCTCCTCACTCCCCTCAGCGGATCTGACCTTCTCGTGGTTGCCCGTTGCGCGTTGTGCTGCTTCGCCATGTCCTGGTACTTCTTTTTCTCCTCCCTCGACATGGCTCTCCATTTCTCCGAGCAGTTCTTGGAAATCTCCTTGCCRTTGAGGGGCGGCTGAGCGGCCTTGGCCCCGTTCTTGAAGGAGAGGTAGAAGACGAGGTAGGACGTGAGCTTCCTCCAGCGGGGCCGCCCGGCCGCGGGGGCCATGGCCGCGCTCGCGCCCTGCTCAGGACAGCGCCGGTGGCGACGGCCGCTGCGTCCCCCGGGGCGGCGCGCGGCGGCCTCCCCCGCGCCCCGCCATGCCGCCGCCGCCACGCCCCACCCCGTGCCTGTGACGTCGATTCAGCGCAGCCAATCGCGCGGCGCCACCTCTGCTCGGCCGCCGCCTCCATTGGCCGGCGGCGCGGTGATGTCATCGGCGCCGGTGACGTCACCGCGGCGGAGCGCGCCGGCGGCCTCCCTGAGGCCTCCGCTGCTTTGTCATGATAAAATGTGAAGCTGCTGCTGCCTGCTGAGAGGTGGCGGCTCGTGATGTGCGAATGGGTTAGCAGCAGCCCTAAAATAATTGCATGTGACAGCTGTTTCTTGGTTCCTGTCAGGATAACTACTGTAATTTAAATCCGCCGCTCCTGGACTACATGTCTAATTTATTTGGGTGGACTTTTTGTTAATTTGAAAGGTTCTGAGGGTTTAAAAGGCTTCATTAATTACATTGGAGTAAATGAAAATGTAATAAGGTTCTGCAGGCTTGTGTGGGAATGTATGGAGGAGATTTCCCCCGGTCTGTTTACTTGCTCTTAAGAGGTTAAAGCAGTCGTCCCTGGGCTCTGGGCAGCGTTCCTGGCCACCGCGGCATCCGCATCACTAATACAGAAGTATGAATAAAACAAATCGAACTGACTGCTCATTGCGAGCATAAGGTGACTTATTGAAGTTCCCGGTAGTGTTAAATATTCAGCAGCCGATTGCATAAGTACTAAATTATGAAAAAGACCTTCCTTCTGAGGAACTTGTCTTTTTCAGAAGATAAAGGAGGAGCAGAAGCCTAGACAGAAGGCAGTTATGCTTTCCTTACACATAGGTAACTTCTCAATGCCTAAGCCTTCTGTAGTCAGCAGGACRCGTTGAACTGCGGTGTTGTCCACCCAATGTTGTCAGAGTTTAGGCTTGGGCACCCTGTCCTCGTTACGTAGGAGCTGGTGGCAAAGGCCTAGCTCCAGTCTGGCTGCTGGTGAAGCCGAGCTCAGTCGGAGCACCTCAGTGACTGCTTTGGGGGCTCTCCCTTTGCCGCCTATGTCTAGACTAGCTCAGTTCCAGTGACCCCCCAGCAGTAAATGRAAGGGCAACATGCTCAGGCTTTTTGTAGCCCCCACTGCCCTGCTCCTTTCACATCACTCACAGGTTTTCTTGTGTTGTTTTGGATGTTTGAAGGGTTTTTCTTTTTCTGCTTATTCCCTGAGMAGAGAGGGCGATTTGCATTCCCTTCATCTCTCCTCATTTTCCTTCTGTTGTTTCTTTGCCCTGAGAAGAGAAACTTGCATTTGATGATTCTAGGGCAAGGAAATAATTTCATTACAGTATTTGGAAGTCTCTTCAGCAGGTGCTTTATTATCTCAGTAATTCAGCCTGGGAGACATTCCTGATTCCCCAGTTCCCAGAGTTCAGGAGCTACAAATAAAACTCTTGCTCTTCCCCTCATTTGGTATATTTAACCTTATTTGTCTGAGTTCTTTCYAGATCTTCCCCAGGAATTTCATTTAAATGTGGAGCTACTCGGTGAAGTTGCCGTAAGGAACGCGGTGTGTTGGAATGCACCGGGGACGGGCAGGATCCCACTTGGTTTAGGTCATTTTTAAAATTCACTGGGAATTGAAGCCATTAACCTGAACTCAGTGGAATGTTTGCTCATGTCCTTGTGTTACTCGCATAATTCATCAAAACAGACCAACTCTGTTCAAACAAAGGCTGGCACAGGAGTAAACATGGGTCAGCATCAGTGCTGCCTGTGCAGCCATACATCTTACCCCTCCCTGCCAGTGGGGAGGTTAGGATAGGTCTTCATAAGATGCTACTTCTAGGAGGCCTCTGGGGGGAAATAGACTATAAAACTGATTTACAGCTATCTATAACTCGTCTCTCAATTCTGGAGGAACTTTCTCCTAGGAAAACAAAGAACATCCTCCCTTCAGAGGACTTGTGCATTTCCACTTTGTGATCGTGAACGAGGTTGTTACTTGTTCACTGCAGAACTCGACGATCAGTACGTATTTCTCACCCTTGCTATCCTACTGCTTATACACACAGACTTTGGGCTGTGCAGTTGTGTGGACAGTGAAATCTAAGCCTGTAGATTAAACACTTCAATAAAATAGGCTTCAAAATATTACTTTATACAAATGCTAATAGTTGGATTTGTGCAGTCAAGAAATGGAAGYGTTACCTCATGAGAGAGGTACCTTTGAAGAGAAGTTGGAGATTATGTAGGAGATGTGGACACTTCATGTGTGATTAATGCCCAGAGCATGTTAACCGAAAAATACCCATTACTTCATTTGAAATACCTACTTAGAAATACAGATGAAAAGAGAAGTCGTGGTTTTGTCCACATGTTCTTTCCACTGCTACGTGCCGCTAGTAGCGAACGCTTTCAGCATCTTTAAATGCCCTGGATTTCTCTGGCAAGCAGCGTATCTGTAGGAGGTGGCAGTCAGCCTGACGTTCCTGCAGTGTGTTGTCTGCTCTGCCACGTGCTCTCTTGCTGTCCGCAGTTCTCTCTCCCTTCCGTTACAGAAAACATTTTCCACTTGTCTCATTCTTCTGGAGATGGTTGCTGCTAGGAATGGCTGCAGGGCGGCAGCTCCCCCCGCCATGCCTGTCATACGTGATAAGTCTATAACATCGCAATAAAATAGAAAAAGCGATCTGAGACGAGCTTATTGGGAGGTATAGCTCTAAAATGGCTGTCCTTTCCTGATAACGCAGCAAGGTACGTTGAGTTTGCCGCATGTTTTACTGCGGGAAGCTCAAGTGCAGAATGGGCAAGATGGTCTGCGCTGCAATACACTTCCAGGCGTCATTGGACAGTATTTATCTAAAAGCTCAGCTCCATCTCTGTTAGCAGCCTGGCTTCTTATTTCTGCAGAAATGTCTTTCTGGGCCTCAGACATGGCAACTTTCCTTCTSTTGTGTCCCGATGCACCAGTTCTTGTCATCGAGGTGCAGAGAAGGGGTGATGCAACGAGCAGTGATTTCAACCTAGGTTTACTTCTTGTTTATGAGCTAGATGACCTAGATGAGACTGTAATTTGGTGTTTAGTCACTATCTAGTTACTGCAGTAGACGTAGGTGCATCCTGAGACCAGAGATACTTAATTATCAAGAAAGGAGATTTTGCCAGCAGTGCTGGAAGAAAGTCTTTGCTGTGGGTCTGTTCAGATTTCCAGTTAAAAAAGAGATCTAAATGGTTTGTATATACTGCTTAGTGAGGTTTCTGTAGTGTTTTAATGTTTCATTTAAAAGAAAAAAGCCCACAGGCTTTGGCCACGGAAATGGCTCACTCATCCAAGACCTTACCTCTCTGCTTATTAACTAATGAGTGTTGATGAAGGTATTAAATTGGTTCTGATTTGCCATGGTAGGTGAAAATTTCATGCCAGAAGGAATAATGTAAATGGCAATGCAGAAGAAATTAATAATACTAGAAGATTCCCCGTGAATCACATGGTCAAGCTAAACCTTTGGTTTTCCATCTAATGCCACAATGCCGCAAAGGTCAATGTTGCTCAGAGTTATGGCCTCATCTATAGTTATCTTCTCAATATACATTAGCTGCTAATTTTAAAGAAGTTTGACTATTTCTCTAAAAACGTGGAAGCAATCCCTTGACAGCAGCTATCAAGACACAAAAAAAGGCAGGAAAATGAGAAAAATGTCTCTACTGATAATGATGTTAATTATAAGGTAAATGAATGTTGACATTTGAGAGTTCAGTTGAAAAGATCAGACACACTAAGGCGAAGAATATCTATGTGAACTATGCTGTGGAGAGAAGAAAAGTTGTGTAATGTCTGAAAGCTTGCTATTCTTTATATAAAGAGCAGGGGGAAGTAAAAGGTACACTACTGTGTATGGCTTCTTTGTTGGTTCTCCTAATTATACACTGTGAATTTTGAGATTCTTTTCAAAGCTCTTATCTCTCAGAGCCTTTCTTAAGCAATCTGATTTGTGACTGCAGAAGAAGGACCTGATAAGATCGTGTTATCTTAAAAAAAAAAAAAAAAAAAAAAAAAAAAGAGAGAAAAAAAAGAAAGAAAGAAAACACAGAGTAGACAGAAATAGTACATCAGCTCTTATTCCCCCATGAGATTTTGGTACATGCCTTACGATTCATGAGTGGTTTGCATTTGCTAGAAACACTGGGATTCTCGGTGGTATTAAACTAATGCTGAAGTCTCCATTTTAATGGGAATAGGTCCCTTTTGAGATGTGCACGTGGCTCTTTTTAGTGAAATGTTGCTTCCAAAGCTACTTCTGTGGCGACAAACATTGCTGCTTTGCCTCCTGTGCAGAAGTCAGCAACGGAGCGCGAGTAAGACACATCCTCGCCATCTGTTCCCTTGCCTTGTGGAAGTGCTCTCGCCCAGGTGTCTGAGCGAGGCACATCGGCCTCTGGCTCCAGACCTGGGAGGGCTTGATGTTGGGCTTCATAAACCGGAATAAAAAGTGATCACCCTCAGTAATGCATGAAATGGTGCACTGCCAAGCTTGCCTTCAGCATTGCTTAGGGCCATCGTGGACATTTCTCAAGTAATAGCCTTCATTTTTTGGAGTCTCCCTCTCCCTGCCACCAGTGGGGACATSAGTAGGTCTTTGTTGCACCTCATAGAAGGGCTGCCTTAAGGCCTTCAGCTGCCACGCTATCAAAATGCAGAATACTGGTGTGACACTTGAAGGGGACGTCGCTGCAATGCACCATGTCTCTGATTACATCTCAGGAAAATCATCTCTCTTGAGGTGTCTTGTCCTTGACCTACTAACTTCGTACCTCGGCCGAATTCATCCCTTTGGAGCTCCCCGCAAAGTGTGCAGCCTTTCCAAGCCTCTCCCCTCCTTCCTTTCCCCTTTTTTATTCCTSATTGCCGTAAGCTAAGGTGACTGGGAGGAGAGCAGCCTCTGATGTGCTGAATTGGTTTTCAAGATGCTGCTAAACATGCCAGATCTTCAGCAGCATGTCATAAAGTATTTATTTTCTCTATAATTCACACTATGTTGCCTTTTTATTTCTGATCCTCTTTAATATGAGCAGTTACTCATGTTTTCCACTTTAATGCAATTATACCATACTTTGCCTTTTCTCTATTCCAGGTAGCTGACAAGCTTGTTCAGCCATTACATGGTATTAAATGAAGTAATTGCAATATTAAGTTCCTTCTTCCATGCCATAAAAAAATGCTATTAGAGAGGAACAGCATTATACCGCCTAGAGAATTGTGCTTTGGGTCAAGAGCTCTGTAGGGGCATTTTATTGCTCTTGGCTGCACAAGGGACGCCTGGGAAGGCTCTGCGGACTCTCCTCCTTCCCTGGCCCCCGRTCCGTGCTCTGGTGAGAGGAGGGTTCAGGGCTGGTTTCATTGGCCTCGTGTGAGGGACTTGCCAGCAAGACGAGGTGGGTGGAAATGGGCTGTGCTCTGTTACTTCCACCTGACTTCAGTGGCAGCTAAATCTCTCCTGTGTTATCAGAGCTCGTCTCCCCTAAATAAGTATTTGAGTGGCCAGTAGCGAGGTGAAAGCACTAGTGAGGCTGCTTCTCTTTCATATCCTCCTTTAATTCATGGCAAGGTGCTCGTTTTGCTCAGTTACGTTCTGTTGGTGGCACCTCCAAGGTGAGCATCTTGCCAGGCTGCTGGGACCAGAAACAACAKYCCTGTCCTCTGGGTGCTGCYGCTGACCCCTTTGGGTGGTGCAGGTTGGATGGCAG
This sequence comes from Nothoprocta perdicaria, assembly GCF_003342845.1. NCBI lineage: Eukaryota > Metazoa > Chordata > Aves > Tinamiformes > Tinamidae > Nothoprocta > Nothoprocta perdicaria. The sequence goes on from NW_020455566.1 coordinate 2,400,513, forward strand.
GCTGTCCCCGCGGCGTGCGCCGGTGCGGCGTGCGCCGGTGCGGCGTGCGCCGGTGCGGCGTGCGCCGGTGCGGCGTGCGCCGGTGCGGCGTGCGGGTGTTAACCGGCCTTTCCTCCTGCGCCCGTGGCCCGGCCGCCCCCAAGGGCAGCTCAGCCGCAGTGTCGTGAGGGGAGAGGACGAGCTGCAGAGCTTGGAAGGAAGGGGCTTCGTGGGGCTGACAAGCCGCTTATTTCAGAGGAATTATTTCAGCTGCTCTATGTAAATGCCGCAGAGCTGGCGTGCTGCGAATCCCCAGATAAGATGCTGTCGGGCAAGATAACAAAGGTTCAAGGAGTGCGAATTTCGGGAGTGCTGCTTGATACTGCTCATGTCTGAACTGAGGGCACTGCCTGTGTTTCCTCGATAGGGAGATCTCAGCCCCATGTGCTGGATGCTCTGTTTTGGTGATGCTTTGTCAACACAATYGACAGAGTCCCCCCAAATTGGGTATTTTTCATTTTAATGCGCCTTTCTGCAAACATCTGTTCTTTCGGGAGTCTTTTTCTTTTACCACAGCCTTCTCTGGGAATGAGGTGCAAGGATGCACTTTAATCTGACGCTTGCAGAAAGCATTCCCTGTTGTATTTTGGTAGTTTAATGGTGACCCAGCAAATATTTAATGGCTCAACTTGCCCTTTCATGGAGATTTCCTAATGCAGTTTGATATGTTAYGGTAGACAGAGGAAGTTGCTCCATATTTTTCTTAAGAACAATTAAAAGAATAGCTCGTTACCAAGACTTACTCTGTTTATACCAACTACCTTCTCTGTAGTTCTTCTCCAGTAGATGTCAGAGCACCGTGAATTGGCAGCATTTTTATTTTACAGAAAATAAAACAGGACGCAGGAACAGCCACTCCAAAACACTCTAGGCAGCTCCAGCCCTGGACTGGCTCTGGCTTTCTGAATCCATCCCTCTGTGGCTGCCTGAAGCAAAGAGAAARTGTAGGGGGAGGCTACGCAGGAGGGCTGGAGTAGAGGAGGAAGACCTGGAAAAGATCAATTGTGGAGTAGGTGTAGTATTACAAGGGGAAAAAAACTGCCTTGCTACAGGAAAAGGTGAATTTATACCAAGAACACAGTTAGGGGAATGTGGATCTTCCTGTGAACCTTTGAAAATATTTTCCTATTTGAGGCCCTAGTCTTGTCAAGGACTGCTGTGGAGTATACGGATGGAGTCTCTGGGTGCTGGGAGGAGTTTCAGAATTCCTGGCTTTGGAAGGAGAATAGGAATTATCATTTAAAACAAAACCAAACCTGCCAATCTTTGCTGTTTTTACCTGTCACAATGATATCAAGGCGCCCAGGGAAATTATTACCTTGGGATACTCGCATAGGAGAGTGTTTTTCTRCAAGTGGATGGCTGAAAATAGAGCGGGCGGCTCTGCCGTATGTCAGCGCCGCTCGTTTGCGAGGCTGTCGGTCAGCGTTTGGCGCGCGGCGCAGCCGCTCGGAAAGCTGGTGGGGGCCGAGGGCGCGCGAGGCTCCCCAGCCAGCCCGGCCTGGTCTCCATGGCCACGGTGGGAGCTGGAGCCGAGGGGTGATGCCTGGGGGTGGCTCCTTCCTCACTATGGAGAACCCAGCTAGGCCTGGCTGCGGTTCCAGCCCTGCCGCCGCTCTGGTGTCGGGGTTGTGCGCGTGAGGGCTTGGGCCTTCRTCCAGGGGAACTTGCTGAAGGCCCTGCTGGCACCTCGGGCTTCCAGCCCCAGTGCTSAGGCCTCTGAAAGAGGGGAGCGTGGTGTCTGTCAAAGGCCGAAGCACCCGAGCTTCCCCCGTCCGGGCTGCGGGCCCCGCGGTGCTCCCTGCGTTTCAGCCAGCGCCGCGTTGTGTTGGGCCTGGCGGGTCTGCTGCTCCTGTAGCATCAGAGCGCGAGGTTGAGATGTCCCCTGCCCAACCCCCCTTTCCATTTCCTCGCTCGTCCGAGAGCTCTGCTGTCCCCGTGGAATTGCACTGAGTGATGATGAAGCAGTCAGGTCAATCCAGAATTAATCACCTTTAATTATCGTCATGAATGATGGAATTAATTCAGATGTAAAGCAACATTTAGTCAACCTTGATGCATGTTCTGTGAAACTTCAACGATTGAAGAAGTTTTCCTGTGCTGTATTTGATAGGAAAGTGTTGGAAAAAGAGGCATGTCAGAAGTGATGAGATGCTGTCCATGCCGCCGGACAGATCAGGTCTTTGCTTTCCCCTGAGGTGTCCAAATCCAGCCCTGCCTCAGCTGCTGGTGGTTGTGCTCAGGTAGCTTGTTCAGAACCCTTGATCAGAGCCATGTCTGTGTTTCTCGCACAGTCCGGATAGTTGAGTCATTCCCCTGGCCTCCTCCAGGGCCTGCCGGCCCCAGGATGGCAAGCCGGATTTCCTCTCCAAAGCTACCTCATTTTCTGTGGCCACCTAATTGTCCTYATCTGTCTGGAGGCAGACAGATTTCCCGCAGATGTTGGTGCTTTCCAGGCTGGGAGCTGAAGGACTCATATTTGTGTGTTGCAGCAGCTCCGTGTGTTAAACCCTTGCAAACTGGACAGCCTTGACAGGCCTGCTGCTCGGCTCCTGATCCCAGGTGGCTGCCAAGCTCCTAGGCTGTTTTCCATGTCTGTCAGGTCTGTGGGAATTGGCCACACTCCCTGCTGCTCCTTTCTGGCCCTGTGGGTATTTAAAAGAAAAGAAAGGCTGCCAGGTCAGGCCCTTGTCACTTGATACTCCCCGTCGGCCTGTGGCTCTCGTTCTGTTTGTGCTTGCTGCAGCACAGTGCGTGAGAGGACACGGGTAGATGTYACCTGCCCCCTGTGCGTGTGCACGTGTGTGGTGTTACCCCAAAGCCCCGAGACAATCTGCACGGTAGGAAATGCACCTCCCAGTTGTTGGGGGCTACTGGCTGCTGCAGGACGCCGGGGGAAGGATGGCTTCTCTCCCGGACACACAGCAGCTGCTCCTGGCACGGGCTGCCCTGGGATTCGAGCCAATTAAATCTGTTCCTTTCTGTCCAACTCTAGCGCAGACACCAGCTAAATCCATTGATATTAAGCAGACAGCATGAAACAGCCCGAATTAACCAATCCCATTCCCTCCTCCAAACTTTTAACCGAGCCAAGTATCTTATGAACAGCAGATGCATTTCAGAGGACTGCTACATAGCTGTATTTTACTGTATATTCTGCATACTAGAGGACTTTAAAACATATTGGATTGCTTCTACTGCCCAGCTTGCTATAATCCATTTGTGTGACCTTGGCTAAATCCTTTCCTATGTCTCTTATTCTGTCTGTGGAAGATATGAGTTCTTTGGGAATATGACGTTTGCCTCACTGTGGTTGTCAGCAGCCTGTTACAAGGGGCTCCTGATGGACTGTCTGTTACAAGGGGCTCCTGATGGACTGTCTGGCTTGTAGTGAATAATTTTTCATGTGACAGTAGGTTTTTATGGTAATTTTGCAATATTCTTGAAATGCACCTGGCTTCAATGCCTCCTGGAGACCTTGGTCCATCATTTCTAAGGCAGTGTCGGTGCTGGAGCGTGTTGGCCAGTGAGGTATGGTCTGGTCTCATGTCTAAGGAGGCAGAAAGCAGTATTGACAACCTCGGGAAGCCGCCCGTAGCTTCCTCACTGGTGGAAAAGAGGGGAGGAGAGTGCCAGATGGCAATGGCGATGGTTATTTTCCTTCTGTGAAAGTTTTCGGTCGTGGAATCTCCAAAGTAGAATTACTGGGTGTGCTGGCATGGTAAGGCAGACACAGGAGTCCTCACCTAGCTAATGAGAACATGCCACCTGATCCTTGAAAATAATAATTTATTTACCTGGATTGCAAGCTTGGAGTTTTCAGACTATTTTGTTACACCAGCCCCTTGAAATGGATTTTTAAATAATTCACCAAAAAGGACAGGGAGAGGCTTGTTTTATGCTCTTCTGCTCCAATTACTCAATTGCCTGCTAAGCACCTCTTCAAAATGTCTCTCTTGCCAGGAATAGCCAAGGCCATTAATGTTGGCTTGGGAAGGGAACTGTTACAGTGGGCAAAAGGAAAACCAGGCTGTTGTCTTTCCATAGCCTCATGTCAGATGTTGCTGAAGGGGCTTCCTAGTTTATACTGCAGGATTGCAATAAATGCACAGCATAAATTGACGAGCTTATAATTTATAAGCTATAGATTCTTGTAAGCTATTTCTTAGAGGGATGGAGTTGAGTTTCTGTTTAACTGCTTGGACTGGTTTTGGAGAAGCTGTCAGGTAAGATTTTGCTAACTAGGTACTTTTACATAGCCAGTTTGGGGAATTTCCAGGTGTGTGGTGTTCCCAACTTGAAGTAAATTGTTTCTGAGTGTTTGAGGTATTTTCTCTTAAAAATATGAATTTCACTGAACACGGTAAAAGTGTTTAACACCTCCTGAATGCTGCCCTTGCGTTGCTCGCCGTCAGCGAGTGGACTTGTTGCTAAAGCAACACRTACTGTTCTTGGACTTGCTGTTTACCCCCCTCCTTTAAACTAAAACTGAATTAAACCCTCTGGTAATGCTGAGGTGGATAACTGCTTTTTTTCTAAAGAAGCAATAAGGACAAAGAGATACTCAGTATAGAAATGAGGATTCGGTCTAAATTCTGTGCTTTACCTGGTAGATGGCACCTCTCGCAGGGCTGTAATATTCTGGCAAAATAAGCGTTTATTCCTTTACAGGTCTGGCATTAAGTGGCGTAGTGTGAAATGACAATGTCAAACCAAGTTAAGAACCTGCTTCGTTAGGAGAGGTTTTCCTGCAGCAGCGTGGTATGTTWTACTCCTGTAGTCACCACAAAAATTACCAGGGGGACTGCTCTGCACAAAAGGCTGCTGCTTCAACACTGTCCTTGCAGCATCTTTACACCCTCATAAAAATTCCTCTCGGTGATTCTACAGATGATCTTTTTTGTTGCCTGTCTTTTATTTATTAGCCTACCCCAGGCACAGCGGTGCTGCCCTCTGGAAGAGAAGGGAGGAGCTCTGGGAAGGGCTCCTGGAAGAGCGGGATGGATGTGTAGGGAGGAGGAGGAGGAGGCAGAAGCTCCCGGGAGCTCTGCTGAGAGCGGCCCCCGTGCCTGGGGCTGCCTGGGGGTTAGCTGGGCTGGGATTAGCGAGCAGGGCCCCTGTAGTTCGTGCTGGTGGCAGCTTCCATAACGGGCTCCTTACATACTTAGCATTATCACGTTGAATTAGTGCACTTGCCAGCCCCAGGTCTCTGGGCAGTTACAATCCTGGACTTAGGAAAACTTGGGAAACGGGTACTGTATATATTGTATAAAATGCACAACACATGCGGATTGAAGATGCATATGAGGGAAGAGCATCAGAGCAGCGCTGGGACCCTGGGTTCCCATGTGGCACCTTGGCTGCTTTCCTTTTGGGGACCTCAGTGAATTACACTGACTGCTTCAATCGAGAAAACAGATTTACGGATGGGCCGTCTGTGCAAGATGTGGTGCTCTCGGGCCATTTTACTGGGAAGTCTGCCTAGCTTTTGTTTAATTTCTGCCCAGTGCTGAAAATCTTGATCAGCGGATAGGAATATCATGAATTAATAAAGTAAACATATTCACTGTTGGAAACAATCCTTATCTGTATCTTTTCCTCCTCCTCTTGAATTCGAYCCAGTGTTTGACTTAACACTGGATTTCCTGTCTTTTATAGCTCTCACTCAGAGCTTTAATAATATTTGATCTCTTTTTTTCTCCCTTCAAGTTTTAATATACAGGACATGTATATTTCAGTTTTATGAATCCTCGGGGAGGCCTCATTTACTGCAAGTCTGCTGGAATGACCTTGGAGAGTAATTTAATTCTTTTTCTTCCTCTGCCCCTGCAACCTCCTTGCAGGCATAAAATACCACAGTGGTTCATACTGGAAATGAAGCAGCAGCCTCGCACTTAACGAGAGGGTGCAGATGGGGTGCACCAAAGACCAGGGGTGTTTCCTTCCCATGTTGGGTGGGTTTTGCTGACACTGTAGCCCCATGTGCCTGTCCCTACAGGGGCCCATTGCTGCTGCTGGGGTGTAGCACTGCCACCACGAGCGGCACGGTCGCAGAGAGGCAGCGTTTCCCCTGCTTCGTCTGGCCAGGACAAACTGCTCACAAAGGATCTTTCCCTCAAGTTATAATTAAAACATCTCGTTGTGCTTTTGCAGGGAGCTTATGGCTGGAGCTTATGGCTGCTCCTGGCCCCCTATGTCGCAGAGCCCTGTCTAACTGCAGGTTTTTATTCCTTCTTCTACGGCACCAAGCCACCACCATCCTCTGACTCRCTGGCCATGTGCCTTGCTGAACGTGGTAGGAATTGGCTCTGAAATATCAGGTGCTGTTAATGTACATGCTTTCCTGACCTCCTCGTACTGTCTAATTTCAAGAGCATTGCTATTCTGGGAATTTCCTTGCTAAAATGTGGAAGAAGATATTTTTACATAATTCTTTACAGGATATTGTAACTGTCAGATACCAATTTAAGTGTTTTAAAGCTTAAATTTGGCAAATGGAAGCACAGGATTGAGTTTTGTGATTGAGCAAGCTATTACAGAAAGCTAATGTCTAAGGACAAGCCTTAAATGCTGCTATTAGAAACAGGAGAGAGGTGGAAAACCAATGGTTTGGTGCCTGAGCAACAAAGGAAAGGTGAGCAAAAAGTTGAGCAAAGAGGGAAGGGTTTGGGAGGAAGGATGCAGTGTAGGACAAAACAGTGTCACCTCTTCGCTGTTGACTGGGATCTTTATTCAGGATTTGGAGAGCTTAATTTAAAAAAAAAAAAAGGAAAAAAAAAAAAACCCTAATTTCTAGCAAAGCTCTTCAGGCTTTATGAATGAGTTCTTCAGACTGTTGTATTGCTTCCTAACGGCATATATATAATTTTCCAGCAGCTGTTGCATGTGGCAGGGTTGCCAGATCTGAATAAATATGCGGTTGGAAATAAATTCCCAGGACGGCAGCTAGCAACGTCTGGGCAAGAAAATTGCCATGGAGATGAATGTAAGAGGTGCTGAAGGCGCCGCAGCCGCTGTGCAAACACGCGGGGCTGTGCCAGGGCGGCAGCGCGGGCGCTTCCTCGCGTGCCTGGAGCTGGAAGCTTCTCCTGATGGGAGAAGGGAGTAAAACAGTCCCTAGCTGTGATGGTTGAGATTGTCCTGCCTGTGGAGAGGATGGGAAATGCAGGTTCCTGGATGTGGTGGGTTTGAGCTCCGGCTTTCCATGCGCTTCCCAGAATGGGACAGCGCTTGGTCCCGCTCCTAGCCCTGGCCACAGCAGGCAATGCTGGAGCAGGCCTGTGTGCTCTGTGTGACCAGTGCAGGCTCTAGCTCTAGGCCGGGAGGGTTGTTGCCAGACCGCTAAGTTCATGAACACTTCAAAATAATGAAAATAACTCTTGCAGCCTCTCCTGATTTGATGAGAGCAGCAAGCAGGACGTGCTGTTCCCGAAGGCCTCCGATGCCGCCACCGTCAATCAGTGCCCGTTCGCACGTCGAGGGCTGGAGCCGCTCGGCCCCCCGGGACTGTCTGTCACCTGATTAGTTCAGACTTGTGCCCGAGGCAGGAGCCATTAGACCTGACTTACACCTGCCTCCAGAGGCTTTGTCACCTCCTCGTGTTGCACAGCCCATCACTTCTCCTCAGCTTTAAGCAGGAGACGCAAGTACTGTGCCTGCAAAGATGTATTTTGGCGTTTGGTGGTGTTTATTATCAGCAGTGAGTAGCAGTCTTGGTCTAGGCGCACTCAAGTCCCGTGGTGCTGAATGCAGAGCCAGAAAATAGTCCTTGTCTCAGAGAACTTGCACTTGCTGATGGCCTCCCCCTTCCCAAGGCTGCCTCCCTTTCACCGTAATTTCTACGGTCACGGCTGCAGTAATTTCAACGTAGGCTTCAGTTTGCAGATCTTTGTTGTTTTTCCCCTGGTTTCTGTGACTCTTAGCTATGTTGTAGAAGCTACAAAAAAAAATAAATAAATAAAATAAAACCAGGGCGTGCAGCAGCTGAGGCATGAGAGGAGGTGCGGGCACTTGGTGACAGCCTGTGACACCCGGCGCTCTGTAGTGTTTATGGCTTCCCCGTGGCTAAACTCCTGAACATGGTGTAAAGCTTGTAAGCAGCACTCGGGACCTCAGAGAGGTCACTGTGTTCTTGTAAACATCCTCCTTTCCACCTCGCTTGTAAAGAAGCTTTTCCTCCCAAAGATTTAAAGCCTCCCAGAGCCAGCCTGGAGAGGCCCTTTCTTTCTTCCCAGACACCCAACTAAGGTGTTTGGAAGCACATCTGGTGGTGGAGGTTGCACCAGCGGAATCCCCAGGAGAAGATGGAAGGAGAGCCGTGAGCTGCCCCAGGCTCGTCTAGTTTGGGGCCACGGAAACGCCAAGGCCCCAGACTGCTCCGTCTTGCAACTGCTGGGGCTTCAGAGCTTCRGTCTTCAGAGTCTGGTGCCTAAGTGTTGCATAAAGGTACCCTATGGCTTCCCAGCCACACAATCTGCTGATAAGGAGCCCAGCGTTAATGGAACTTAAGTGCTTTGTTAGACAAAGGCACGAGGATAGCTGTGCACGCAGCGATGGAAATGGTTGTTGTTTATCCAGTAATAAATATAGTGTCTCTCACTATCAACACATCTAACGCTGCCTACACTGAGAAAAACAATCTCCTCAGCCTTGATAATAAGGCAGAAAGGTTTTTAGGAAATTGTAATAAAGCTGTAGCAGATCTCTGGAGGATTTGCAGTGCAGCATTAGTAAGCTTCAATTGCATGAGCTGCTCTGTTGTGTTGAATTAGTGTTTGTTTTCTCCTGAATAGAGTAAATATAATCATGTTTGTTATCTTTCTTTTGGTTTGACTGGAACCAAATGGTATTGCTGTAGTGAAGCTGTTCTAGCGTGTCCGTGTGTGAGGCCCCATGTCTGTCCCTGCTCCATGGTCTCGTGCAGCACCCACATGGTGGGTGCTGGTGGGGGCTCTGCTGGGCCAAGGGGAGCTGCTGCTTCCTGGCCAAGCTGCCTGCCTTGCATCCACCTTTATTCACCAGCCCCTGCGGTTTGCTCCTTGCTGCACCAGGCCTAGGGACCGTTTGGTAGCACAGAGATGCACCAGAATTCAGGGAAATGAGTGTGAAATAATTTGGAGACATTTATAGGCAAGAAAAAACTGCAGAGAAATTAGATTGTCAGATCCTCTATATAAATTAGTTGAGCTTTGTTGTCTCCACTGGAGCTACATTGACTCCTATCAGCCAAGGGTTTGGTTTAGATGCGTTTCAAGATGTGCAAGGGAAATGTCACTTGAAGAAATGAAGAATTAAGAACTTCAGTGTAAAATCTCCTGCAAAAAAGTATCAATTTGTTTTTAGTGAGCAGATTTACCTGGGAACAGACMGTAATCAAACTTGATGGTGATGATGGAGGGTTTGCTGCTGCATGGAAACGCTTCCATCCTTCATTTGAGGGGAAAAAAGAAAGAAGACAGGTTGAATGAGTGACGAGCTGATCCCTGTCCTTGCCTGGCGTTAGTGAGGGTGGCTGTGGGTGCTCCATGGGTGCTCCGACCGCTCCGGCACGTCCATGGCATTTGCCTTCTGCGTGTTCAGGTGGGGCTTTTAGGTGGCACCACCAGCAGCGGGGATGTGATGCTGTTATTCCATGTCCTAGTAGAAGTCATAGTGGAARGAGGTCTCTGGTCAGGAAGAAAGGAGGTGTAGAGGTGCTCTGGGATACTGTGAGGGATGAGCCGTGCAGAAATAAGGTGTTTGGAGTTAATGGTGATTAATTCAGCTCTTGGGATAACTTGAACAGTATCTGGATGAAAAGTTAAAAACACAGGTGAAGTGAATAATAATGTGTAGAGCGTGATGAGCTGCTGCCTTTTCCTAGAGAGCTGGACTAACCTTGAGCAACGACCTCCTTCACCGAGGACACAAGCAGCTAATGACATTCCAGCTAATGATATTCCTTTGTCTTTTATCTCCGCGGGCTCCTTGGGGCAAACCAGGAGCCTGGTGGCTGCCTGCGTCCCGTGCGGAGCGTGCCGGGCGCGCGGCCCTTCAAGTGCTGGTTTAAACGCGCCAGCTCCGAGCAGGGCTCCGCGTAGCGGCCTGGGAGGCAGATGAATCGGCGGTGGCTCCGTCTCCAACCTTCGACGTCGCCTCCGCTCGCGGTTCGTTTGTGTGGCCCGCGCGGTGTATTCAGCATTAGAGTTCTTTAGGAAGCCTYGAGATCAAATTCTTGCTAATCAAATTTCAGGGGAGGTTAAAATTGACTCTCCTGTCTGCAAATAGCTCCTTCTCCTCTCCCRGTGTTCCTAGCACGCTGCCGGATGTTTTATTGGGCTCTCCTCTCTCTCTCTCTCCTGACCTTCTCCCTGTGTGAAATCAAATGAAAGCAGGAGTAGGGATTGTAAATAGAAAATGGTGTGTGGATGCAGATTCATCAGCGCGGTCCATGTTCAATAATGCTAATTGTGCCACGGGAGGAATGGCCCAAGTGTTGTAACTCTGCCAGGATTCTATGTGAAATACAGGAATGAAGCAGAAATAAAGCAAAACAGTTCCGCTACTGTGTTCAGAAGAGTTTTGATGCCCTTAACCTTTTACATTATGCAATGAAGGATGCTGAGGAGCTGTGTTTAACTAGGAGGCTTCAATTTCACTTAAAACCACTGAGAGTGGTTTTTCAGTTTTCCTTTTTTATATATTTATTCAGATAAGACAGGAGATTAAAATGGTTGTTCACTTCCCATGCCTCGTATTGTCAGACTGAAAAAACTAAGGTGATGAAATGTAAGTTCTAGGGTGGATGCTCTGTTCTCTGCAGAGCTTGTGGATTGAGACGGTGCTGAGCACAGAATGGATCCTGCCTTCCGTCACCGGGTAATGGTTATTGATTTTGTTTAAAAACCCTTGCTCGTATAGCTAGTTAGTCATTCCAAAGGCTTGGACTTCCTTCTAACGCATTGCCACATTCAGGAAGCTGAATATTTAACTCAGTGATTCATCTCTGCTGCYGAGAGCAGCAGGAAAGAGGAGATGGGGGCAGATGGACAGAGGGATATTGAAGTTTCCCAAGTTACTTTAGATGCCCTATTAGAAAAGTAAAAACAGAAGTCTGGAAAAGAACCCGTGGCAAAGGTCCAGCGTGCAGGGGCTTTGTTTACATGCCTTCACTAGACAATTAGAAATTCCGTCATCTATTAGGCTGATGGTAGGTGTTGCAAATTCGGTGCACATCACGTAGCAGAGACGCGTACCGGGCAATGTGGGAAGCAGCGTCTGCTGCTTTTAATTAGCTCTGGGCATCTCAGGGGCTCTGCAATGTGGCTCTGGCCTCTCCCCGAAAGACAACGAGGAGGTTGGGGCTTAGGAAGGAAAGCAGTGTGACATTGAGCAGGCAGAGGTGCCACCGCCCCGGGGGCTGCCCGTGCCCGGGTCGCTCGCGGGAGCTCGCCGTCCTCGCGTTCCAGCGGGGAGGCTGTGGCCTCCCTGCCGAGCAGCCTTCACGCTGCGGCATTTGCATGCGGAGCCCAGGCGGCCGCCGCAGTTCCACTGTGTTTATCTGTAATTAAATATTCCATTATCAATTAACCATTAATGCTTCCTGGTGTTTATTTTAAACCTGTGGGAGCCTTGCAGTTCAATTGAGCTCTCGAAGTTTTCCACTGAGTTGCTTTGTGCCGTGCGAGGTCCTGGGTGCTCTGGGCCCCTGAGGGCGGGCGGCACTGCCGGCCTCTCACAGCCCTTCTGCACCCCGTGGGCATCTCCCTCGTGGGCTGCCGGGGCAGAACCTGGAGTGGAAGCTCTGCGAGCAATTAAGCTAATTCAAGGGGAAGGCCTTTATTTTCCTGAACCAGCTTCCATTAAATACTCATATGCGCTGTCTGAAAAAGCAATTTAGCGGTGAGATTTGAAACGCTGCTCACCTGTGGAGAAGTTAGTGTGCTCAAAACGCCTCCTGAAAGATGGATCATTACTAGTCTTGTTTAAAAGAGGAGAAAAAGAGGGCAGAATTCAGAGAGGCCACTTGCTTTGCCATGGCTCGATCCGCCGCGCTCGCATCCTGCCAGCAGCATCTTTGGCCCCGCGGGGGTTTGACACCATTTGTGTCCCTTTCTTGTGCCTGTGGTTTGTTTTTTAGCCCCGAGCTGTTGCGCGACCCGCGATCTGAAGCGGCGACAAATACCACGACCTGCAGCCTGACATTAGCAATAAGCCGCTGCCTGTAGAGCTACCGGCGATGGGAAGATAAGAGGGAGGAGAAGGGAACCCTGGAGAAGCCTCCTATCTCTGGGAGCCTAAGCCCTGCTTGATACGGAGTGGGAACCTCGGAGCGATTTGTGGCTCCCTCAGTCCTTTCTGAAGCCATCCGTGTCCTGGGGGAGCAGCACGTGGTGCTGAAGAATTCTGTGTCAGGAACACGGGGAGCCGTTTTCTTTCCCCCTAAGTCTTTTACTAGCAGGGCAAAGGAGGGCCAGAGTGCTGATCGATGGATTGGTTTTGTGTATTCTTGCTTTTGCCTGCAGTGATTATTCCTGCTATTGCAAAGGTATTTTGCAATTCCTTTTATTGCAAAGGTTTGCTATTGCAAATCCATTCATTTCTCTAATTGAGTTCCAAAATACTACATCACTGGCCTGTTAGAAATCTAGCTCTTAGGCTCGTGTATCCAGGATCCCTGTCCACCTCCAAGGACGAGTTGAGCTGAGGACGTTGCTAGTGGAGTGGGTGTTCCCGGCGGCAGGCGAGGGTGAAGCCCTCTCAGGCAGGTTGACTTTATTGCTCTCTGGTTCTTATACCGGRTAATTGAATTACTGAGCTCTGTGCAGTTAGGAAAGCAAAATTTGGCTCTGTATCCCTAAAGATTATTTATGAGGAGTTTGACTGTTGATTCAGAATGAATAATAAAATAACCTCTGGGGGTAAGAGTATTAAGTTTGAACATGTTGTCATAACAACCGGCCCCGGTAACTTTCTCAGAATTGGTTTTAGACATCCCAAGATTGGTCGCAACCCAAAATATGATTGTTTGAACTTAGTTATTTGGAGAAGTTTCAAATTAAATGGATTTGGCTTCCTTTGAGTTACTCAAGGTTGGAAGAATGACATGCAGAGTTTCTTTTGATAACATGCTGCCTTTCCAAAGGCTGTGCAGGAATGAAATGAAAATAATCAATAGATAAATAATCAGGTATAATCTTAGCTCTGTAGTATAAGAAATAGGTTTCCAGTCACACTTCATAATTACGCAGAATTCAGCCTGATGCAGGAGTTAATGCATGGTTTAGAGTCTGTACTGTAGGTGGCAGAGATGCATTAGTTATGCAGTATAATTATCTTGGCCACTTCATTAACAAGTAGAACAGGAATATATGGAAGTTCATCTAGCATTAATAAATATATTGCCAAGTATCATTTTGCATTCTACTGTTTGCTTTAGAACTTATCTTTGGAGATGTTAAATCAATGAAGGACTAATAAATGCTTTCTTGGGTGTCCTGATCTTGAAAAAGAGCAGTTATAAAATTTGAAATATCCCTGTGAATGGAATAGATTTATAGAATCCTTTTGCCTTTAGCCAAAAAAGAACAGGTACTGGAATACCAGTAATTTTTATGTAACTGACAGTCTATGATTAAAAAATGAAAATAGGCTTTGTTAAGGGTAATAGGGTTGGTAATGGCTCTGGTCATAGTGGTTTTGTTTGCCTTGCTGTGGTTCATGTTACCATTATATAGCTGGGTTCAAGGGTGCTGTGACTTAGGTAAACCTTGTTCCAGACTTAGACTTGGCATGTGACAACCCAGCCAAGGATTATGGGCTTTTTCTTTCCCGGAATTTAATAAAGCAAACAGCATTAATTGAGACCTGGGAGGGGGCAGTAGGAAGAGAACAGTCGCTGAAATGACTGTTATGGGCTGTGGAGCTTTCCACCTCAGGTTTGATGGTTGTAATCTTCTCTGGGTTTTGGTAGATCATAAATCATTGCTTCTTGCTAGCTACTTCCAGTAAAGGAAAGCCATGTGTGCAACCCTTTTCCTTCCTCAGTTAAATTAAACGTTTTTATTAGCAGAGTGAAGCGAACCCGAAGGCAGGAATAGAATGAGCTTGAGAACCGAGCTCATCTTGCSTGCCCTGGGTATTAGTGTCCACTGCCACGTGCTTGTTCTCTCCGTGTGACAGAGATAAGGTACAAAAGGAGACACAAAGCAACAAGTTTAGGGGTGTTTTGTACTCTTTGCTCATACTCTGTGTGGTGTAGGAGAGGGTTTGAGCCTCTTGATTCTCCTTTCTGACTGGCCACCCCAAGAATGAGTCTGTGTCCCTGTGCGGGTCGGGCCGTCCCGCATGCCCCGCTTTGCACGAGGTGCTTCCTTGGAGCAGGTGGCACTCGTTAGCGTCTCCTACATTGATGCAGGAGACACTTGAAGGGCAGGCTTTGGAATAGAACTCACTTGTCAAAATAACATTTGCCTTTTACCGTTTGGTTTCTTCCAGGTTTACTGGGATGAATCTGCCTGCCCCGGTTATCAGCAGTAAAAATTGGCTGCGGCTTCACTTCACGTCGGACGGCAACCACAGGCAAAAGGGCTTCAGTGCCCAATATCAAGGTAAATGCTTATTGCTCAGTCTGCCTATTGGCAGCGCATGCTATCCCTATTTTATTTGTCCTCCAAGAGTCTATAATTAATTCTTGTRTGATTCTTCTGTATCCTGTTAACTGTTAACACTATCTTCCAGCCAGGCATCCTGGTTCTTCCATGTCTGGTGCTGTGGGCAGTGTGTTGTGTGAATGCTCACGTGCTTTAAGGTTCRTTTGCACTGAGTGCCTCGTTAGCAGCTGTAGACTGTGCTGTGGCTTCAGCAGAGCCAAGGGGCATCGCGGGGCCGAGGGCAGCGTAGAATTCTGTTCGGTGACACTGTCAAAGCGAGAGCCGCCCCGGCCTCTTCTGAATGAGGTGCAGAGTCTCCTGGTCTTGTTAGTCGTTTGTAGAGGGATGAATTTCAGTATTGGGGTCTTAAGATGCTGCTGAGAGAGACAGAGGAAATGCTGATACGGGACACGAGTCAAGCGGAGGCAAGATGCCGTTCGGCGCTTTGGAGGCAGTCGCAGGAAACTGCAATTAAGTGATTAGCCCGTCTCGTAAACTGGAGATCAAACCACTGCCTTTCCGGAAATGATGGTTCAGAAAAATCAATTGGCTCTGCATCCAGCAGCCACAAGGACGTGAGAGCAAATGCAGCATCATCTCCGGGCTGCGGTCGTGCCAGCGGTGGGGCTGGGGAGGACCTGGGATGAGATGGACAGGCYGGTGGCGGGTCTGCAGAGTAACGGGCTCACCTGCACTTACGCTGAGATAAGAAATGGAGAAAGAGGTGGATTTTGCGGTCTTTTAACCACCAGATGCAGGGAGAGATGGTCGGCAGAGCCCTGGGAGCTTCACTGGGAGCCGTGCCGAGACCCCAGCCCTTGGTCCCCTCTGCTGTGGCCGAGGAGGAACACACTGAAACGTGTGTCCAGGGAGCTGGCAACGTGGTTTGGAACTGGCAGGACCCTCTTTGTGGAGGACTTGAAAGTGCTCAGTGGCCATAGCCACCATCAATGCTTTCCTTCCTCTATAACCACAATTTTTAAATATTTAAAACCAAATCTTTGATTTTTTTTTTTCTTAACAGAAATGAATGTGTGCAACTGATGGCTCTTGATATGACATTTTCCTTTGCAGTCATGATTGCTGCTTTCTATTAAAACATCTGTCTTAATCATCCTTTTTTTCTTAAATAGAAAAGTAAAGATTAATGTTATAATTTCCTCTGATTAGATAAATGTCAGGGGCTTCTAATCTAGCATCCTCCTTGGAAACTGTTTTGTTAGATATAATGAGCTGTGCTTTTGTGTATTCAGTGCTTAAAAGATGAACTTAAAAATGTGCTCTTGAAATGGCCTTGAGGCAGGACGTCCACCTCGCTGGCACCGGTTCATCAGGCACTTGTGTGCTGCAATTTCTATACTGAGATTTTTATATATTGACAYTTTCTACCCTGCCCGCACCCCCCMMAAAAAAAAAAAAAAAAAAAAAAAAAAAAAAAAACCAGAAGCTGCTTTGAGACCCGTATTCAAACTATCCAAGTAGGCAATTAGGTTCACAGCCCATCTTGTTGTCAGGTTTGTGCTGCCTCTTAGAGGATTTTTTGGTACTTCAGCTCCAAAACCACCCACCAGACATGCAGGTAGGATTGTTGCAATCAATGCAGACAGTGTTCATAGAACATTATAGATACTCAGAAAGCTCAATGTAAACCTTTTTAGTGGAACAGAGACTTGTTTGATCATAAATATTTAAATAGAGAGAGATAGATAAATAGATACAAAATGGGACAGGTCAGGCTATATGAAGTAGAGCCGACAAAATGTGTTTTTAGCACTAGAGTTGTGACTTGACCTTGGGATTGTCTAAGAGGAGGAAAAAGAGCAGATTAGAATGAATCAGATTTCTTGTCTGCYTTCCAGTGATATGTTTGTAATTTATTAACATCCTGCATCCTCTGAGACAGTATCTGGTGTTGCTGATAATCTGTAAGAAACTCATTCCCCTTCCAACTTGTTTTACGTTGATGTTCACTCCTAGCAGAACACTTCCTTTGTACGCTGCCTTTCAGCCCTTTCTAATCCATGCCCTAGTTTGGAAATCTATTTATGAATGTGGAAGCAAGGTTAGATACAATCAGCCTGTGTGCAAGTTCTCCTTATGTTGAATATAGTAAATTAATTCCCTTCCAGGGAGATTGGAGATGTTCTTCCTTTCCTACTGCTTTCATATAAGGTGAATCTTGCAGTCTTGCTAATACTGTGCTCCCACATCTCATGAAAGCAAATGAAAGGGGACCTATAGAGAAGTCAGAGAGTTGGATTTTCTTCCCCCTTTCTCCTCCTACCTATTACTCCTTCCCTCTTCGTTCCCCCAAAGGTGCAACGTACCTGCGAGTGATAAATGGAGCTAGAAATGCAGAGGACAGGCAATGGGGTTCTAACCCCAGCACCATCACTCATCTTCTTAGTGACGAGGTACTCTAAATAAGGTAATGAAAGAGCTGCTGAATTTAAAATGATGCTAAACAGATCTAAATGATGAGCTCCCTGTTGTAGTCCATCTCTCCAGCATATATTTCATTACATAAATAGGATCCCAAATTGCTTTCTAGCTGATTGTTACCAGCATATAATTGCATCTTTTATTGATCTCCCCTCCCCTTTCCTTTCCCTTCCCTTTTTGTCCTCCATCCTGAGAGGGAAGGATGAATGTGAGCAACTTGCAGCCCAGTCAAACCATAGCACAGTGCTGAATATCAGCACTCAGCTGCTGCTGCTCTTCCCTTGGTGTGCTTGCAAGTGGATCGCACTTCAAGGGAAACAGGTGTCTTAATTTGCTTCAAGTCAATATGCTATTAATTATTTTTTTTCTCTCAAGAAAAAAAAAATCAGATTAAAGGTATTCATGCCTGTGAGAAAGCCGTGAGCAGCATGAATTCTTATTCATGAGTGTTTTTAAGCTAATGTGGACCTCAGTTTGAAGTCATAACTGAGTTACTTACAGAAAAGACAAAGCTGGAGCCCCGTAACAAACCAAAAGCTGCAGCCCAGCATCTAGCATAGGAAACCATTTCCTTAGGTAAGCTTCAAGGCGCAACGCTTGACATCTCCCTGTCTGATGCTCCTGCAAACAGATGTTATTAACAGATTTTTTTTGAACCGCAAAAGCATGATTAAAAAACTTGTTAGTTATATTGGTAATTTTTCTTGACAACATTGTCTCAGAAATGTGCTAATTTAGAGATGAAAGTAAGACAAGATAAAGAACAAGAAAAGAACATTTTGAAGTGGAAGATGGGCTGCTTTCTTCCGTAGATAAGAACTGACTCATCAGGGAAGGGATCCTACAAAGTGATTTTGGACATTGTGCTTTCACATGTCAAGTTCTTTAACCACCTTAGCTTCAATTATGCCAGGAAAAATTCTGCTGTTCGTTAGTCAAAAATRTCGGACTTTACACTCCATGGAGGGAGGAGTTGGGTGCCTCGGGCAGCTTGTGCAAAACCCTCTGGGGTGGAGAGGGCCATAGCAGCAGSCAGGGGTGGAAGAAAACAAGCGCTTGCTCAGATGGGCCATGAGTCTTTGTCTGGAGCAGAAGTACGGGGCGCTCTTGGTGCTGGCGGGTTAGAAATCCGGGCGCTCCCTCACGTGTAACCTTGTCTTCTAGCCGCGGTTTAGCGAGGGAGGGCAGTGGTGGCAGCAGGAGCCCTCGTAGGGTCTTGCTGATCGTTTTGTCTTTGACCTGCTGATGGCTGTAAAGAGTGAGTTTCTAAGTGTGTACTCTTCTTTGCCCGTRATTTTGTCCATGGCTCTTTTGCTTAGCAATCTTACTGGCTTTTTTGAGTGTGCTGTTTGTTTAGACCAGGTGCCCCGGGTCGAGGTTATGGAGGGTTCGTTTGAGCGCTGTGTTCCCAGAGATGCAGAGAAGGGTTTGGCTGCCTCATGTCTCTCCATACTGACTACAGCAGCAGAACTAGGTAGAACTTTGCCCAGCATTAGACTTACGGGATCCTCACACTCCTGAACTTCTCTCTTGGCCATTTCCCATTTCAGCTTGCTAAGCAAAATGAACTAGGATGGAGGGGGTGATTGTTCTTCCCAATTGCCTTGTTYGTATTGGGTCATTTCAGCGCAGATCCCCAAAGATACGAGTGCAGACATCAACAGAGGTAAATGAAAAGAAGCCCTGAAGGCTTTGAGGGCTCAGGACGGTCGTGTGGTGCTGGAGCTGAGTGTGGCCTGTGARGCTGGTGCCAGTTAAACTGAGGCTTGGGGAGGGCAGGGTCTGTTAGCTCAGGAGTAGAAGAGTTCACCAAACTCCAGGTTGATCCAGGCTATGGAGGAAGACACAGCATATCCTGAGGTGTAGGCAGTATGTAGTTGGTGCTTTGTTTTCTTTTACAAGAATCCCTTATACTTAGGTTAACCTTGTCTTTCTTTTAATTTTCTCTAGTCAAAAAACAAATTGAACTGAAGTCCAGAGGGGTGAAGCTGATGCCCAGCAAGGACAATAACCAGAAGACATCAGTGTGTAAGTTCCCTGCTTCTCCTTACGCTCTCTCAAATGGTCTCCTTGCACATTTCATTTGACTTCAGTAATCGCTAAAACTTTGTCACTCTTGAAAGTTTTAATGCTTCTCCCTCTCCTCCCTCTGCATTACTGCATCACTCCTTCCAGTGCTCTATTCACAAGCATTTACTAACCCCTCGGAGTGGGAACGCAGGGGATTGGTGTGTGCACATTTGATATATACTGTATGCTTCCTGTTCAGGGACAGCCCGGGGTTCATTACTTTTGTCGCCTTTTAGTCTGCCAAGTGTCAAAAAATGAAGAATTTTGAAAATCGAATTAGTATCTTTGTGGTAAAGTTAGGAGTTGAGATAAGGAACTACAGAAAAGCTAGGGAAGCGATAGCAGTATCTTGCTGTTTGCCTTTTATTTAATTATTCCTCCTTGCAGAAAAATCATACCGCTTTTCCGTGTGAGAGCTAGCAACGCCCGCTTTAATGACTGCCCTGATAAGTTATCACCTCGAGCGTGTCGCGTGGTCAGCGTCTGTAAGGGGGTGCCTAGCGTGTCACTTCGCCACTGGKGTGGTCCCTTAGGTCTGCTCGTCTTTACCGTTAGTTCTTCTTGGATCAGAAGTTGTTCTGCACGTGGTTCTGGGCAGAGGGCTGGACTCTTAAGAGGGTGGGAGAGGTCTGCACTGTGTGGTGAATTTTATAGAAATCCACATGGGAGCAGAATGTGGCATTTAATAGTTTTAAAGGAGAGGGTATAATCATTGTGTTGCATAGTCCATTAGACCCACTTCACATCCTGAATTTCAGGTGCAAAATTCAGTTAAGGAAAATGGATGAACTGAGTTTAAAACACAGTTAAAAACATCACTCACTGTCATTGCAAAATGAAGTCGGCTCGCTTRCAGGCTTGCACGAGAGGGCTTAGAGTCTCTGGCTGGTCAGGAGAAAAGCTCGAAAAGGTAACTCAATATAGGGTGCAAATTACTCCATATCTCCAGAGCAGAAAATGGTGGCGTTTGTTAGGAGAAAACCAAAATTTCAGGAAAACCTGTGTCCAAGAGGTTCCTACTCATATAAAATATTCTTGACAGGAGCAATTCATTTGACCTTTTAAGATCTTATAAATAGTTCACTTAACTGAGGATGAGATTATATTGGAAAATACTGTGGCTTTTGTTGTGTGCACCCTGGAGCTCCAGCGGAAAGCGGGAGCTGTCYTGGACCCTGGGGCAGGCAGGGGTCTTCGCTGCGTGCAGATGTTGGCCTGCTTTGGAAAGACTTGTTTGCTTTCTGTAAGGCTGTGGGTGTTGTGGGAAAATACAGGATTTCCATTTCCCCTTTCTGGGAACGCAGGACCGCTGCTCTGTGGGAGTTTCACTGAACGTTGTCGTTAGGAAGCCCAAGGAGGCTGCGGAGGAGATGCCAGCGGCACCACGCAGCCCATTCTGCCCCAGGCCTGCTCCATGGTGAGGGCCAGAGCGTAGGAAGTCGCTGCAGCTCTGCCCAGGCCGCCCTCGCCCGATGCTGAGCAGACGTCAGGCTTCAGAGCTGTCAATTCAGCATCCTGCGTCGCGCTAATCTTGTCGTATTTGATAAGGCAAACAGCAGAGTGCAGGAAGCAGCTTAGCCTGAAAGCTATTAAGCTGCAATAATATATATGGCCATAGTGCTGTGGCCCAATTCTTCTCGTTTCCAGCATGGTGCCTGCCACAACCCGTGTGTCTCCAGCTCCTTCCATGAGAGCGTCTCTCCGCTGGGTCTGGGCTGTAAACCCAGATTAACCTCTATCTTGCACAGCCTTCTGCTGTCACACCTCTGTTAGAGCAAATTTTCAACTTCAGAAATGCTGATTCTGGAGAAGATGCCTCCAGAAAATGGTTTATCTTCCGAAAATGGAGCCCAAAACGTTATCTTCCTTTTCCCTTGCTTTTTTTGACCTGCATGGCTAGCCATGCCCCATCTCACCTCTAGCTTTCGTGTGCTTGGGAATCTGCGTACGCATCAGAATAACTCTACAGGAGGAAGAGGCTGATTAAAGGTCCRTGAAGTTTGGTGGTTGTTGGTCTTATCATTTCACATGGCTTGAACATGAGAAATTCAGAAATTTCTGTGTCTCTTGATAAAAGCTAGTGCTTTGCCGTGCTTTATTTTCAAACACTTTGCTACTGCTCCTGTTTCCAAGTAGATTTTGCATCTCTCTTAAAATTCTGACTTGAAAAATCTATGGGCAAAAAGGCAGCTTGCAGCTACCTGCTTTAATATCCTGCCGGTTTCTCAGAGGATTTTACTTGAGAATCATAGGATCATTATGGTTGGAAAAGACCTTGAGGATCGAGTCCAACCGTAAACTGTACTTTGCTGAATTGAAGCTGTGGTTAGTTACCAGATCCTACCTGGGCACATTAAAACCTGTGTGTATCTAAATGGAGGCAACGTATTTCAGAAAAAAATAATACAAATACAGAATTTGGAGGGGAGTTGCTAATGGTGCATGGATGAAGTTGAACATGTTTATTTGAAATTTAAATTGAGTGCTTCATAGTGTTCAGCTTCTCTAAAACTAATTGGGCATCTTCCTTTAATCATTTTTAGAGGGGGAAGAGATACTGCTCTGGAGAATAAGCTGTAAGAAATATGGCTTTAAAATTAAGATTGGCTGTAGGGGATTGTCTTACTGAGACACACTTCCTGCATTTGCAGTACTCTGTAAGCAATGACAGCATTGCATGCGATACATAAATATACTCCCCATTCATACAGTATGAGAAACATGGTGTTTTTCTTACAGAAAAGAGCTCTAAGGTGGCTTTTCCTCACCCTGAAAATGCACGACTGAACATTACTGGAAAGAGTCATAAGAGACAGTGCAAGCTCTGCGTGTCTTCCATTTGGTCTCTGTAAAATGTGCAAGGCAGAAATCCTTCAGGGAGTACCGCGCAGTTGCAGGTGACAGCCCAGTGTGCAGAAGCTGCTGGAAGTTGAGCACTGCAGCAGAGCCCTGTCTGCAGCAGACGGCGAAGCGCGACCGTGTGGCCGGGTGTGCGCCGCGCCGCAGCGGGAACGTCGCGCCGGGAGCAGGGCTGGCGCTGGCAGCACAAGGCACCTTCGCTTGCAAAGAGGTGGTGGCTTTGGTGGAAGCGCTGCAGGAACGCTCTTTGCAAAAGGCRGTCTGGAAAATGTGAAAGGCTGTAAATGTTTCTGTGCTCGTATCCTTCTCCCTCCCTTCTCCTGCTTGTAGATAACGACAAGAAATGAAACACGGGGCAGGAATCCCCTGTTCCCGGGCAGCGGGTGATGTCTCCAGCACTAGGATCTGTAGATGTAGGGGGGCTGGCACTGCTCCCTTGAACGCCCCCGGGTGCCGGCTGCCTGCCAGGCTGGTGGAGCAGGAAGGCAGCGAGCCCTGGTCGGGGTGACCGTGGCAGCATCAACCCCGCGCTCCTTATTTTAGCACTCAAYGCCGTAATCCACTAACTTCAGCAAATGTTTGCAGGGAGTAACTTCAAGCCTGAGTTCATAGAGGATAATTCGGCCTCTTCAGAACAACTGATAACCGCTAAAAACTTTTTTATTTCCTCCCTCAGCAGAAGAGTTTGCTTGTTTATTTTTACTGTATTTCTCATGCTGAGAAACCTTTTTCTGTACAAAAGCTTTTTAGGCATTGCTCTTGTCTTGTAGCTCATATTTAACACTGAAAGTCAATTWAAAAAAAAAGTCCCTTGGGAACCTATCGGTGAACTTCCTTTATTAACCTGAGGAAAGGCGGGGAGCTAAAGTATGCTCTTGGTTCTTCCTTCAGCAGATGGAGTACATTGCTTTGGCCAACAGCAACCCTAGCTGGCTGCTACCAAATGCATCAAAGTTGTTGTAAACAGAAGGGAGTGGTGAGGGGGGAAAGCACCTCCACAGTTCAGGAGAGGGAATCCTTGAGCCTGCAATTTAAAAATTGGACAGTTCATCACACTTTTGAAGATCTATTGTTTTCCTGGTAACCTTGAAGAACTCATTGAAATGCTAAGCCGGGGCATAGATCAGTCAAACCTTCGGGAGGATGAACACAAGTGACAGCAGGTTCGCAGCATAACAAATATGGTTTCTAAGCTTTGGTTTGGTTACGGTCATGTACGGGTGCTTATAACAAAAGCCAGACCCAAAGTTTCCCTAAGTGACCATCGAATCCATCCTCTCCCTTCCATTTCCTCTCGTGTTTATGAAGTGAAGCGTTTCAACAGGCGTGAAATGGAGGCACCGTTCCTTCCCCAGGCTCGACTGGAGGACAGCAGTGTTTAGATGGAGACCGGCTGGAGAGGCTGCTGGTGGTGCCTGTGTCTCCTGCTCGCTGTGGTTTTCCTCTGCAGAAGRTGCAGAAATACTAAAAAGAAGAAATAAGAAATCGTAGCACTTTTGTTTGAATACCATATGGACTTGTGACATACAGCCCTAGGTTGTGGACGCTAATTTAAACTGTTAGTTTGACCTTGACGCGCTCTCCGTGTACGTGGCGGCGGCAGCGCCTGTGCGTAGGCGGGCGCTGGTTTCGGACCCRAGGAGCTGGGTCGTTCTCTACCTTGCTCGGGCAGCTGCACGTGGGCTCTGCGCGTGGGTGGTAGCACATCTGAAGCCTCTGGCCCTAGAGCAAAGTAGCCAAACTATGCAAAATGTTTACAGCAAAGGCAAAAATCCTTTCAAGCTTCGGATTTCCTAAAGACTGTGATTTATGGCATAATTCCCTTTTCAAAACTGTGCTTTCAGAGGCCAACTCTTGGCATGATTTTCCTGGTGCTTGTTTGGGTTCCGGTGAATCATGGAGGGGGGTTCTGGGCTTTCCATTGTTGCTGGGGGGGCGCGCGGGAGCTTTATATGAAATTAGGAATATGCTGCATTAGGCAGAATGAGGAAAGACGGTCACTGAGGAGCCTGGGTGCCCCCCAAAGCCTCTGCAGCGCCCGGCTCTGGCGGCGGGAGCAGCCGGGGCTCTGTGGGGCTGCAGACCCGCGGGGCGGTACCTGGCAGCCGCGTGGGCTGGTCTGGCCTGGCACGGCCGCGTTCGCGTGGGCGCCCCGTGTGCCCGTGCGGGATCTCCATGCCTGCACCTCCACCCACCCCTCTGCCCCGGATTCTTCCGCAGGTGCTTTCTTGRGTAGTTCTAGTGCTGCAGAATGGCGGCGAGCACGTGCCACGTCACATTTGAGCCTCGGCGGGAGCCCTCGGGTTTCGCTGAGGCCGAGTCTGTGCCCGTTTGCGCCGTGGGATGGCTGCTAGCGGGGATGTGGCGGCAGGGAGAGGCAGAGCGTAGGGCTGAGGGGTGCTGCAACCCGGGGGGCCGGGTTATTCTGTAAGAATTTCCACATTCAAACTAAATCACTTGCTTTAAAACACTAGGCTCCCCTCTCCCTCTCCGTGCCCGCCCTCGTTGCTGGCCCGGTTCCTCGCCGGCTCCAGCTCCTGCTTCCCCAAGGGATTCTCGGCCCCCCTGGTGCCGCTCGCACGGGCTCGGGCAGCAGACTGTCACCTCGGTGTGTCACAGGTGGTCGATTTAATCACAGGCTTCGGAAATGGGCTGCTTAATTGGTGTAATTTTGCAGAATGAAAAAAATCTCTTTCAGAGGTGCTTCTGTAGCAAAACAGAGGGAAAACCACGTCCTTAGCTGGCACTTACTGGAAACCACTTTGTTGTTTGAGCTGAAATGAATCCAGTTAAAGTTGTTTCCAAAGCTGCATTTTTCTAAACAAAGTGGACCACGTTCAGGATTTTGAGCTACCAATTGCCATTTTTCTCTCCTCATCCACCAAGACAGTTGATAAAAGAATGTTTCTTTTGCTATTCTGTCTCTGTATGTGCTGTTTTTGCTTTGTAGTAACTCAGGTTGGTGTGTCCCAGGGACATAATATGTGTCCAGACCCTGGGATTCCAGAGAGAGGCAAAAGAATAGGCAACGATTTTAGGTAAGCCCTCGTGCGCGTGTGTGTGTGCATGCAGCAAAGCGCTTGCTCGGCCCGTGTTGTGCTGCCCACCATCACATAGTGGCTTCTGTAGAGAGCACCCACACGCCTCTCCATGTGCTGTGTCCTAAAGCTTGCCCAGGCCGGTGCTGTGAGAGAGAAAACCTGTATAATCTGTGCCCGCGCGTGTGTGTGTGAGGCAGCATTGCAGCTGAGCAGCTGTCATCTGTCTTTGAGGATTTTTTTCCTCTAAATGCTCCTTTACCTAGAGCTATATAACCAGTATCCACTGTCGTCCTCCTCTCCAGTGCAGGAAGACCCATTTAAACATGAAGCGAATCCTTTCTTGGATTAGTTTAAATGCCAGCATGGCTCTGCCCCTCGTAAATTTGAGGCAACTTCCCAAAGCGCTGGTACAGCTCCTTGTCAATAAGTATATGTGCTGCTGGATAATTGTTTTCTTATAAACTTTAAAACAGTGCTGTTATCCCCTTGTAGTTGCTAGCCTTCATTTAAAGTGTGCAGGAATGAATCAGCCTGTTGTTAGCAATGGTGGATCAATATTTAATCTTATTTTGCTGTCGATGGCTGTTTTGTTCACTAAAAATGTCTTTCAATTTAACCTGAATATATCAAATTCTCCTGAAATCTGGAAAATAGATTGGTGGGGCGAGGAAGCAGGGAAATACCCCAGAGCTCCTCAGTACCCTTTGATCAATTCTTAGCACTGGCTGTGCCAGTAAGGCAGCATTGGCTGAAACCATTGAAGGATCTGAATCCAAAGCAAGAGAATAAACCACAAATGTTTTAGTAATAGGTGAAGATATATTTTTTTAATGAGGAATGCTGTGTGTGTCTCCTGAGGCCAGAGCCTGTGCCCTGCACAGAGTAAAGCTCCTGCTGCACTCGCACTGAAAGCATCAAATGTGATCTTGGGCAAATGGTGCCCGGCACGAGCAAGTGCCCAGGGTGAATGATCAGCCCTCACATTCCTCGTGGTGCCAGGGACCGGGGAGGGCACTCCGTTTGCCATTTGGGACAGTTTAAAATAAAGTGYCAAGCTTGTTTCTGCTAACATTGCTTTGTGTTCTGTCTGCTAGGTTAGGATCCAGCATCCAGTTCACCTGCAACGAGGGCTATGATTTGCAAGGGTCCAAAAGCATCACCTGTAAGAGAGTGAGTGACATAATTGTTGCATGGAGTGACCACAGGCCCGTGTGCAGAGGTGAGAGGAAAGACAGATTTTACCGAGTTATTAGGACTAATGAGAAAATCCATCTCCTTCCTGCATCTCCTGTTCTGTCCAAAAGTTTGTCACCACTTAATGACTGCCTTTTCCTTTTGACTTACTGCATTGCCACTCTCAGTTTTTAAAGGGATGCTTTCAGGTTGCCAAGTCCCAGCCTCCCCATGGAGGACACTCTGTCCCCCATCTGTTGGTTCTCCACTAACCTTACTTATTACAAATAACTTATTTTATTGCAAATAGCTTATTACTTATTGCAAATAACTTATTTTCAAAGGTGGCCTCCTGCAACCTCCTCATTCCTCAGCTTCCTTTTGGTTCAGTCTTCCTTCTTTTTGGCTGGTCTGAGCTCTTCTCTAGCAGTCCTGCAGTGAGTTTGAGGACTGTAGGAATAGCTGGTCTTTTAAYATGGAACATTTGGGCTGCCACTACCCTAAAGCTGGCTGTGGAAGGAAAGATGCACAAGTCTTTCACCCTACCACGCTCTTTCTTAAGACTTAGGTGCTCGGCAGCCCTAGTGCAGCCTTGTTTTCCAAAGCCTGTGTCAGGCAAGGGACCCAACTGGAAGAGCAGCCACTTGATGCTGTCAATCCATTGGAAAACTTAGCTCTGCACCGCTGCCTCTTCAGCGCAGTGCTGGGTGGGCTTGTAATGGGAAAAGGGAGCTGATTTTTTCCAGCTTCACATTCAAAAATCATTAGGATTTTCCCATCTTCTTTTCTAAAGATGATTCTTGTTTTACCGAGAGGCAAGTACTTTACATACTGTGGCTTCAAATTTTCTGTCTTTGAGTACAAGCCTGAGAAGGATGGTGTTATTTGTCTCTTACATAGTTATTTTATTCCAAAAACTCAGATTTTAAGAAAAAAAAGCTGTTCCTTTGCAAACTGCAGCTAATAATGTTATTTTCATTAACTACAGAGCTGACTAACTATAAGCTATTAGCTCTGTAGCCTGTGGATTATGTGACTGGGAGCGAGGAGGCAAGGTAAAAGTCTGGGATAAAAACCTGGAAAAGCTAAGATGGAGGGAGAAGCTTTTAAATGGAAGTTGCCCCTAGTAGACTGGTAACATGGGATTACTTGGCTTRTGGTTGCAAACTGGTATCATCCTCTTTGTCCTGTGGCACAACCATGAGTTGTGTGCAAAGGGAGTTCTCTTTCGGTGGAAAGGTCAAAACTGAGGCCTGTTTTTTTCCTCAACCATTTTGTTTCCCATTTTTTATGTATATAAATATATAAAATGGCATGCATATTTGTGATACTTGTAATGCTAATAATGAACATCTTGTAATATTTTAAATGAAATCCCTCTAAAGCTCTTAAAGTCATAAATTGGTAGTTTTTCCTATTCTTTTTTTCTTTAATATCATCTGCAGAGTTTTGCAAGGCTTTGGAATCCCATCTAATTCTTGAAACAAGCCTAGAATAAATTGCATCACTCTAAGAGGATATTTGGCATRAGTATGTGACACTATAAAGGAAGTTTATGGTGTCCTCTTGCAAGAGATAAGAAAGGATTTGCCTGCGTTATTATGATTCTGTGAATCAACTTTTTTTTTCTTCCTACATATAACTTTGGGGCTGTTTCTCTTTCCAAAAAGTTTTCTTTTTCCCTTTTCAGTTTCTGCTTTTACTAAGCTGTTTCTGAGATGCTCAGTAGAGCTGTCATCTTCGTTCTTTGAGACGTTTGCATCAGACTGAACTCAGCTCTCGCCTATTAAATACTTGTGATCCTTTTTTTGCCTGCATGAAAAAGAGCAATCTGGGCTCCCTGGGACATTAAAAAGAAACAGTGTCTTAGCTGGAGCCTTTGTGTGGTTATTGTGACCTTTCACAGTTCCGGACATACAGAAGTGTTTCTAAAGGGCTTCAACAGAGCAAACTAATACTAAATGAGTCTAAACTAGAGTGGCCTCTTGGTTAGTCCATTTTTTGTGATAGACCCTGGAAATGCCCCAGTCTCCTTAGCCTGGATAATTCCTTTGTCTCTGATGGTGCAAGGAAGAAAATGAATCTTTTTAAAAAGATGGCAAAGCAACAAAATGTCGATTCTCCCCCATGAGTGCTATGTGCATCTCTACTTTTCTCTTCTCCCTCAAGAGCCACATACCAATCCCTAAACCAGCAGTCCTCGCTCCATCTGTCCTCTCTTCTCTTCCACAGCCAGGATGTGCGACACGTACCTTCGTGGTCCCAGCGGAGTCATAACTTCTCCCAACTACCCCGTGCAATACGATAACAACGCGTACTGCGTGTGGGTCATCACCGCTCTCAATCCGGCCAAGGTGGGTGCTGCAGCTACCGCCGCGTTGCCGCTTCGCCGCCCCGCTGGAAGCAGTGGGGTAGCAGCGCTGCTTCGGGTGGCCTCTCGGACACACAGTCATGCAGGTTTCTCCTTCTCCTTGTGGCACATCTCTCCTCTTCTCCCAAATATTTCTCAACTGTCTTTAAAGACCGCGACACGTCGCATTGCCTCTCTGCTGAAAATTCGTTTTGTTATAAAGGATGTAATTAAAAGGGAGTGTAATTATTTTTAATGGAAACCTCTTTGATATCTTGCATGAATGGTGGTGAAATGCCAGACAGCTTAGCAAAGCATTTCATTAAGTGAGCTCTTTGGGGGCAGGAAGGTGGTGCCAGGAGTGCTGATTTTTCAGTTCCTTTGGGCTAATAGCTGGTCCCTGACCAACTGGGACTTCAACCCCTGAGGAGCTGAGAGGAAGGGCGCGAGGGGAAATGCTGCCCTACGGTGAGCTTGTACCAGTCTTTTCTGTGTGACTGGGGTTGGGAGGAGAGGAGATTGGTGGTGATGGATTTTTTGTCCCCGTCAGTCTTTGTATTCAAATGGGAAGGTTCAAGTCTGCTATCACTGATCCTGTAGGGACCCTCCCAAGATCCAGTCCTTCCCATTTTCCACGGTGCAGGGAGAGCAAAGCTCAGGCCCTCTCATTTCTTACCCTGCAAGCTCGGCCCCTCCGTCCTCCAGGAGGGCTGTAGCAAGGCTGCCAAGGGACAGAGCTGAACTTTTCAGCCACTTCCACGGCAGGAAGCCAACAGTGCTCAGTGATGCCCCGAACCATGTGTACTTCCTCTCTGGAAAGATGGCTCTGGACAAGTTTTATATTTTTAAACCCTTGGCCAAGAATTCTTTCTAATCTGTATGGGAGCATAAGAACAAAAATGACTTTTCAGCTGAATAGCTCAAAAGACTCCTTTTTGCTCTCAGAATCTCCTGTCTGCTCTCAGAAAAAAAGACAGGTTTCATTCTAGGATCTTGGTTCCTTGTAGTATTATCTGTTACTTATGAGCAAACCTTGCATTTCAGGGCACTGAGCTCATCTGCTTATGCAGGCAATTATTTCTTGGGTCTTGCCTCTAGACAGACTTGGCTTTTGGCACTCTACCTTCTGCTGCCGATCCAAAGGCATTTCACAAACATGATAGTATCCCAGGGTCTCATCTCTCGCTAGAAATTGCTCCAGTCTGTGGAAATAGTGGCAGCAGAGGCACATGTGCTGCTGCTCGCTGGCAATGCCCTGTGCTCCCGCTGCGCTCCCCTCCACGGCCTCGGCTGCGTCCGGGCTGCCTCAGGAGCYTGTTGAGTTCTGCTTCTCAGTGCCCCTAGACCTCAGTTCAGGTCTATAATAAGTACAGATTGCTATTGGGTCATGGTTTTAATGAGGAGTATTTCTGCATCCGGATTTTGGGATGAGTTTGTATTTAAAAGGCTGTCATTAGCTGGACCTTTCACCTAGCAAACATCTTGGTTTAACCGCGTATGAAAACAGTAATGACACAAATTCTGGGAGCCTGGAGGATATTTTTCAGTGCTGATGTATTAAGAGCATCTTGCTGGTTCATCAGATCCAGGAGATTGTCCTTCCCCGGGGTGATGCGTTGGGGTCTGGGCCGTTGCTGCTCTGTCTCAGCTGTGTTTCCCTGCCTATGTCCTGCAGACCCGCGTTGGATGTCCACAGACTGACTATTCACATTGCTTTTTGTGCATCTTGYTCTCTCAAAGAGGCACAAAATCCACTAGTAATGATTTAGTGGATAAAATCCCCCCTCTAATCTTAGGGCTGCTCCTTTACTTTTGCGCCAGCCTCATGGCCAGCCCAGGCAGTGGGTAACAAATCTTTCTTGCTCGTCCCTTCAGCTGCACGTGGACAATCTTCCCCCTTCTCAGCTTGCTGTCTTATGTTTCCAAAATTGCATCTTTGTGAAATTTTGCTTAGAGAAAGTTTTYCTTGCCCTGGCTAGATTCTTCCCCAGTCTGTAAGCTTTTGTGGTAATGAACTGTTGATTAGAAAACAAACAAATCGGCAAGTCCTGCTCCTCAGCTCTCATAAATCATGGAGTGAACTGAAATCAGTGAAATCTGTTAATTCCAATGCTTACCAACCTGCAGCAGGGATTCAATAGCAAAAGAAGGTGTAACTTGTGCTGCCTGAGCTACAGCATCCATCCAATGTAAAGAGGTGAMGCATAGCTGAAATCAGAGGGAGAGACTGATCAGAATCATCACCTTGGGTTAGCTCTCTTTAAAGAGGATTTTTTTCCTTTGAAGTGACAAATAGGTTAGTTAGCAGCCTGAGTTTATATAGGGTTTCTGGAASAGTTTGCTTGTTCAGTGCATCATCCTAGAAGGGTAATTTACAGATGGGGATGATGTTCTCCAGCTCCTTGGAGCACCGAGGGTTGATAGAGACACACTTGCCCTGCACAGGTGCGCGCTGCTTCTGCTGCTGATCTGTGATGTGGATCCAGACTGTAGATCCAAACTGCAGCCTTTGCTCTGTACGACTGGCAGAGGAGCCTCTGCTGGTGTCGGGAGGCCAGGCTTGGCGCGGCCTTGCACAGGCTCTTCTGCGATAGATGGAGAACAGTGAAAACAAATCCGTCTGCCTTACAGTTTCACTGCTGCTTAAAGAATTCCTGAAGACTCCAGAAACCGAAGCTGAGCACACAGGACCTCATCAGCGTGGTGGCAGTGCAAAAGGGCCTGTCCCAAACCCACTCCCCATGAAACTCAAGCCTCAGAGAGACGGTCCTTGTGCTGTTGATGAATTGTTGAATCCTACAGGTGGTATCACTGGYGTGGACAATTCCCTGTGTCTGTCAGGCATCCCGTGGTGCCTCCTGCTTGGACACGTACACGTGGCCCAATGTAATGCAGGCAGTTGCTGCGAGCTGAGTGTTAATCTCAGCCCAGTCATTGATAATCCTACTTGAGAAGTCATTTAGTGCCAAGTCTAATGCCCTGGTGCGTAAGATGCTTGCTTGAGGCGCAGCCTGTGTTGGAAGCGTGTTGCTAAATGGTCTTCTTCTGAATGACTCGCGTTGCCCTTGTGTGCAAGGGGGGATGATACCATCACTGCATGTTCTCAGCATTGGTGAAGGAAGCAATTGAAGGTGTATTAATTAAAATGGCTGTAAAAAAATGCTTTGAAGATGAAAGCGTGATGGGCCTAAGCTGCAGCTGAAGCCTACTGAAGGCAGTGGTAATCTTTTCATTGACTTGAGTTGCCTTTGGATCGGGTCCTATTATATGAAGCTTTTAATATGAGCGATGGGAAAACCACTGAGCTGTATTTAGACTCATTTGCAAGTCATCTGCTCTATATTTGGAAGAGAACCGCGAGCCAGATTCAGTGAGCTACATAATCCCCAAAGTTTGCTCAGAAGCCGACATAACAGCATTAAGGGCAGAGTGCTCTGTTGCTGACAACTTGGAGCTCTTTCCTGCGAGGAGGCCAAGGTGCCTCAGAACTATTTGGGGGATTTGTGGGAGGGCTTGAGGGTATGTAGATTTTGTGGTTGTCCCCTGTCCCATGGGAATGATTTCCCCCTGTGCCTTGGGAATTGTTTCGAGCATGGTGAAAAATAGATCACTCAGGAGCAGGCTGAGAAATGCATATGATAATTGGTGAATTTGCATCAAAACTGATACTTCTGAACCTTCATGACTTAATGGATGTCACTGGTTGATATTTCTCCTGGGGCGATTCCCGCCTAAAGTCTCCCTAGGCAAATAAAGCCCTGTCCAAGCTTCCTGTTTCATCGGTGGAGAGACGGGACCCTCCAGGGGATGATTCATCCCATATGCAGAGCGATGCTTAACGCTGGGGAGAGGAGAAAATGAATCATGTGCTTGTAAAGCATCTGCCTATAACTCTATAAGAGGTGCTGCACTCCACGGAGAGAATTATTGTGGTTTTTTTGGTTTTTTTTCTCCCCTATGTGACTGCACTTCAAATCATTTTGCAGTGTATCACGTGTCAAATTCAAGCCAATTTCCTTGACTTTGCTAATTGCTTCCTGCCACTTCAGTGGCTTAAAATTGAGGTTTTGTGCCACGCRTGTATTTGTGTGTGCCGGTAGATCTCTTGTTGTTTAATGAATCATTAAATAATTTTCAGCCTCCAACCCAAAGAGAAAATGGCAGGAAAAAATGCGCAAATAAATATTATATTCAGTATCCTGTTCCTGTGCAACAAGGTTACAGTATATGGGAACCTAATTAGTTATTTAATTAGGGTCAGACTCCTTAGAATGTAGTTTACTTGAATGATTGATGTAACTAATGACGTGTGTCTTCTTACAGCACTGTGTTCTTTGTATTAATTGCATTATTCCATCATTACATGGTTTAATAATATTCTAAACATGTTAATAATATTCTGAACAGGTTAATACTTTGGTACTACTRTTAAAGTGAACAGTTCCAAACTTACTTGAAATAATCACACTGACTTTTGCTTCAAAATACTATTTGAATAATGCCCTATTTTCAGGATGTTAGGGCTATCTTGTRTGTCTTGCAAAAGTGTTTCTTGCTGTATTGATTCAGAATAGCTGAGATGTCTGTGCTACCCTCCCTTGCCCCAAAGCATGATAGTCATGCAGGTTCTTCTTGCAATTATTTTTCAGTTTGTTTCATGTGCAAAATAGCAAAAAGAAGCATGAAACTAAACTTGGTGTAAGCTGTGTAAGCTGTACAAGTCTGGAAAATAAATATATTGACAAGCCCACATGTGCATCAAATGAAAGCGTTCAGGTGTTCCCATGCCTTGCTGCATCTGGGTGGTTAAGAAGGTCTAAGAGAGGAATCCGCTGCTGATTTCAGTTGGCTTTATGGAGGTGAAGCTGTTCTGCTTCCCCCTGCCCAAGGGTGCTTGTCTCCCAAGTCAGATTGTGGTTTCTAGTTGCTTGCAGTTGAGACAGGCTTGCAAAGCAGCTGGGAGATGTGGAGCACAAACCTCCTGGCTCCAGCGGCCGCCTGCTCCTCTGCGATCCAGAAAGGCTCCCTCGATCCAGCCTGTGTTGAAGAGCACAGGGGGAGGTTTGGTTACAGCTCGAAGCAGAACTCAGAACCAGATACCGTGGTGGACAGATACTGCTGCGCTGGTGTTTGCAACCAGCGTGAGGTGCTTTCCTTGAGCTGCCTTAGCTGTAATTCATGCAGTGTCCTTCTAGGTCTGCCAAAGCTTGTGAAGCCTGGGGAACTTTCTACCCAGCAAAGACCAACAGGACTCTCTGCTTGCACCACATGCAACACTCTTACCTGCTGAACCTCTGCATTATAGAAGAAAAGGTTCTATTTATCAGCAAAACCTGGTGAAAAAAGTCTTGCTGAGAGCCCAACACACATCTTTACCAAAAAATTCATCTAGAAAATCCGTAGATAAAGCAGAAAAACCTGAAGGGTAATTTCAGCGAGAACTCCATTTATCTGTAAAGAAGTGCTGTAGTGCTATAAAAAGGRAGGACAGTCACCTTTGGTGATGTATTTAAGATATTAATGCTCTTATAAATTGCTCCTCAATAGTCCGGCAGCTAAATAAACAAGACAAGGATTTGCTGGCTGTCTTGGCMGTTGATTCATACTAACGTGCTCCGTCTTTGCCAGGTTATCAAACTCACCTTTGAAGAATTTGAACTAGAAAGAGGATATGACACGCTGACAGTTGGTGATGGCGGCCAAGTGGGAGACCAGAAAACTGTGCTTTACGTGTAAGTAGGACGTCCCTTGTCGCTGTGAGAAGCTGTGGGAAAAGCTGTAACCTGCTTGCTGTGGTTCTCCTGAGGAGCCTTTGGCAGGACCYCCTGCCCAAGTGTTTGAGGCCACTGCAGGTGCTGAATGCGCAGGGTTAACACCCTGATGCACCAGTAAAGCAAACCAGGCAGAAAATGAGAGCTCAAGGGGTCTATCTCTGTTGACCATCTCGTACAGTCGCTTTTAGCAGTGCAAAGAGGCTGTAAATCCTTTATCTTAGTGACATTCTGAGCATTATACACCCACTGTACATTTATATAAAAAATGTCACAAGCTGCTTCCAGACTTAGAAACCATCCCTCTTTAATTTCTACCCTTTAGTTTGCTGGTGAAGTATTCTATAGAGGTTTCCCTGGTAGAGGAGACATTGTAGATAGCCCTGCTTTCCCTCCAGGCCTTCCCAAAACGATTTTCACCATGCAAATTATATTTGACTAGAAAGGGAGGAAATTGGCTCGCTATAGGACAGTCCCGGCCATGCTAAAGGACGATAGGAAATCCCTGATGCTGCCAGTTGTTAGAATAAAGAATGGTTGAGTTTTCAGCATGTAGGTTGTAAAATACTTGACGAGCAGCTTGGCTTTACAGCGAGGCTGCTGGGGGGAATCAGCAGGGCAATAGGTGGGCTCTCCGGTGGTACCTGCAGTCCCTCCACAGCAGCTAGTACCTGGAGACAGTTTGGGTTGAAGTTGGGAGGAACGTGGCAGTGCGAACGATGCAAAGGAACGTGTGCATTTGTACATCAAAGGCAAGGGCTCTGCCTGACCCCCGTGCTCCCTGGGGGATGCATCAAGAGCTGATAAGTAGGTAGAGGTCTCCAGGTTCGTGCAAACCCTTAGATCTCTAGGAAAGGGCAAGTGCAAGGGCCTCATAATTTGGACAGGGGGAAAAATGTGCCCAGCACAGCAAGATCTTTCTTCCCTGTGAACTATAATGTCTCTGAATTTTTATTTTTTTCATATGCAGTGTGCTCAGCTCAGATCAGCACGATGTGTAGGAAATGGGCATGCCTGTGACCTTGGGATAAGCTAGGATCTTTTAAAATAGCCACTAGAAAATGCCACAGTAGAAAAAGAACAAATCTTGATCATCTTCGAGAAGGCTGTTTGTTATCATTAACCTGCTAACCTTGATATGGGGGTTTGTGCTCTTCCTTGGTTAATGCCCTGCCCCATCCCTTTCCTGAAGGGTTAGTTGGAGATCAGTCTGTGCTTCATCCAAATCTAATTGTGAAAATTGCTTATGATTCAAATCCACTTTACTGAAAAAAAAAAAAAAAAACAATGACTCTGCTACAGCTCTTTTGAATGATCAAAGTAATACTGTGACTTTATGGAAATGGAGAATTTTAAAACTCTTGTCAGCCTTTCTGCTGCCTCCAGAGCCCCGGGGAGGTGTCAGTCTTGGTTCTCCTGAGGYGCGAGCAAGAGGGGCAGGAGCAGGACAAGGCAGCGCATGGACCAGGAGCAGGAGTGTTTGCACGGGGCAGGGGTTCTGGGCTACCAGCATCCGCCTTGTCTTGAAAGACTCCCCTTCATTTCTGCCTCACTGAAGATGTGTCAGAGAAAATAATTCTGCAAAGTCTTCCCTAGCAGAGCTCTTGTACTCCTTCCAGTGGTGGAGTATATTTCMCATTATGTTTTTCCCTCCTCCTCTTTGCTTGTTTTTCCACATGAATCAGCCTCCCACTCCATTTTAACTGATCTTAATGCTCCCTTGTTTCCTTCAAATCTCTCGTTTCTCTGTGGTACTTTTCACTCTGCATTTCTTTTCAGGACATAAACAGCAGTGATGCTTTGGTCAGAAACTCGAAGCTGCAACATATATAAATGTAAAGTCTGATCATTGCAAAAGTGTTTGTAATTAAAGTGTCACAGAACATTTCACAGCTGATTGGGCCAAATGTGCAAATTACAGCCAAGGGAATAGTTTGTAATAACTTGCTGAAATGATTTCTCATTCCCTCCCCTTTTTGTTTGCCTAATGCCCATGAAGATTTTCCTAGACTCACATTTAATCATTCCACGTTTTTTCACTCTGTATTAGCTACTCAACACCTTGCTCATGCAAGTTTGGGAATCCTGATGGGCTCTGCAAGGCACGGTGTGTAGCGCCTTCTCCTGCTGCAGCATTACATTGCTCATGCCAATCCTAGCAAAGTTATTTACTTTTCTTTTTAATCTGGGAGGGCAAGTTGAAGGCTAATAAAATGTGAAAGAGGTGTGAAGACCACAGAAAGACTCTGTGTATAATAAATGAGATTGAAAGTCCAGGGACAGCATTTTTTTTWWTTWTTTTTTTAGCATTTACCAACTTCTTATCTAGGGTCAGCCGAGTTCATGTACCAAACRTGCACACCGGATACCAACTTCAGCGTTTTTTGGAGGAATTGACACCCAGAAAACTAATCTCCAAATAGATAGAAGTTTAACTTCTTTGATTGCTTRCTTTATTCAAGAACAACTCAATCCTGCATCTTTTCAAATCAACAARTGAGTTTCATAGCCCTAGAGTTTATACATTGAGTACGGGAGATCATTTGTTTCTGGTCTCAGTGTCATCCCTGTGAAATGCGTCACAGAAAACACATGGCTAGGCTGAGATTTCTGACTGGCAGAGAGGATTTAACGCCCAAAAGTTCAAGCACCCACATCAATCCACACCTTTTCTGAAGGTGTTTGCCTTCCTTGGCGTGGTACCTTCCTCGTTCCTGTTTGCTCCTCAAATAACTGCAGGAGAGTCAACCATAAAAATTCTGCAAAGCTTCTCCAACTGCCATCATACTCTGGATGCAAAACTGATGTTAAAACAAGATGAATTATGAATTTACCAGCACCCTGGGATCAATAAAATTTCTGATTCAGGTCAAAGCACTAACCAGACAAAGGAAATAGGAAGGCTGTGATGTGCTCGGAGCGGTGAGTGCAGCTGCAGGAAGAAGGCGCCGCAGAGCTGGAGCGGTGACCAGCTGCAGTGCAGGGCTTGCAGCAGTGCCTAGCAGGTAGGAGGCAGCTAAAAGTCTGTGGGATGGACAGGACACTCTGCACCACTCTGGTACGACTGGTCCCGTGCACCTCTTGAGACATCCGTGAGACTATTGGAAAGTATTTGATACTCAGCAGGGTGCCCGAATGTCAGACAAGCAGGATAGGATCGCA
This sequence comes from Nothoprocta perdicaria, assembly GCF_003342845.1. Lineage (NCBI taxonomy): Eukaryota > Metazoa > Chordata > Aves > Tinamiformes > Tinamidae > Nothoprocta > Nothoprocta perdicaria. Next base: position 2,438,050 of record NW_020455566.1, read on the forward strand.
GTAGCACAACCCTTCAAGCAGTGGTTTTGCTTCACTCTCAGCAAACTGTAATTGGCAGATGATCCATAGCATCTCCGATTACCTGGGAAAGTGGGAATTGCAGCAATTATGCCTGGAGGTTGCAAGTTATATTTATTCACAGGATGCTATCCAGCCCGAGCTGCTGCTTTTGTTCTCCTGCAGGCTTGGTCTGCAGCAGTTGTGCCTGGAGAGCTCAGTTTTATCAAGGAGTCTTTCAGGTGCTGCTGTTGTGCTTGAGAAGAATGCCGGCAGAAGCCATATCTATACATATGTATGTGTTTAGATTTAAGCAAACACTTCAGAAAAAAAAAGTATCCGTTTGCAAGCAGTTACACCTAAGGTAATTTAAAAATATATCACAGATGATACCTTAGGAGAAATAGTGTAGTAATAAGATTAAACGCTACCACTAAGGCAGGCGATATAGGACTCGTACTCCTATAGTAATGATCCCTTCCCACGCTCCAGTACTCCGCTTGTGGAAGGAAGGGAAGGAGCTTTGCTCCGAGCAGGCGTTTGTGCAGTGCAGAGGCCTCTCTCTGGTGCTTGTCTGGGCGAGGGATAAAATGCTAAAGCTGCGTTGAGTCCCGGCGAGGTGATTAGTCCCAAAGGCTGAATGAGCCACGCATGGCTCATTAATGTGGATGTATTGGTGACATTTTTCTTAATCTCTTCAGCTCTCCTAGGAATATCCTTGAAAGATAGGCAATGATCATCCTGTGCTACCTGGATTTGTGGCATTTTTTTCAAAGATCCACAGAACACTGTGTGGATTTTTCAAGAATCCACACAGATTTGAGGCTTGTGCCTTGTTCCCAGCGTGTTTTTTGAGGTTTTTTGTGGCAAACTGTGTCAGGATAGAAATGTAGCAGGGAATATGTTAAATGTAAGTTTTCTGATACCAGAAAACATCTGTAAAGACAGTTGAGAGCATTCAGTCACCAGTATAGGTTCTGGGAATTGTATTTGCCTCAGTAAGAGAGGGCCTGGTCGTTATTAATGCTAGATAATAAATTGCGGTAATGGGACAAAATTGTAATTATAGTGGTAGCAATAGCTTGCAGGCCCTCAACTAAGACAGACAACTCACTGTTGTAGGTCATACAGGGCAAGATGAGCAGCGTGACGAGCAGCTCATCTGTCCGCACGCTGTCAGATTTTTGGACAGTGCTTTTGGGAATTTCTTCTTCCTTGTGCTGCCTTGTCCTGGCTATCTTGTAGTCCTGCAGAGGAACCTGTGAGCTTGTGTTTGTGGGGGGTACAGAGCTTGCGGAGGCACCCGAGGCACCCCTATTTATTTACTTTTATTTATTTTTACAGCTTGACAGGTACCACGGTTCCTGATCTCATTGTCAGCACACACCACCAGATGTGGCTCCTCTTCCAGACAGACAGTGTCAGCAACTTATTAGGATTCAAAGCAACCTATGAAGGTAATTCAGTTTTTTTTTTTTTTTTTTTTTTTTTTTTGAGATTTTTGCATATTTTAAAAGAATCAGGGATGAGATGGGTCCTGTTGTCAGGGGGAAAGGAAGCTTTACCAAATGCTAAAGTTCTACAGACATTTTCTTAAAATATAAGCTTCACTCCAACGTGACTAGAAGAATTTCCTTTATATCTTTTCCAGGGGAGCAGCTGAAATGGTTAAGGTTTCAATGTTTGCTTTGTTGGAAATGAGCTGCTGAATTTCAGCAGAGATGGCAGCTGTACCTGTGTCTGTCCAAGGAAATGAGAACAAGGGATCAGTGACATCATTAGATTATTGATATCGACTTYGTTAAATATTGACTGATCTAGAATATTACAAATAACACGAATGAATATGAATTATGTGATGAAATAATATTAATGATGGAATTTTCGAAAGAATTGGATCCCAGATTTCTTTTTCATTTTATTGCCACCTTCAGGTTCTCTTTTCAAAGTGCTTGAATGTCTTTCAGTTCTCTATAAAAACCTTGCAAGAGTGGCCATTTCTTTTTAGCTCTRGTACCTAAAACTAGGCACACAGATCTTTTCCTGGACCTGATCCTGAAAGATCTGAGTATCCACGCTTAAATCGGACTCTTCTTCTCTAGGCCCTACCTGCATCTTAGCAGTCATTCATATTTAAGTGTGTTTTCCTGGCGCTTGCTCAGGTTCAGGGAAGTGTCATATTGTTCTCAGGCCGGGACCAGCTCATGGTTGTGTTGCTGACTGACACAAAAATACCAGTTAGGAGCCTCAAGGGACTTGACCTACCAGAAAACCTAGTTGAACTACAYGCTGGCATATCCAGGCAGTCGGGACTAGTTCATGGAGGGCACTGGATCATGATGCTTGGGTATTTACAGGGTGGCAGGGCCACATCAGCAGAAAAGTCATTAGAGAGACACAAATACAAGATAATGGGATTAAAAGAAGAAAAGGCAGTTACAGCCTCACTGTCGATAAAGTCAGTGTGACATTCAGATGCTGTCTGTTTTCCTGGATGTCTTTGCAGTGTTCACCTGCAGCCTTTTGGACTTTGCAGAATGGATTTGTGTCTGAGCAATGACCTGTGTTTCTGTTCCTGAGGTCCATSCTGGTTCTAGCCTGAAATGAAGCTAACCCCCATTCCTCCAACTCCATAAAATTCTTTTAATTTTGCAAATGCTTTGAGCTACAAAGCGAGGGACATTTAAGTAAGAGACAATTAGCACTTGCCAAATACATTATGAAATTATATACAACTTGCTAACAAGTTTCTGTATCAGTTTTATGGGCACACTTTTTCCTAATTGTGAGCAGAAAATTGCGGCTAATGGAGCTATATAAAGTCAAGACCAAAAGGGTGCCTAATAGAAGGGCAGAGTGTTACTTACAGAGTATGTTTAAATAGCCATATATYCTAAAATACTTGTAAGTTTTAGTGTACACTTTAAGTGTAATGCCATCGTAAAGCCTCCTGCTAGTGCTGAAATGAAATGGTTACGCCTAAGAGATTTATCGACACAGATTCAAGGACCAGTTGGAAGGAACATGCTGAGGAAGGCAATATGCTGTCAAATTTTTAATGCAGAGTTCCTGCGAAAGAGGAACCAACCTGGCCCTTTAGCTCCTCTTGCAGCTAAAGGGAGAATGGATTTCGACTGAAGCCAGTATATAAAACATGAGGCATCCAGGCTCAGTTTTCTCCAAATCCGTACGGCAAGATTGGATGACTTGGGAACAAGGGTTCGGCTGGTGTAAATCAGTGTGACAGCATTGATTTTCAATTAAGCTGTGTCAGTCTTGGCCAGCTGAGGATCTCGCTCATTAATGTTCATGAAGATTACTTCTAAATCTCCTATGTCTCAACTGCAGCCGCTTTTATCCTTTTAAACAGACGTTCTCTCATAATAACGAACAATGTTTTTGGACTTCGAATGCTTGTCAGGAGAAATCTGTATTAAGCTCCACTTTGCTAGCAATGTCTTTTCTTTCTTACAACTATAGCAAGCTGATTGATACTGCAATTTAGTGCTTGACTTGCAAGAGGGCTTTGCAGCCTCCTGGGGTCCTTGGTCTTATCTTCTCCCTTCTTTCCTTTAATCTAAGACAGTTCTTTTGAGAATACCTTGCATTTAGGGTAGGCTGGTGCCTTCCACAGCCATCACAATGGCTCTTTGAGTGCTCTTTTTATACACGAAAGAGAAGGTATCTCTGGTGGGGATAAATTTGATTGCCAGAAAAGAGCTTTGTGAGTGATAAGAAAATCCTATTGCCATCTGAACCTCTTTTTTTTCTATTCACAGGGTAGGGTTCAAGCAGGTAAATGCTCTCTGCAGCACATACTTAATGGGAACTTTGAATAACTGACTTGACATATACTTCTGTTGACTTCAGTAGCATCTTTGCCCTATATATGATGTGTCCATGAATAATTAAAAACTAAATAAGATGCATTTTTTAGTAAAACAAGCTTGACTACATAGAAGAAATGCAAGTCAGAGAGAGGCAAAGCAGATCCAGAAAGGTTGGGAGAGGAGAAGCCTCATTTCAATCAAGATGCAGAAAATTCCATGGTAGGAGATAGAAATATTAAAAGGGGGAGGGGAATAGGATCAAAGACAGATTTTAGCTTATTTTATRTTTAGTTTAAATGTATTTTGATAAAATCAATTAATGATTCAGCTTTAAAACTGTCCGGAGAGAGTGAAGCTGACCCCGGCCTGTGTCCGAGCGGCCGCGCGCTGCAGGCAGGGGCTGGTTAAGCTATTTGTTGGTGCTCAGTGCTGACTAAGTGCTTGGCTCTGGAGAGCTTAGCCGTAGAGCTCAGACTTAGCCCGTGGCGCTAAGCGGCTTAGGACTGACTGCGGCCGAGCCGCAGCCTGGAGATTTCCTCCTCCGACCTTGGGTTTAGTCGGAGCAGCATTGCCCACAGCGCTTGCACCCGGCCACTCCAGGGTTTCCACGTCTGTTCATGCATACACGCCATGTGGAGATATGGTCAGGCTTATATAGATGCCCACAGATGAGCTGCATTGAAGGTGTTTTACACATGCACATGTGTAAAATGGGCAACAGATAACCTCCTAAGCTGCTGAATCCTATATTGTTTGCAGCTTCCACACTCCGTTCCATGACACGTGTTGAGTCACGTCATGCAGCGCAGTCCAGGGTGCTGCTGACGCAACACACGGGCCTCGCTGTGTCGGCCTGCGCTGCTGCAGGGTCACGTCACCTGTAGTTCGGCCTTAAAGGCCGCTCTGAGCCTTAGCACGAGCGATTTGCCGTTACGCCGTGCGTTTTAATGAGCAATAGCCTGGTACATGCTCTCATTTTTCTCCTATAGYAGTGGTTTAGATGAGAGGGATGTGATCAAAATATGCAGGATTGTCCTGCCCTTCTTGTTGTTTCCTCTTCAGATCCTATTTTTTCTTATTTTTGCTGCTCTGAGCCTCAATTTCCTGAGATTGTGGCCAAGGTCTAGATTTGGGGTGTAGCGTTTGCATGTGCTGCGKGGGGGACCGCAGCGTGGGTGCCTGCACCCTGCAGCTGGGTGCTCTTAGTCACTGGGCAATACAGGCTGCCTAATGGTGCTGTGCAAAGGGATCCCCACCCACCACCAGAAGACAAATAACAAAAATAGCTGACAGAAAAATTTCTGGTGGAACATTGTTCATTAGAAAACTCTGTTTTGTCAAAATCTCACTGTTTTGTAAGAATATGTCTGCATGATATAATATTTGATGAAGTTTTGAAAGGTTCCTTTCAAGTTGTTTCATTTAAATAATGTCAAAACATTTGCTTTTAGTTGTCCTTGTTTAGTTTTGACTTTTATTGTTCTAGTCTGGAAGTGATTTTTACTTAAACATTCAAATGAAATGTTTCACTCTTACTCAAGTAACATGTTTTGATATTTCTGAATCATTCATTTTTGAATTTCTTCTCTGTGAAATATTTTATGAATTTTACTCTGTGTGAAAAGAAACGTGGAAACGAGGGAGTTCTCCTGAAGTCAGAAATGGCATTTTCTGACCTCTTCAGCACGATAAAATGTACTAGTTTTGCATGCAGGCTGCTCACACAGCGATCACGTGCACGATGCCAAATGTGAGCTCTAATCCTTCAGTTCTCCCTAATTCYTAGACCTGTGGTTGTGCTGCTTGTCTGCAGAGAGATGGCCCGGGTTCCTGCGGTGTGATGAGCGAGGACTGTGGGCACTTGGGCTAAAAAGCTTTACTGCATTCCCTGGAAGAGCCCCTGCCCATGGAGGACCGTGTCTGCCTGCTGCCCGAGGTGCTTCTGCTCCTCAAGCTCCCAGCAGCGTGGGGCTGTGTCTTGATCCCCTCAGCTCGCACTGCTGCATGCTTAAAACATGTATTTTCAGAGTTTGCTTTTGGTTCTTGAGTTTTGAAACTCCATTTTTTTACCATAATTTACATTATTTGTCTCCTACTCTGCTTGCGGAGTAGCGAACGGTTCAGTGTGACTTCTCTATCCAGCCTGTTTTATTTGGGCCCTCATAGGCAAGTACAAATCTTCAACATTTGGATTTTCAGACTCTGCAGGAAAGTATTTAAATCTTGGCAAACTGTTCTTACTGGCAGGCAGAAAAATAAACCTAATTCAGGAAAACTTTTCTATTAATATTCATTTATGTTAAATTATTGTTGGGACCCTTCATTACCTGCCAGTGACTTCTTAGTTCAAGATGCACGTAGCAGTAACAGAAATGAGGTGCCTTGTCGTGACTTCTATTCAAAATACACCTGTATCTAAATTGCCTGGAGTCAGCATAATAATGAGGTGCTTGTTGTTATTCAAACCAAATTGGAATATTAGATGGATTCATGCAAATTTGGGATTATGCAGTTTTCCTCCGTAAAGAAAATGTCATAAAAGAAGTTTCCACTTTTGTGGTAGAAATTGAAAACTTGGGGAAAAGACAGTGAGGATGATCTTAGATGATGGGGATAAAAACTAAAGAAAGTAGAAGATGAGATGAATGTGGAGCAGATGAATAGTGCTGGAGCACGGAGGCAGCTGCAGAGGAGGCAAGTTTTGTAGCTAATAATGATACAGAGAGAGGGGCTCTTTGGAAACGGAATTGTAGGAMGCAGAAGATAAGGGAAGATTGTGTTCAGGATTTGCTTGAAGTCAAAATACATGCGCTGGGAGACATGAACGGGATGTTTCCATGCAAGGAGGCCGCCTTTGGATCTACCTGGAGAAATCAATATGGAAATAGGGCTACCAGGGAGAAGCACCAACCAGGCAACCCAAGCTGGGTGCCGTAACAGTGTCCCCTTTCCCAGGGCTGGTCCCTGTAAGGATCCCAGGGAATTGCATGCAGCACTTGTGCCTGGTGACCAGGTGCATTTTCATTCTCCAGAACTTGGTGCYAGTCCATTCTGGACCTAAAATACCAGTTCTCGCATCAATTCCACATAAGAAATTCTTGCTTTTCTTGCTTTTCTTTCCTTGAGGAGCAGCTGGAGAAATAGGCTGCTCCCCAGCACGTGGTGGCCGCGTGGCGCCGGCGGCTGCGGAGGCCGGGCCCAGCTTGTGCTTTGCTTTCTTGCAGAGATCGACCAGGGGAGCTGCGGCGACCCCGGCGTGCCGGCCTACGGCAGGAGGGAAGGCTCCACGTTCCGCCACGGCGACAGCCTGCGCTTCGAGTGCCAGCCCGCCTTCGAGCTCAAGGGCCAGAGAACCATCACCTGCCAAAAGAGCAGCCAGTGGTCTGCTCAGAAACCAGTCTGTGTTTGTAAGTGGGAGAGCGCAGGGCTCCGAGACGCTGTGGGGGTGTGCTGAGGTGGCAGCTGGGGTGTTGGGACCCCCCGGGATGGGGCAAGGCTGTCGTGGGGGGCGGCGGCGGCCGGCTGCAGTTGGGGCCCTCCGGAGAAGGGGACACGTGGCGGGAGCAGCACCCAGCGTGGCGGGCCTGGCCTGCCGTGTGCCCCTGGCCTACCGGGTGCCCCCTCGGCTCTCCTCGCCTTTGGGTTTAGGCTCATTTCAGAAAGAAAGCAGAATATTTTTCTGTGCAGCAAAGGAGGCCTGGGTGCAAAAGAATAAATTGGAAATACATTGAGCTTGATGCTATTTTGGGCCATTTAATTTTCTTTTGTTATCTGACAATACTCAGGCTCCCTGCTACCAGACCTTGATATTTAATTTGTTGTGCAAGATCTGAGCAGGAGGGTGTCGCAGACTTGGGAGTGACCAAGGCAAATTTCCAGAGGTGTAAATTGGAGTTGGGTGCCCAGTCCTCACGGGGTTTAATTGCCAAGTGTCCTTTGGAGATGCTCCCTTAACTCGTGGCATTGGGCAACCTGAACGTATGTAGTGGTTGAACCATTGCTCAGGATCTGTGTTGTATTTGAACATCACCAAAGCTCATGAAATCATGTCTCTTTTCCCTAATTAATGTTGAGCAAACTCTTTTCTTTCTGTCTCATCTCTGCTTAGTTGGATATGCTAAATTCCATGTCTTCAAAGAGATGCTGTGCTCTAATGGAGTGAGACCAAGCCTAGCAGGAAAATAGGAAAGAAAAAAATAAATTGAGCAACAGACAGAGGACAAAAGTGTGGGGAAGATGGCTGGAGAGAACACAGAAATGTTCATATGATGAATTGAATATTCACTGTGCTACTATATATACCATTATTAGGTACTCTACTAAAAAGTGCTTGTTTGTAGCAGAGTAGGGTTTTGTCTGTAGCAAAGACACTGCAGTTTGGAAGTAAGTAAGTAAACCTGTTCAGCATTGAGTCTGGGTTCCTGGGAAGTTGGGTGTACAAGGTTTAGGGTCTCTACACCGGCAACTTACAGGATAATACTGGAAAAACAGTTTCAAATAAGGGCCTTTCTCTTCAAACTGTTACTTAAGCTCTGAACATTCATGTACAAAGCAAGTAAATGATGAAAACTGAGTTTTCCTGGTTATCTTTGAAATGGAAAGTGTTAGACCATTTCTGTGCTAAGCTTCAGAAACTTGTTCCTTTCCAGAAATTCAAATGCATTTGTAGAAAGCTGATGATTTGGTCAAGGTTGTTCGTGACAGTTGGCAGTGAGGCTGAGTGGGGTGATTTGGTCACAGTCTTCTTAGAACAGAAGCTTAAGTTATTTTCAATAAAAAAGGGTTTATTTTTTTCTGTAGGTAAATACAGAACAGGGGCATCAAATTCCACCAATGATCACCTCATCCCACCAATGACCACAAGTGTATGTGAAGCATAGCCCAGGCATTTTTAATTTTCATGATCCTCTGTTTTCTGTGGCTTCCAACGTTGGATGTTAATGAATCAATAAGGCAACACAGGAAAGTAGTGCAGGAAGTATTTCATAACCCTCTGTACTCTTCACTCCCCTGCTTGGGTTTGGTTATTCTGGACAGCATCATATTAGCGTGCATGATGCAGAAGAGATGACGTGACAAAACGTGTAACTTGGCGTGAAATTTATATTGGGGTTAGCAACAACTCTGTAAATGTTGGGAGACCATTAAATATATTGGGCATCAGGTGGAAAAATAAGGTAACCTGATTTATGTGCAGCTTGTTGGAATATGCAAACAATTCTGTGCTTCTGATTCTGGTTACAAATGTGTGACAAATGCAGAAAGAGATTAAACAGTGCGCTATGGCATCCTGAGCAAATGATTTATGAGCAGACAGTATTTATTGTGGAGAATTCATTTCCTGGGGCCTCGATGATGAAGCAAAACAAACCATTTAAGTAATGCATCTGCTTATTGCAACGGGTTCTTAATTTGTGACCGTCTGTGCCTTCATGATAACGGACCTCCCATCTCCATCCTCCTTGTTGTCACGGTACCCCTGACCCATCAGGGTGGTGAGCACATGGGACGCTTGAGAAACTTGGCCAGGCCCTCTTGATGCACATCTTCTGGCAACCCCTTGCTGAGCAAGGTGTCCCCAGCCTTGCTGTGTGTGTTTAGATTCTCTGTGATAATCTGAGGTACTTGAAACAACATCCTTGGAGCTTAGGAACCTGTGATTCTAGATGGGTAATGCAGTTTTCCTTCTGCACGTGTGCTTTGAGCTGTTGTGGTGTCTGCTGTATGGTTGGGTACCAGGGATGCCTGGGTGCAGAAGACTTCTCATTCTGTAGCACCTCCTGCTGCTCAAACCAGTCTTGTAGTTAACTGTTGTTCACTCTGGCGTTTGTGAATTTACAGAATTGTAATATCAGTCAAAGGTAATGCCGTTCTCATAACCCAGCATAACCACAGTCATTGCTTTCTTACAGAGTCATCAGTTTTCTGGAAGAGTCTGAGGAGGACAACAGGGGCTTAGGAAGTGCCTTGTGGAGAAGTGCTACCTAAGGGAAACAACTGTGCTGCTTAGATGAAGTTTATACCCTGATAGTAGAAACTGGTAACCAATATGATAACCAAATTGAAGTCTGCAGTTWCCTGTGGCTGAGCAGATTAAGTTCTCAAAGCTTGTGGCCCCCTCCAGCAGCACCTCATCCCTTTCCTCCTCCTCAGCTCCCAGACCTCAGCCTTTGACATGCGCCAAACAATTATTTTATACGATAAATAATTCTGGACTAAACCATCACAACAGCGTATGTCCCTTGCAGCCCGTCTCACCGAATAAAGGCAAAATTTGTACCTGTTCTAACCATCCCCTGCAAGTTACTCTGGGAGGGTCATTTCTGAAACCAGCTTGTTTTTTGATATTATTAGTTCTTAGATTTGTGAAATTTAAGGTTTTTGGACCCGTCAAGTGTKTTAAAGGTAAATAAAGCTTAGTAAAACAAAACAGCACCTTGGTTTGGGTTGCAATGCATCGAGTAAGGGAGATGGCTGAGGAACTGCTCTTTGTGCATTGAGCTGGGGTATCTGCTCGATGTGGGATGACGGGAACTTGGAGAGGGTGGAGGATGGACATGTACAGCCACGTGTGCTTCTGTTTTATTTGCTCATTTCAATAGAGGAGTTGCATTTAGGTCGTGCTTTCTCAGGGCACTTCTGGAGTCTTCCAGAGCTCACTTCCCTTGCTCTGAAATACACTGTAAGGTTCGTTGTGTCGCTGTGGTCTCTGATCTTGCGTGAAGACTTCCATTAGTTTCCAGTAGCTTTGGCATATCGTTGTCATTATCTTTATTTGTGTTTCAGACCTGCTTAGAGCCGTAGTTATGCAGAAGGTTGCCGTGTACAGAGCAGAAGACCGTATCCCAATATCTCCATTTCAGTGGAGACCTCATTAAACTGTGTGTTTCCGTTCCTGGCTTTGGAGCAGCACTGTTCTCTCCTCCCTTCTTGGTCGCTTTGCCGTCACAAGGGCAGGTTCTCTCATCAGCAGCTCAGCTCACAGTCGCTGTGACCTGCGTTCGTGCTGTCAGAGCGGCCGGGTGGCCGTGGGTCCTGGAGCACCGGCAGTGGGATATTTGGAACAGGGCGTTCGCTGATGGATGCCTTGGAGTTTGTTCCATGCAGGTCTCCTGTCCTTCCATGTAGATATGCTCCACTAGCACCCTCCTCTTTGGAGGCTTATTTTTCCAGTTCCAAACATCTGTTTTTCTTCAAAATCTGCATAAAATMTCCCTCAGTTTTCTCTTTTTTTTTTCTCTTGTGATAATTGCTCTTCTTTGTTAATCCCGTATTTGTCTGTTATACCTAGGGAATAATGTTGGCTACAGGACYGGTTCAGAGCTGAGCAGCTCACTGTCTGTGAGTGCTGCCTGGTGCAAATCTGCAGGATTAGGAGCCAGAAGTGCAAAGCACGGTGGATGTTTTCCCTGCAATGTACTCCACAGAACCATGTAATTTTGTATCCCTTGACAAGTTTTTAATTTAGCTCTAAATTAACCTGCCAATTGGTCATTATTTTCTTTCTTTCTTTACTTTTCTTCTTTCTCTGCCCACTATTCACAGCGACCTATGAACCTCCTCCCTGTGAAGAGTAATTTGGAGAACAGTGTGTCTTTTGATACAAGCATGGAACAAAACAGCTTGTCTTCTTTAAAGATAATAGATTTTTTAGCAGTGAGATTAGTTAACCCATGGAGCAGTGTACTGAAGACAGTGAGGGCTTCTCCAGATGTTAMCATTTAGAAATTATAATTGGATATCCCTTCCTGAAGAGGATTTCCTAGTCTGTGTTAAGCAGGTGGCTGGATGGGGTGTTCAAAATGATCCCTGRTTGTCCATTAGAGATTCCAGAAAGCTTCTTGTTAAATGAATTGAGATTTTTTTTTTCAATACAATACTTTTAAGACTTCTAAACTGCAATAGAGAGGCTCCTGTTCTTCCACTGACAAAAAAGTGATACCATGTTTTCCTCATATTGCTTCCCCTTTATTAGTAAGTCTTCTTTTTGCAGTGCTGATGGAAGATGTTCCTCCCTCCTCCTGCAAATGCATTTTCTTTCAGCTATAACATGATGTTGTTTACCTGCTTACAAGTGCAGTTGCTTTCTGGGGACTTTTGCAAGTATAGGGATTGCATTAATTCTTACTTCCAAGCCGTTTTGCTGCTTGGTGTCTTTGTAAAAGACTGATATAACGTCCTGTGGAAGCACAGCTGCTCTGCCAGGCCAGTCTGAAAAGGGATTTAGCAGCGCTGAGTGCAGCCTGCCAGGCCCTGCGAGGCAGCCAGGGGAGCTCTGCTGTTGGGCAGACAGCAGAAAATGGCTCTTTTCCTGCTGCCACCGGTTCCAGGGTTGAGGGGGTTGGTGCATTTGTGAGCTCCAAGTAGAGACGTGTGTCTGTCGTGACCCGTTAACATCTTTGCTTGCCCTTGACCTGAGATGGGCTCAAACAAGTAAACCAGTGCTGAAGTGCTCCTTATCCTCAGCTTCTCCCCTGAGCTGCAGAGACCCAGAGAAGCAAATTAAATGAAGCAGGGATTACCATGATCTCTCAATGCCTAAGGGATTTGTAGCTTTTGTTAACAACCTTGTTTCATGGTTGCAGCTGTGTAAGACCATTCTGCTCTTAAAATTAAGCAGGCCACTTCCCTTCCAAGTCCTTGTTCTGCATTACAGCCTCAGTTCATCAAAGCGCTGAGATTTAAATGTTTGCTTAAGTGCTGGGCTGGGCAAGGAAGCACTTAAGTACTTTCTCAATTAAAGAGGTGGTGTTATAATTGCCCCCTTGCTCTCCCTAGCCATTCTTGGTATAGCGCCCATGAAATTTTCCATTTCTGTGACTTCTGGGTGTTACAGGCCTGTGAACTAGTCCCTTCTGCCCTTCTTGGAGAGGTGTTGAGCAGCAGTGCTCCAGTTCTGCTCCCACGGGGCCTTGCCCCCAGCAGCAATYCGGGCGCCTTCCCGTGCAGCATTCCTCCGTTCATTTGTCCCGTTTTGGTTGGCATCYGTGTCTGAGAGGAGCTGAGGTTTATCTGGCTCGATGAGGAGCCCATCTCCTCCTCGGTGTCACTTGGTCCCCGAGTTCGTCAGCAGTTGTAGAACCAGGAAAATGAGGATATCCTGGTGAGCTGCTCGGCCCCACCGAAGCCCTTGTCCCTCAGCAGCAGTGAGGGGCTTGGGGAGGTCTCTGGCCCTGGTGTTAGAGGCTGTGGGAAGAAGCATATCCAAAAATGGGAGAGAAGTCATGATTTTATTGTTTCTATGGAGACTGAAATTACTAGAGTGACTCCTTGCTTTGTTTTCAGCTCTGAGCGTGCTGCCTGTCCCATTCCCATGCACTGCAGGTATGTTCTCTCCCCAGTTTCAGCCCTGGTTTTTCATGCGCAGGAAGAGCAAAGGTGACGTGTCTGGGGAGAGCATGTTCCTCCAAGGAGGCTTGAGACTYTGTGCGTGGAGGCAGGAGCTGCTGAAGGCGGACAAAAGGAAAGAGCAGCAAGTTGGGCTTTCGCTAGGTGAATGCAGAACTAGCTCCTGGCTGCAAACGCAGGCTCAGRCAGCTGTGCTGGAGCAGAACAACAGTCCAGCTGCCCATTCCTGTTGGTCGCGGGCATCAGTGCTGGGACGATGGGACACTTGACTTTACAGGACAAGCCATGAGCTGTTCCCTCACTGTTTTCCTGCTCCAACTAAAAACAAATTCTTACTAATGTTTGTGAAGACTGGTTAAATATCTTGCGTTCCTCMTGTAATGATGTGTCTCGTTGGCTCTTCTGGGTACTCCACTGGTTCTGCGGACTTCTGTTGTGATTTATCCCGTTGTATTTGATAAAAGCATTTTTCTTGCTGCTTTGCATTATTTGATCAATAATAATTATCGACAGCGATTGCTTCATACCCATRCACATAGTAGAATGACTTCTTGTAACATTTAAGAATAACCATAATATTTAATTCAGTGGCCTAGCTTTGAGGCTTTCAAGTTAGGTATATTCCTAATGCAGGGGCCCGGGCTGCTGCATTGACCCCTGTGTCTGGTGGTTGTGTTTGCAGTGACCGCTGGCTCCTCGGGCCGCTTTCCTCCGCGCCATGTGTGACATCCATCTGCCACGCAGCATGAGAAGGACAATGCTCAGCTGTCTGTCACCTTTTTAGTTCAACTGTTCTCTCRTATTTCTCTAATCTACCACTTTTATAAAACCACAGGAGGTGCCTGTCTCCGGTGAGGCACCTCCTGCTTCCATTTCTCTGTGTGCGAATGTATTTGTTTCCTAGGCAGGTTGTACCAAAATGTATTTGACAACATCCCTTGATACTTTTGTGCCTAGTAAAGAGCTAAAATCCTGAGGATGTTCCGCGGTTTCTGTCTTTAAACCGACTGTGCAGCGCGTAGCCTTGATAAAGTCTGGCAACGTCTGTCTCGGTGGATCTGAAACCAATGAGTGTTGAAGCTAAAGGAAGACAGAAAATAACAGAGGGCCGGTGAATGTTGAACCAAATAATTGTATAAATGCCRAAGTAAAACCAGTCTCAGCTTACTTGTAGTGTCTTTTGGCAGAAATTAGATTGTACAGATGCTACTCCGAGCATGTGTTGGGTGCGTGGTGGGGAGATGAGTAGACCATGCGTGCTTAAAGCATCAAAAGCGCCRTGTAGGTACCACTTAGATGGTAGCCTTGTTTCTGAAACTAATGGACCTTGTCAGCTGAAATACAGTATATATTGAAAACCCTTGAGAGCCAAAGATTTGTTCCCTATGCACTTTTCCCCTCAACTTSATTTTAAGACCACTTTTAATTATGTTCCTGAGAATGATGGTCTAGTTTGACACCTCTTCTTGGCGCCATGCTAGCGCAGCAAAGTCAGTGATTTATTTGTAAAGGGAAAGGGAGCTGACCGAGTGCTCAAGCTGCAGATTGCAGCCGGCCARATCACAGTGGAGAGGCCCGAGAAGGTTCTCCTGCTGTCACTGCACAGAACAGCAATGTTGCTTTCAAAMCCAAATATTAATATGCATTTTTCAGGACTCATATGGCACAGGCCTAAACAGCTGCCCAAGAAGATGGACAAAGATGCAGATTGGCTCACAGCTCCTTCTCAAAGAAGCTGACAATTTATAGCCATATCATATAAATACCTAATGCACAGTAAGGATATTCTGTGTATGAGGAGTGTTTCTAAATTCAATGGGACTGCCCATGTGCACAGTTGTGTCTGTTGAGCTTGAGCGAAAATGGCTTTTAGCAAATAAATTTTAAAAAAGTGCAGATTTGTGCATGGTTTTTAACTCCACACAAGTCTGCACTGCCTGCAAAAGCATCTCAGCAATTTATCTAGTGCTTGAGATTCAATAACTTGGACACTGTTAAAACAGAGAAACCTGGAGCTCAGCGTGAAGCAAGCTGAGTTATTTGTCACATCCAGTTTTTAGGCTGTGCTGAATTCTAGCCACCACAGAAAACAGCGTTGATGCTAAAGCCAGCTTGCTTCATGCTAATTTTATTGTGCGCTAGCTGCAGTCCCATTTCAGTTGCACTGGTGTCTGTGCAGCCTTTCTCTTAGTGATTGGCAGCAGAATTCACCTGCACAGCACCAAATTCCCACCTGAGTGACAGTCTCTATATTAAAACTGTACAAATATCTATACATAGGTATGGATGTACAGCTTTATAAGAGGGGCAGTACTCTGCTGGACTGGAAAACTGCAACTTGGCCATAATTGGAAACTGGAGAGTTCTTTGAAGGCGCTTCTTCCCTTTGCAAACAAATCACTGACAGCCAGCAGTGAATGGAGCACTGAGACCTTCCTTTCTTTAATTGTCTTTGAGAAGCAAAGTGATTGTGAATTTGCGGGAATTATGCAGCTCCAGGGATAAGAGGGAGGGGGGAACATGATAGATCAGCTTGTAGGAGCACTGTGCTGCATGATTGATGGTGATTTCTCATTGCAGTTTCCTGCTTTTTCAACTTCACCACCCCGTCTGGGATTGTGCTGTCACCAAATTACCCTGAGGAATACGGGAGCAGCTTGCACTGTGTTTGGTTAATTATAGCTAAACCTGAAAGCCGAATTCACTTGGCTTTCAATGATTTTGATGTGGAGCCTCAGTTTGATTTCCTAGCCGTGAAGGATGGTGGGACTGCAGAGTCTCCGGTGCTGGGGACCTTCTCAGGAAACCAGATCCCCTCTTCCCTGACGAGCAGTGGTCACGTTGCCAGGCTGGAGTTCCAGACCGACCACTCCATGGAGAAAAGAGGCTTCAATATAACATTCACTAGTAAGTGCAGAATCTTCTCTTTTGGCTTGCACTTCAAGCTCCAATTTCTTCTCAGGAAAAAAAAACAGACAAGGATCTAATCTCACTGAAATCAATGCAAATCCAGAGCATGTCTTAGTATCAGGGAAATTGCTTTGTATTTGCAGTTGGGTGATTAAGCTAAAAAACACCCAGTGATTTTAAGCGGAGAGYTTGTTGCACAAGTTTTTCTTTAACTGTGCAGTTTAGTTATGCAGTGGTGACAGGTACTATTTGTCCCTAGATTATCTGTGCTTGGTGCAGYTAGGATGTCTACCCTCAGATCTAGCACCAGCTTGCTGTGACACAAGCTTTCTGCTTCCCCAGCCTGTGTCGTCTTTCTGCCCATGGAGGTGAGGATCCTTTGTGGGCTTCTTGATGCAGGTTGTGAGGTGCTTTTAGATCGTGGATGGYTGTTTTAATCAGCCATCATTTACTGACATGCGAAGGTATACAAAGCCTTSAGAATTGGTATAGAAATATCTCATAAGTATTGAAACTTCCATGGATATATTTGGCTTCTTGTAAGTCCAATCTTCAAATCTCAAAGTGAATGCTATRGTAATTTTATCCTTGCATTGTCATATAATGTTTTAAAGGGCTTTATTAAAGCTATTCAGCAGAAATGATAAATGACTTTATTATAACAGCCTTTAGTGGCACAGCTAAATTAATAGCCTTTCTAGTTATGATTGCAAATCTGCTATTTTTTTTTAAAAAAGAGGTCTTGAGAAATAATTTGCCACACTCCAGTGAGCTGAGGTCTCATCAGATGAAGTGGCTTCTGTGTGGTAGTATCACATACCCGGGGTTAAGTTCTAGAGCCTATAAATTAGGAGGAGAAACCTTATGCAGAAAGCTGGTGGGTGCTCTGCAGGATCAGCCTRTGGAATGTTAAATACCTGTGGTGGGAGCTGTGGTCTGTCCCCAAAGACCACATTTTTAGGCTTAATTTTCTGCCTGTGTAAATGACTCTTTAAGTACACATGGGTTAATCTGTTTGACTGCTTGAAGTACTGAAAGGGAACCCCTGAGCCCTGGTCAGACACCTCGCTGTCCTTTCCTTTGCAATTGAGGTATGAGGCAGGAGACCACGTTTGCTGCAGGTCAGATACAGGAGCACAAGGAGTGGGTTCGGCAGGTTAGGGAAGGTGTGAAGGCATCATTTCTGCCATGGGCTACCTTGTCTGTGCAACACTAGATTTGCCCCGGTAGTCTCCATAGCAAGGTTGGGAAAATATTATTTAATTCCTAAGTTTGTGGTCCCACATGTTTATTATCTGAGCGGGCAGGAGGAAACCAGGCGCTCAGCATCCTTTCCTCTTTTCCTCCTAGCGTTTAGGCATAACGAATGCCCTGACCCCGGGGTGCCGGTGAACGGCAAGCGCTTCGGTGACAGCCTCCAGCTGGGCAGCTCCGTGTCCTTCCTCTGCGACGAGGGCTTCATCAGGACCCACGGCTCCGAGACCATCACTTGCATCCTCAARGAAGGGAACGTGGTTTGGAACAACGCAGTGCTCAGATGCGAAGGTAACTTYTAATATGCTGCTTTTTGGTCTGCACATGCACTCGTCCTAGCAACTCTTGGGAAAAACAGCAGAACAAGGAAAGGGAGATGCATGGAGATAACTTTTTCAGTCCTGATTTTTGATGTATATATAATATATTATATAATCTTCATATAATAGAAGAAGCAAAAGGTACAGATTGTTACAGTGAAGAGAACAGTGAACTCGTTGCTGCAGAAATTCATACACAGAGTCATCTTCAATGTATTTTTGTCACTGTGGTCCTTCAGTCCCTTTTAATGGATTCTGGCAGTTGAGAACCAGAAATTTTGCCGTTTACAGCTCTT
Organism: Nothoprocta perdicaria; assembly: GCF_003342845.1. NCBI lineage: Eukaryota > Metazoa > Chordata > Aves > Tinamiformes > Tinamidae > Nothoprocta > Nothoprocta perdicaria. The sequence continues at coordinate 2,456,005 of NW_020455566.1, forward strand.
TGCAGCTACAGCTATGAGTTTCCACCCAGAGATGGGGGAAATGGGTTGAATTAGATGCTTTAATACAATTTTCAAAGCTTCTCCTAGTCCTTTAAAGTCTTTAAAGCTTCTATCCTGAAAAACAGAAGTGAAATGAAAAGCACTTGTTAGAAATGAAAAATCTTGCTCTGCCTTCTGTTCTCAGAGAATTGATGCCATGCACTGATATTTACAATTTGAATTACAAATGTACTGTAATACTGAGAAATAATCCTGGTAATTGGTCATCTGTTCTCAAAACAGATCAGCAGAAAGTGCAGGATCTATTCTGTTGTCTTCCAAATTAAAAGCAGATATCCCTTGCACTCAATAACTTTTAACAATAGGAAGTTGGTTTTTATATTCTTGTATAACTTTGCCTTTGAAAGCAGTTGATGATATCTATAGGTTGGATTGGAGTTTCCTTTCCGCTCGCTGGTGGGAGCCTTTAAGTTTATCTCCAGTAGAAAGGAAGCATATCTTAAATAATACACTTTTTATCAGCTTTTATCTTTGAAAGCTTTGATAACCTTATGCCATTAACTTGTGCTGTTCTCTCTGTGATCATAGTGGTTATCTCTTCGACTCACCCCTCAATGCGCACTCAATTACGTGTACATTTTAATTAGCCTTTTTTACAAAGAAGGAAGTATATGGATCTGAAATACTGTGCTTGAAAGAAATTAATGGGAAAGAAGCTCTGAAAAGGAGTTCAAAGAGGGATGGAAGTCCTAACAGGAATTTACAGAACTTTGGGGAAAGAAAGGAGCTTCTTACTCAATATTGCAGATAGGGCTCTAGGATTTTTTAGCTGTGGTCCAACTGATCCAGCGTCCTTTCTCCAGGAAGGATAATAACATTCTTTCAGCTTCCACTGATGGCACGAGGGACTGCAACGTGGAATAAACACCACAATCTCATGGTGTCCCTTGTGGTCAAAAACCATGACTCAATTACCACAGAGGTGAAAGATTTTCGTGCACCTGCAGCTCCTGAAATCCACACTGACCTTGCAGTTTTCTCTTGTTTTATATCTAATAATTATTGTTCCGCTTAGAGCACAAGGTCAAGCGGCCGGCTCTCCCGCAGTTAGGAGAGCAGTTTGCTGCATCTTAACTTTAATCTGAGCTCCGGCTGCTTTCCAGCCAGTGCTGAGTTCAGCTGCTCTCTTTGGTTTTAACCTCCAAGAAACAACAATGCCCAAAAGCTGCCGCGTGGCAGGACGGCGCCGTGCCCAGGGCCGTCCTCCTCGCCCGGTGCCTCTGCCCTGACTTGTTGTCCTCTCCGCAGCGCCCTGCGGGGGCCACCTCACGTCTCCCAGCGGGACCATCCTGTCCCCCGGCTGGCCTGGATTCTACAAGGACTCCCTGAACTGCGCGTGGGTCGTGGAGGCGCAGCCGGGCTACCCCATCAAGATCACGTTCGACAGGTGGTCACTGTGGATGTTGCAGATCGCTGTTCACGGGTTTCACGATTGCTTTCAGTCCTTGCACGCTCGTGAGCTATGGCCGTTCCCCTGGGAGAGGGGATGAACCAACCCTTGTCACTGCTGTATTTTGCATGAGTTTCTCTCTCTTCTTTTTCTCCCAAATTGCTTGCAAGATACTTAAAAAAAAAAAAAAAAGTGGGAAATTATGATTTTCCCTTGTTGTTTTGACTGGTTCCTGTAGATTTGCAGTGTTGTTCTAGACAGAGAGACCTCATTCACCCCTGTGCCCAGTCCAGCAGGGAGGCAGCAGCCAAGAGGGCTTGCCCCGACCCAGGGGTCCTTGGTCTCCTGCCTTCCCTTGGCTTTCACAGCTCGAGCAGGCTGCACCTCTTTGAATGTGGTCTGTATGTTTGAGAATTAATTATTAGAAGGTACTGTTGTTAGTGCTGTCATCCTGGGAACACGTCTGCAGGAYGTGGAGGACAGTTTGCACTTGCACAGTAGATACAGCTCCCGTTTTGGTCCCTCCTAGAACTTGAAGTAGAAACGAGCAGAGAGGCAATAAAGGCTGTGACAGAGAAAGCAACCTCTCCCAAGTGGCAGGAATTGAACCCAATCCATTGCATCAAACCTGTCTTAAGCAGCATAAGAGAGATTCACATAGGGTAAGATACTCGTTGACACAAAGGCCTTACTGCATCAGTAGATGAAGCAAATAAAAGATCAGAAAAAAAGTAAAATGTATGGAAAGGAAATGATTTCTGCRATGCTCAGGCAAGCAAAGATCAAGCAGTAGAACTGGGCCTGTATATTATCGTGTGACCCATGCTGCTTCTAGTCTTTAGGACCCATTCAGAATTACAAGATTAAAAAAAAAAAAATTAAAGATGTCACTTCTTCACAGTCATATTCTTGTGCCCATTTCAGATTTAAAACTGAGGTGAATTATGACACCCTGGAAGTGCGAGACGGCCGGTCCTACTCTTCCCCGTTGATAGGTGTCTATGATGGGACTCAGGTGCCCCAGTTCCTCATCAGYACCAGCAACTTCCTCTACCTCCTCTTCACCACGGACAAAAGCCACTCTGACATAGGCTTTCAGATCCGCTATGAAAGTAAGTGCAGTTATTGCTGTAATTTGGCCTCTCCCGCGGCACAAAGGGCTCAATCAGGTGCCTCTCCCCTTGCAGGCAGGCACCGTTATTACAGGGACGTGTGTGGAGAATGCAAAGCTGGTACAACTCAGCTGCAGCTTCTGCCCTGTGTCTATCTTGATTATTTAGGAGGGGTTATTTTTTATTTTAGCATCTACAGAATGTAATTAATAGAAGGAAGCAGAGTTGATTTCCTGTGTCCATGCCATCCTCGCTCCTTGGGGATCATSAGTAGGATTTAGAGGTTGTAGGAGGAAAGAGCTGATCAGAGGCTGTAAGGGCACCTTGCAGCGGGCTCTGCCRCCGGGTCTCATGCGAGGGGTTTGTTTGCCGCAGCTGTGAAGCTCCAGTCCGACCACTGCTTAGACCCGGGCATTCCTGTAAACGGGCAGCGCCACGGCAATGACTTCTACGTGGGCGCGCTGGTCACCTTCAGCTGCGACTCGGGCTACACCCTGAGCGACAGCGAAGCCCTGGAGTGCGAGCCCAACTTCCAGTGGAGCCGCCCGCTGCCCAGCTGCGAGGGTGAGGAGCGGAGCGGGGAGCGCGCGCGGGACGCGGCCGCACTGCGTGCRCGGGGCAGAGCCTGCAGCTTCCTGCAGCCTTTTCCCTTGGTTTTCCCTTGGTTGACATTCCCTTGGTATGTCAAACACAGCCAGAGCAGCAGTTCTAAAGGATGCGAGAACATCTGCTCAGGGTATCTTCTTTATGATGGGGTTTTAATTCTTTCTGTCTGGTTGTTTTGCAGCTCTGTGTGGCGGTTACATTCGTGGTTCCAGTGGCACCATCCTCTCCCCGGGTTTCCCTGATTTCTACCCCAACAACTTAAACTGTACGTGGACAATAGAAGCGTCACATGGGAAAGGTGAGAAAGCTTTAGCTTCAAGCGAGTTCAGAGGTGGTTTGGGGGCTGGAGAAGGTAGTCTATGGGAGGCCAGTCTCCCTGTGCAAACCAGGAGTTTGTCTTCAAGGCAGTGATGATTGGTGCCAGCAGCCAAACGTGGATTCTGGACAAAATGAAAGGTTTTTTATGGTTGTATCTCACTCCATTTAAAGTGGAGAGAATTAAGAGGGCAAGATGGCTCCAGATTTGAGAGCTGGTGCCCGGAGTTACCCTCAGGCTCAGAAAGAGCTTTGTGACTGTATTCCCYGGAATGTTAGACGATGGTTTGGATGCTCGGTGTCACTAGTAATGCCATCCAAAGGAAGGGAAACAGCCAGCGATGGTACTGCAGAARTATTTGGTACTCAGTTGTACTTTCACCCACATTGTTCTTTGCATCAATRGTCCATTATCTGTATAACATTTTACAGAGGGAAGCATTTAGTAAATCATTTGCAAACATAGGACAGAATTAAGTTTCTTATTTTCCAGCTCTGTCCTAGTTCTGCTGCTCTCATTTGCCTACTAGCTAGAAGCATTGATGTCTTGTCACCAGAGCAGGTCTATTTAGTTGAGTCTCCCAAAAGAGTCCAGTCTTGCATGTCGTGGTGGAAAATTGCCAGATACTGYATCATGGACAATTAGAGTGCAGGTTTTACATGTGAGGATGGGGGATATTTTCCTAATCCAATGAGTATCTGCTTGGGGTGAGCATGAAGGGTTTATGCTCTTTATGTAATTTTATGCTCTCTTATATAACTCTCCCTCTTCAGTCGTACCGGATATCAGCACAATGGGAGCTATCATGAACCAATTTTGCAATACCCATTTGTATTAGAGCATATAAACTTGTCAATGAAGAGCACAGTGCATTAAGGGAACCATCACACGCTGTGAAAAGTATTCTGTTGAGTAGCAGCAATCCACTCTTCATTAATCTGCTCTGCCTCAGACTCAGCTCTTCCGCTGAGACACTGCAGTGTCCTGTTGCTAAGCTAAGCACAACACAGCAAACCAACACTCTTTTATAAAGTATAATTCTGAAGGCGTCTGCTTTTATGCCAACATCAAAAGAAAATCTTCTGACCAAGCTAAGCAAGGCTTCAGGAGAGGTGCATTTTCAAGTAGGGGGGGATGTCTGCACAAGCCCAGGGTTTTTTCCACTGTCCTGTGAAGAATCCTGCTGGGGCCAGTTAAGTAGCACAGGGAACAGCGTGTTGTTTAGAGCGCTTTCATGTGACACAGTTTCAGATTATGCCAAGATTTTGGATCGGAACCATTCTGAAATGGACAAATTTCTTTTTCACACTGAGAAAAGCTTGATACTGAGCACAGTGAGCACAGGCTTTAGTACTCTGAGGTCTCTGAGGAACTCCAGCCTCAGCTCCGAGTACTGAATATTAACAAACCAAACCATGAGCTTATCCGTAAATCTGGCTAATTGTAGCTGTGAGAGTTTTTTAGCCGCTGGGTGTTTCAGCTATTTTTACCTAGCAGGTTTTGCTGGAAAGAGGGAAGAAAAGGTGCAGATGAGATTCTGAGACAAGGAGTTGAGTACTCAAAGCAAGAGACTCATCTGCACCAACGCAAGGAGCCTGTCAGCATCCTTGTGCTTGCCTGGATGTCTGCATCGCTCTCCTCGCCCACTGCTCTTATCAGGGACCTTACTCAGGAGCTGGTTGGGAACCAGCTGCAGCCCATAGGACTGGTGGAGCTGCTGCCCACGTTGCCCAGCGCTTCCCAGCTTCCAGTCGAGCCTCCGCTGGGAGCAGGGGAGTTCCTCCTGCTCCTGGAGCTTCACAGCAGTGGGAGGAGATACAGAGGACCTTATGCAGTTGTTAGAAGCTGGAACATCAGCAAGTTTCATGCCRGAAAACCTCTCCTTCCTTGTCCACATGGTTCAGGCAAGCTGTTTATTTACCAATATCATGAAAGAGGGGCGCACACAAGGAGAGATGTCCTCATCCCTGATGCTGGAGTTTATCTGGGGCTGGGCAGGCGCACAGGCAGGCCCCTTGCATGCTCTTCCTCAGGCAGCAATGGTCTGTTTTCCTCCCTGCCCCGTTTCCTGACCCCCATCTGGAGCGCTGTGCAGTGCCCACCCTTTCCAGCATTGGTGCAGCGTGGCCTCTTGATCCCAAAGCACGACGGAACAGAGTCATCCTGCATGGGTCACAGCAGCAGCCCTCGAGAGCAAGTTTAGTCCCCAGACGACAGGACAGGCCTAGATCAGGCCTCTTTCAGGTCATGGTTCAGCTTCTGCTGAAATACTCAACTAGTGTATTTCTTATGTATTTTTTTCCTCAATGGGGCATCCTACATCTTGACCAGTGTTTTATTCCAGTCCACATCTAACCTGTGAGCTGCCCGTGTGCGAGGGCAGCGGGGCCAAGGGGGAGGCATCCACAGGCTGCCCAGGGAGAAGGRCAGCGCTTGGTACGAACAGGCAGCTCTTCCAGGCTGGGTCCTGGCACCCACGGCATCCAACAAGTCACAACTCTGGAAAAAGTACTTTCCTACAAGCTGAAATGATTCAGCCCAACCTAATTTGTTTCCCTGCTGTGCTGATCTGGTGTCTTGCCTGGCATTTGGAAGCTCCTAATATTATTCTCCCGCTGAAGTCCTCCGGTATGAATGCTGATGACTCCTTTTCCCTATTGACAGCAGGACTCCGGGTTTGACTGATGGATTGATTCGTTATCCATCTGCTGCAGTTTGAGCCACAGATCCGTGATGCTTCCTGTGCCAGTGTCGTTGGCGCGAGGCGCCTGCACACCTCTTTCCTGGGGCTTGACACTGCCAGGGGCAGCTCYTTTCATCTCAGCGTTGCTGAGAGGCTTAGGGACTCATTTTCTTCACTTGCTGAAAGAATTGATAGCCCCACCCCAGTCTTCTGCCTTGATTTTTCTTTCTAAAATCTTACAGCCTTTTTTCCTTTGTCGTCCTTTTTCTTTTCCCTCTATTTTTCAGTRCATTTATTATTCCTGCCCTATTGTATAACCTTTTGGTTGGCTAGTTTGGGCCAAATGTGATGAAAGGGGAGATGTCTAATGTGTCAAACCCCATGAAGAGAGACAGCCCCATCCTGCAAATGCTGCAGCTTGCGTTCGGTGGCAGCAGGAGCCTTCCTCCCTGCTCTGCCACACAGCGCGGAAATCTCCTCCTCACCAAAGCCCCTCGTGAGTCGCTCCCTTCGAGATCTTTGTGAAGTCCTTGCACGTGAGCAGCACGCAAGTCTCCCACAGGAAACAAGGTGGTGGGTACGAGAGCTATTTTTATGCACCTGCAGCTTCTGATCTGCTTCATGGACTAATGGGCTGTACAATTTGGGTTTAAAAGCAGCTGGATTTGAATGGTATTTCACTGCTGAAAAAGAGACTTTGATTTTTAATCTGAGAAATTCTAAATGATTTCTTTTACCTATTATTTTTGTTGTTTCTGGTACAGAGACTAGAAAAACACATTTGCAGAGACATTTTGTGCTACAGTAAATTTCAGAGCAGRGTAAAGGTTTAGTCACAGTCACAAATCCTTTAAAACATACTTGCAATTAGACCTTAGAGCTGAGGTTAGAGGGCCCTTCAGCAGCTCTGCTGCCGGAGCCACGAGATTGGAGTCGTTATGTGCAGAGGGCTGGAGGTTGGGCTCTCCCCTAGGCTTGGGAACCAAATTCCACTCGTGTTCCCCCAGGAGTGGGATTCGGGCACAGGGATGTTATGGCAGTTTCTGAGATTGCCTTTTGCAAAGGTGAGGATATAAATCTACAGTTGATAAACAGAAAGCTTAAAACATTTTGCATTCACTGCATCTCAACAAGTCTTCAAGCCAAAACAGGTTGTAGCTATTTTCTATCAACCTGTACTGCTGGTAAGAATAATAAACATTTGAAAACTTCGCAGTTTCCTTCCTTTCTTCCATTTCATATTTCCCAGAGAGGAACAGCAGAGCTGAAAGAGCGGTGAGCCGCACAAACACYTGCCCGGGAGGGGCACCTGGGTATCAGCAAGGGGCACCAGACTGGGCAGAGATCAAGGGGGAGATGCTTCCTCTGATGCTTATCTGCAGGTTTCCTGTGCTTGCTCTGGAAGCAGCAGAGATGGGATGCAGAGCGACACAGCCCTTGGGTCTCCCCAGGCAAGCAGTATTTGTGGTGTTAATCATTACTTTTAAGCCAAGTAACTTGGTCGCCGCGCCGGGCAGCCCTGCTGCGCCTGCAAAGAGGTAGTGAGCAGCGTACGAGGAGTGAAGAGCAGCTCCAGCACTTGTGCTCGCCCCACRGATGTGATTCCCGGCACGCAGCCCCGTGGAGTCCAGGGGGCTGAGGAGGGCGGCGCAGCGCGAGCCGGGCGCTGGGACCTGCCCCGCGCGCCGCGATCCCTGCGTGAAAGGGGCCACATAAATGCAAAGAGGATTTGCTGCTGCTTCAGCTCGCTAACTTCGTGTCACGGGGCTTCTGATCCAGGAGCCTGCCTCGCTTTTCTCACCGAAAGCTCTTGCTGGCATTTTTGTTGTTGTTTTTCAAAGGCAGAATTATTTTCCAGGGAGTAAGTGTTTCTAATTGCGTTTAAATTCTAGTGTGGAAATCGCCTAGCTTGGAGGCTTTTGCAAAACCTTCAARTACTTACTATTCCATGTCGGTAGGCGTGAAAGATGCTTTTAGTAATCCATTACTCCCTCCTTGCTCATTTACCAGTGCAGGAACCTCGGGCTCCGTTACAGGGAGAGGAGCGGGAGTGGCTCCGGAGCCAGGGTGCTGCAGAAACGCCTCTGAGGAGACCTGTCCCTCTTGTTCCTTCCCACAGGGGTGTTCTTCACCTTCCACACCTTCCACCTGGAGAACGGCCACGACTACCTGCTCATCACCGAGAACAGCAGCTTCGCGCAGCCCCTGAAGCAGCTCACGGGCTCCCGGCTGCCGGCCCCGTTCAGCGCGGGGCTCTTCGGAAACTTCTCCGCGCAAATTCGCTTCATCTCGGACTTCTCCATGTCCTACGAGGGTTTCAACATCACCTTTTCTGGTAAGCTCAGAGTGGACAGAGATGTCATTTTTGCGTTTCCTTCCCACATCAATGCAAGTCTTGGAAATCCTTTTCTGACAATGCAGTGCATGGGATTGAGGTTGCTGGCTACACCTCGATAATCACCCTAGTAGTGCTCTACCATTAAACCATTGTGTCCCTAGAAATGCTCTCTTTGCAGATTCCATACTGACAGGAGTAGCAATTTTGTCTGCCTTAAGTCCTAGCAGATAACAAAAGCTGAWCAGTATTTGTTCCCCAAATACCTCTTCTAAATACAAGTATTTTTATGTGTTGCTGTTGGTATTGCACTCATTTTTTGAGTGCTTCCTTCTGATTGTTAATTTTTCTTGGACTTTCAATCTCTGGGAGTCCAGCAGGAATGAACATGACTCTGTAATAACATTTTTCTTGTCTATCAGCCAAGCACAGAACCCACTGGAATTAAATACCACAGCAAAGGTGTTTATTGCCCTCTCACCTACTCATTTTTTTTGCCCTGGACATGGTTTCTTCTTGCATTTCCTTGGGGTATGTCATTCCTCTTCCATTTACATTTCTCCCTCCTGTGTTTACCAGAGGAATATGTCTGCAGTAGGTACAGCATTTCCCGTGCCATGACGGGAGGCTGTGACAGATGGGATCTTTTGGAATGCAGCTTTGAGCAATCTGGACTTCTTGGATAAAGGAGAACAGCAGCGCTGGTCACTCCCGTTGTCCGTCTGGTCTCCTCGTTTCTTTTTCTTTTGGACGCCAGCAGCCGCTCAGCAAACTGCTCCCCCAGCGACCCAGCCTCTGCAGACCCGGTGTCTGGAGGGCATCGAGGCCAGCAGGGTTTGCTTAGGGCAGCTCTTGGGCCTCATGCTGTATCCTGCCCCATGTCCCACAGGTGCTGCCTCCTGCATGGCAGCAATTCCCCCCTTCCCTGCCCGCTCTGCCAGGGATGCTCGGGCTGAGCACGAGCCCTGAGGAGAGGCACTCCTGCCCTGAGCTTTCTGTGGAGCCGCAGGGCTGGGAGCAGGACCAGGGAGGGGATTTGGTCTCACATTTTGAGGCAAGAATGGAGCCAAGGTCTCTAAGGTTCAGTCCTGCCCTGACTAAACTAACCCGTTTGCTCTGCTGGCTCCGGCTGTTTGCTACTGTACAAAATAGTGGTGTCTTCGCGTGAAGTTCCAGATCCTCTGAATTTGCAAGTGAAGAGTCACTGTAAGCATGGTACATTTGGAGAGAGACTCGTGTAATGGCACATTTGCGATGCAAAATAGATCTCACGCTTGCAAATAAACACTTTACTTGCATAATCTCTGCCTGAAGAGTGCAAGTGCAAGGTGTTTCGTGTCCTTTAACCTGAGTTCCTACAAATAACTGCTAAAGTGTTTGCCTGTGCACACRAATCAGCAAACTATTGCCTGAGTACCCCAAAAAGCTGCTCAGTAAAACAGACACTTAACAAATAGAAACTTAACCACACTCTTGCTCCTCTTGGCTGTGTCTAACCTGCCTTGTCCTGAGGGCAAGAGCTGCAAGTTCTGCCTGCTGATGTGGAAGGGAAACGACTGCTCTTTAGTGCCGAGCTCAATGCTGATGTGCTGCCTCTGCAACGGACAGAGCTGTTGCCATAGATGCAGATAAAACCTGCTCTGCTCAAAGCACTGGCTTCACATACCTTTGTTCTGGCCTCTGAAGTCAGAGATTCACATAGAGACCCTGCAGAAGCTAGTTGGACGATTTTCTGTTAACTTAGACTTTGATGGGGGAAAATGGCCTTTTGCCTTAAAAAAACATACTGAATTGTAAATTATTTTCAGTGTTTTTAGAGACTACTTTCTTTTTTTCTTTGAGAGAGAAGAAAATGGAAGCCGGTTATATTTTCAGTTTCCTGCTGATTYGTGTGTATCTACTTTGTACTTGGCAGTTCTGTTATTTTTCAAAAGCTAACCCTCAAAAGAGGTTTCCTTCAAAATGTTTTGTGGCCAGAGACATTTGGCTATTAGCCATGATGCTACATGACCTTTTGTTAGCAACTTAAATATTCTCCTGCATTCCCGAGCAGGATGCTCTGTGCATTCATTTTCAGGATTAGTAACGTAGAGGCAGCAGAAATCCCACTCGGATCAATCTGTCTTCATTTGACTGTAGCAGACAGCAGACCTGTGAGCGTGCTGAAGGGGGCTCTTTTATGACAATTTTAAAAGCCAAGTCCAGTATAAGGAAGTAAATAATACATTCTTGGTTCCCCAAGGCGTGTTTTTCTCTTTTTCTCCTTTTTTATTTTCCCTTTTCAAGTTGCAAAGTGCGTGGCAGCTTAGTCACCTGTCAGGATTCGCCCTGCACAGCTGGGTGAATTTAATTGCTTTCTAATATCGTTAGCACCAGGCTCAGGGGAGAGGATGACAAATTTTCGTCGCTTTTTGTCACCACTGATGTCACTCTCTTATTTGTCCAACAGAGGTGTCAGAAAATGGGATCTGTTGTGCTTTGGTTTAAATCCAGATCCTGGTGACACCCAAGTGCTGTGTCTTTAGAGCCAAAAGTGGCTGGTCTCCATGGCTCGAGCAGGAGGCACCTCCTGGGTGGGAGCAGGACCTGAGCTGCAGCGGGTGGGACCCCAGCGCACCCTCCTCCTCCTCCTCCTCGGGGCCAGGGCCTGGAGCCCTCGCTGGTGTCCCCGGGCTCAGGCAGCGCCGCTTGTCCCCTGCAGAGTACGAGCTGGAGCCGTGCGACGAGCCGGAGGTGCCGGCCTACAGCATCCGCAAGGGGCTGCAGTTCGGCGTGGGCGACGCGCTCACCTTCTCCTGCTTCCCGGGGTACCGGCTGGAGGGCGCCGCGCGCATCACCTGCCTGGGCGGCCGGCGCCGGGTGTGGAGTTCGCCTCTGCCAAGGTGTGTTGGTAGGTGGTCACGTGCTTTCATTTTGCTTGGTTCACTAGTGCGCTGTGCAGGACGGGTTCGGCGGGCAGCGGCCCTGCGGGGTGTCCCCACGGGGAGGCTGCGGGGTGCTGGCGAGAGGGAGCTGTCCCCAGCCCCCGGCATCGCCCGCGCTGGAGAAGCCCGAGCGGTGGGAGACCCAGCGTCACTTTGGGGCTGTTTTCTGTAAACCAGCCTTTTAGGGCTGTCCTTCCTTCCAGGGAGAGTGCTTTCAAACTTAAWGGTCTGGATGCAAAAGCTGCTTCTGGATGGGCAGTCCTAAGCAGTGCAAACGTGGCTTTAATGGGGAGGACTCTGGGACGCAGAGCCTCAGGCTCCTGCTTTTCTTCACCCTCCAGAGGTTCCTTTCTTAGACCTYTTACATGCTGTCCCCAAACCATTGCAGGTCCTCTTTGCAGCCACTCTAGCAATTATTCATACTAAACAGTAATTCAAGAAATAGAGGAGAAGAAAAGGTCATTTGCAAGAGCGAGCATGTTTCTTCCTCTTGTTCCTCATGCACATGGGCGATAGTTTTGTCTGACCAAGGTCTGCAGAACATCCTCCTTTGCCCACAAAATCCCCTGCAAGCCTAACGGTCACTATAAAAGAGCAAAAGCAGTAACGTGCTACAGCAGGAAAGGAGGAAGGATATTGCTAATTCCTCAGGTCTTTGGGAAAGGAAAATTGAGTGCATTTTTGTTGTGTAGTTTAGTTRCTAGGAGAACAGTCTATCTTGCTGTTGGGTTGCTTACCTATACCATCAGGAAGGATTAATTTGGACCAGGTTCCCTGCCTTTTTGCACTCTAGCAAGCCCTACTAGGAGGATGTTCCTCGGTGGTAGTGGTAACCTTTGAGGGCTGTTTTAAAGACGGTGTCGCAGCAAGAGCTGCGCTGCCTTCTCGGTGTGCTGAGCTCTGCTTTTGAGTCCTGTCATACTGAGTGCATTTCCTGGCACTGTTTAATGCCTAGGTCAGAGGGTCGCGTCATCCTGCTGTGACAAGTAGTCTCTGCAGGGCATGAACAATAATCACAATGCAGAGGAAGCTAATCAGAGGAGTAGGAATCAGAAAGGAATTGTAGCACAGCTTTAAATTCGATGTTCAGAAATCATCCCTGAGCAGGCGCGGTGCCTTCCGTTTGCCCAGCGCTCTGCTGCSTTGGGTTTTGAATTAGCATGTGTGGCGATGTGCACAAAGCCCCGGTGACAGGGTGACAGCCCGTGCCAACATGCACRGCCAGCTCCCTGCTAGCCCTTCTGCAAAGGGTACAGAGGGGAATTCGAGACGTGCCCGTGAAAACCAAGGGAGATGTACTTGTTTTTGCCAGCCAACCCAGGCACTTTGTATTCAATTCCTGTCCTCCARATGGACCTAGAGAAAAATGGGAGAGCGTTGGCTCCTTTGAGCAGCCTCTCTCCAGGGTCAGTCGTTGCCTCCTTCAGCCCCGATCCCCAGTGGTCCTGCCCRCAGCGTCCTCCTGGGATAACCCACACGCTGAGGGGACAGTCACGCTTTCCATGCGTGGTGAGAAGGCAGCAGGGAATGACCTCTGCCATGTTTCCACTGTGCCCGTGTGCTGCTTTACCTTCCTGCCTCTGCGGCGAGGGGCTGCCAGAGGCCCCAGTGCGTGCCGAGAGCTGCACGTGCACCGTGACGCTTTCCTGCACCGCAGCAACCCGCTGTGCGAGGGGCTCGGCAGGCTGGCGCAGGAGTTGCTCCGTGGCACCTTGGAGCGGCTCCCCGCTCTCGTGCATGCAGAACGGCACCGAAGGAATGGGAAGCCACCGCATTACAGCTGAAAGTCTTTCAGGGTAAATAGGCCGAAAAAATGACAACTCTGTGATTTGCTCATGGGAGCTAATCAGGGAGGAACGGGAAATCTTAAATGCATGGACATTGCAGAGCAAGTTTACGTGTGCTGGGGGACTGGATATGTATGGAGCAAACAGGCTGCAATAGCCCTAGCTGAAACCAGGCATCTTACGAGACAACAACTGCTGCTGAGATGTATCCTCTGCAGAGGACATCCTGCAGGTGCCTTCCTGCCATTTGCAAGGGGACCCTCAAAGTTTTGCTTCTTCCCTGTGGCAGTGGCAGGTAAGACCTAATTTTCGTGTTGTCCTGGGAGCTCTGGTGCAGCTTTGTGCTATTGCTCTTGTGGTGCTTGTTGTGCTCAGATGCACTGGAGTATCTCTTCACAGCTTTGTATAGTGAAGGCATATCCATAGCAATCCTATTATACTCTCAGTGGCAGGATGTCATAAGAGAGAGACTGTGTCCTTAAAAGCTTGCAGTCAAAATATGTAAAATTGTGAGAAGTAAAGGGTGGTGGTTCCTATTTTTTTGAGTGTTAAGCCCAGATCTCCTGACACCCAAGATAGGTCAGAACTCCAAAGCTATCTTCCTCCTCCAGCTCTAAAGAGGATCGTTCTGCCAAGCTTTTGAGTCACACAAATCTTCTAAATTCGAATTTGGCTCAAAATCAAATATTGTTGATTCATACAACTCAGCGTTGAAAAGGAAGCAGGAATGTTGAAGGAGAAGAGAAGCGTCCCTAGAAGAAAGTGAAGGAAAAGCAACAGCCGGCGGCGCAGGGAAGCACTCACTCCTCCTTTCACAGTGAATAAAATCATTGCAGGTTATGTCCTGTCAGTAGTTCCAGGGAAAGGGGAAACAGCTGCAGTAACAGAACTGCCCCGGGCATTCCTGGATCCCCCCGGCTGCTCCTGCGCTGCCCCAGCCCCCTGTTTTGGACAATAAAGGTCAGCTGCTTTCTGCAGCCCCGTTGGAGTGACGTTCCGAGGGGAAACGAGGTGTGTAAATTGGCACTAGCTTTTGAGCCTGGGCACCAGAGGTTCTCAGCTCCTCTCCATTTCAGTGGAAAGGGCTGTTTGCTGCAAAGCTGGGAATGAGAAAAAARAGGAGAGGGAGGCAGAGGGGTCCTTAAAGTGAAGACAAATGGGGAATTGAAGAGCTGAGGGCAAAATAAACAAGCAAAAAAGGAAATGTCAAGTTTTACCCTCTTCACTTTCAAGAAATTATTTTGAGGAAGATTTTTTTTTTTTTTTTTTACATTCCCAGAGTGCTTCATCATTTGTAATTACGTGCGGGTTTCAGTGAGCACGCCTTGCTGCACTGAGAGCTCTTGCACTTGCAGCGCTCTGTTACCWGCAATCAGTGCTGTGCCACGCTGACTGTTAAAGGAAAAAAACTTTGTTTTATATACCACATTAAATATAAAGCTTGTGTGTCTAGGTGAGCTTCGTCTGAACAGCGTGGCAGAAGGCYTTGCCATATATCAGTCTAATAATATTTTAAATGTTGCTTCTGGTTCATGAATCAGAGAGGAACACGAGTACATGCCCCCTTTCAAGCAGGTGGTGACTTTCCCTGGCTTTCAGAATGTCTTTCTGAGTTTGGATCCAAGACAGCATTTGGGAATGCCAACTTCATGTGACTTAGTTTCACTGTCTGTGCAATGAGAGGATATTAAGCCCTTCTCCAAAGGATGAGGGGTTTAATGATAGTAACAATGCAAGTAAGGACTATTTTGTTTACTAACTGCACTTGGAAATAGATCCATGGATATGGTAGCAGATGGGTATAGAAAGGAATGAGCATCTGTGACTATTTGGAGGAATTACCTGCATGTGCTGCATGACTAGACTGTGCATGTGGTTATTAAAATATGTCTTTTTGTCATTTGTGTAGCTGAATGTGGTTCATCTGTAACTGGAACTCAAGGTGTTCTGCTGTCTCCCAACTACCCCATAAATTATAACAACAACCATGAATGCATCTACTCCATCCAGACCCAGCCAGGAAAGGGAATCCAGCTAAAAGCCAGGACTTTCGAACTGGAGGCAGGAGATTTCCTCAAGGTAATTCTTCTCTCGTTGGCAGTGAGGGGTAGTGCTGCTGAGAAGCAAGAGCAAGATCCACAAGGGAAGTGATGTTCTAAAACTGCAGCAGCGTTTGCTGTAGCTAACGCTCTGGAAGATGCCAGCCAGGCCCAGTCAGTGCTGAGTTTAGTGGTGGTTTTGGCAACATGGGTATGTCCTAATAGTAGGAATTGGATTGATGTCCCCAAAATGTCCTCCTTGCAGCAGTGATTGGTTACAACAGTCATTTCTGGGTCATTTGATGACTAATGTGCAGCATTTTTCAAGACAGCAGCAAGGTTCCTGGGGACCAGGCAAGGCAGTGGAGCTGGAACAGGAACTCTGTGCATCCCCTCTGAGGCTGGAGCAAGGCTCAAGTGGTGACGATGATGGTGGTAGATGTGYGAAACAGTATTTTTAAGCCCATGGACATGATAGCTTTTACCACTGCTGTGCATCAGTTTGCTGTGCTTGAAGATGTACCCTGTAATCTCAGGGAATCAACTCTTGTGAACCTCACTGACTCATGCAGGTCTTTGCAGCTAATCAGGGGACATCAGTCCCCTAATGAGGGGATTAAAAAAAATCCATATCCTTTAGAAATGTAGATGTCTTGGCCATATCACTGCAGCCCCTGCTGTGAAATCCTTACTGAGATGGAAGGAAGACTTCACTCTGTTATATATATTGTGCAGAGATGTTTGTTCAGTTTGTTGAGCATCTTTTGAACTCAGTAAAGGTAATGGAAAGAGGCCCTATGGAAAATAAGAGATTATTTTAAAGCAAAATACTTTGCATGTGAGTAGCTAGGTAAAGACAGGCTTTAACCCAGCGTCTTTGGACACTGCACAGAGTGACAGAAACTGTGCAATTCAAAGTGCATAGAAATACCTATGAACCTCAGAAGAATAACATCGTTTTAGAGATTTACTAGAGCACCAGGCAGCCCTCCCTTGCAGCTAAAATTCTGTTCTTATCTACACGGTTGTATAGTGGAAACTGTTAACACATGAGGAAGCATGAGGTTCTTAGCATTATTTTTGTGTTTTTAAGAACCAGGGATGATTTGCCCCCAAAAAGGGATTATTTAAATGCAGAACTCCATACTCAAGCTCTTCAGCATTCCCATACTTCGTCTTAGATTAATCTGCATTTACAAGTTTCAGGATCCTGTATARGAGGAGACAAATCTGGGCTGAATTCTATTAACAGAATCACAGAATTAACCACTAAGAAATGTCTTTTGTAGGAGGCATTATTACAAGATTCATGGTGCTGTGCTAAGCCATCTTCCCAGGAAATATCTCTGTCCTTATTTTAGTGCTGTATATCTGCACTGTGTAATCCACATATTTTCAACTTGGAATCACTGGAAAGAGAGATTTCCAGCTAATGCAGAGTATGCTAGTTAGGAAAGAATGGGTGTTTTCTCAATGGTGTTGTCAGCAACTTGGCACGTATTCCCCGAAAAGGTAGCTATCAATCTCCACTAGTGAGAASTTGTCCTTTATTCTTGTAGAGAATCATTTTATTTGCAAGATTTTTTTTAGTTTGTTTTTAACGATACTGGAGGCAAGATGCATTTGTGAGACTTTGCAGAAGGGATTGTTTTTCCCTGTAGCTGTGCCGCACCTTAGGAGAGAGAAACTTGTTCAAAAACCACAGCGGTAAGTGCAGCATAAGCAGAGGTTTGAGGAGAAATACACGGATCTCCTCCAGGATATGAATCCTGCTCCTCAAACGAGCAGCATCATGAAACATTGGAAAGCCAGAGTCTTAGCTGGCATCATCTCCCTGGCTCCAGAAGCCGTTTGCACTTTTGGGAGATTTGGCCCCCGATTTAGCAAATCAGGGGTGTTTTCCAGGGTGTGTTTCTTGTTCCTCCTAGGTCTATGATGGCAGCAATAGTTCTGCTCGCCTGCTGGGCTCCTTTAGCCGCACCGAGATGCTCGGCACCAGCATCAACAGCACTTCCAGCACCATGTGGCTCGAGTTTATCACCAACAGCGAGAACACGAGCAAAGGCTTTGAGCTGCAGTTTTCTAGTAAGTCTCAGGCCCATAACCTTGTGAAATGGGAATCCGAGTTGTACTACTATATTTCTGCATTACAGTTGCCTGCCTAGATAAAACAGCCCTTTCCCAAAAGGTGGTATTATCTGGAGTGCATTGAGAGCAGGGGAGACAATATTATGTTGGTAAACTCACCCTGCTGTGATTGAACTGGAGGCAATTGGAGGTTGGGTCAAAGCTGACATCTCTGGGGTCTTGCTTAAGCCTTGAGGAAAAAATATATTTCTCAGTATAGTCCTTCTTCTTCCTGGAAAGATTAGAAGAAAATACTCATACTACATGTAGTAATACTGTATTTTTTTTTTAATATCTAGTGAAAATTGACACTGTTTTTCCTGGCCCAGGTTTTGAACTCATCAAATGCGAGGACCCTGGCATCCCGCAGTTCGGCTACAAGGTCCACGACGAAGGACACTTTGCTGGCAGCTCCGTATCCTTTAACTGTGACCCTGGCTATACCCTGCGAGGCAGCAGGGTGCTGGTCTGCCTCACTGGCGAGCGGAGAGCTTGGGACCAACCCCTGCCCACGTGYGTAGGTGAGGCAGCACTTTGCTTCGGCCTTGCGCTCAACGCCCCTCTTCCTCCTCAGCTAACACAGGTGACGGGCTCTGGTATTGATTACACCCATCTACATCCAAAAAGACAGTGCTAAGGATTCCTTGTAAGGCAGCTTCAGATCCAGAGCACTGATCTCTGCAAAGGTCTGCTGGCTTAACATGAAACACCGTGCGCAGAGCCCTTCAGCGTGCTCTTCACAAGGTTTTCTGCTTCATAGCGAGGACTTGACTCATTTTTTAGTCCTTGTCCTTTCACTTGAATTTGTTAAATAGAGTGGCGCTTTCTGATGATGGCAGATAGCAACGTGTGTCTGGGTTCTTGACAGTTCAAAGTCAGRCTTATTTGAGAGCTACATGACAATTGATTCCAGATATTTTAATTCCTTAAGGTAGCCTCCCCTTTGTTAAGTCCTGAGTCCTCCTTTTCCAGTAAGTCTGCAGAAGGAYGTGCTCTTGTCTAGAACACTGGAATTGGGGTTTGAGTATTGAAATGAAGTGCTACTGGTCTCCTACTCATTAACCACGTAATTAGGTAGTGTTTTCAGGTCACAGTGATGTTCTTAGAGGCTCGCTCCTCTCAGATCTCRGCAGCCACCAAGCTGCTTTCACGGTTGTGAGCAGTGTGCTCAGACATTGGTGCTCTGAATTCTCCCATGAGTGAGAATCTTCTGTACCCTGAGCCCTCCATTGAATTTTTGCCTTAATTATTGAAGTTAAAAAGGCAAAATTTAGTGACTAAGACATCTTTAGTCTGTTTGCTCCCTGTTTATTTTGTATGGGAGTCATGTCTGTGTGAGTATATAGAAACTTGGAGAATTTTAATGGACATGTTATGAAAAGATTTAAGAGCCTCAGTTTCTTTGGAAATTCATTAAGCATAGATATACATATATGTGTGTGTGKTGATCTAGTTTTGTCACACGTTTCGCAGGATTTGCAGGGTCAGAATTACTGAGGGTTTTGACACCACGTGTGTGATTTGGGGAAGGAAGTACACTGGCTCTGCCTTTGTTCACGGTGAAGCCAAAGGATGGGAGGAAGTTGTTCTTCACTCTGATAACAAGTCAGATTTTAGGAACATGCACAGGAGTGCAGAGCTCCTCTGATGACTCACTACTTTAGCTGAATTAAGTGATTCTCCTTATCTTTGGTTTGTGAGGTTTGAGAATCTCTTTTAAGCAGCAAGAAATTCTCTTTCCATCGTAATCAAGATGAAAYTTGCATTGTGGCCGAGTGCTGTAATAGGTAATGAGTCTTCTAACTGAACTATGTGTTTCTTATAGCTGAGTGTGGGGGAACTATCAAAGGAGAGTCGTCAGGACGGATCCTGTCTCCCGGCTACCCGACACCCTACGATCATAACCTCAATTGTATCTGGACGATCGAGGCAGAAGCCGGTTGCACAATAGGGTGAGTTGGGGCTTCAGGGACTCTTAACCTCTGCTGTTCCTTGGGGAGGTGGTTGATGGTTTGCTCTGTGCTTTCCTAGCTTGAGGTCAGAGCTAGCTGAAATGTAAAACTCTRTTGTTGGGGTTCCTAATCCCTTAGGTGCCCTAAAATCTCCCAGTAGTTTTGCTGTAGAAAACCTGACTTTGATATCTTAAATKAGCTCAACTAAGTTTTCCTTTGAATACTTCATTTTCATCATTATAGGAATTTGGTGGAGAGAATACAGTGTTGCTTTGAGACTCTCAAATGAGCGAGCCAGTGCTGGTGTTACCTCCTTGCCAGATGGAAAGCATCACTCCCTCCCCTTTGCTTCTACTTTTGAGCCATGTGTGGCCTCTGCTTGTAACGTCTATTATATCAAGTGATGGTGACCCTGAATTACTTGCTATTTCTGTCTGTGATACTGCTATATTAAGTGAGCATCTAAAAGCTTTCACGTGTGTATCTAGTATAAATGCCCTTCACTTAAAGGCAGAAACAAACTCTTTTCACCATGTTAATGTTGAGTTTCCAAATAATATCCAGCATATGTCCAAATGGCATAATCCTAAAATGAGGACATATATGTAAAAAAAAAAAAAATTACTTGGCAGATCACATCCAAGCGAAGGATAATACAAGGCAGTTATGGAGCTGGTTCATCTCCCATTCCTGCAGCCAGAGGAAATTAACGCTGAAAGGGGTGAGATCTGTCAAATTACTTTTGTGTAAATGATTAAACAGTCAGGCGTAGGGTCCCCAGATGTGAGTGGACAGCCGGAAAAATGGGACCTTGCTTTTCATCTTCTAATTGCACTATTTTATGGTTTTAATAATAAAAAGAAACAGATAAAATGTAACGACCCTCCCAAAGGGAAGGCTCAAGATAGTTTCTAAACATCTGGTCTGTATGGAAACCCAAGACAATTTTCTCTTCCTGCTCTTCTGCCTTTTCTTATTGTTCTGTTGCCACTTTGCTTTTGGAAAATGGCATTTTGAAATGTTAATTTGTTTATAAGTTATGTGAACTTGGAGGCAGTTAGGTAAGCATGGTATGAGAACATTTGGCTCATAAAGTTAGTGCAGCCACCAGCAAAATTCAAGCAGTTTTCTACTTCGTGATGCTTCATCTSTGATCTCTGCTGCTCACCGTTATTCCCATGCCTAGGATTAGGGTGCAGTAGTAYCGGAGTTTATATCTGGGCAGGTTTTGCTGGGTTGAGTTAATCCTGAGGGCAAAGGAGGCGTGAAACCCCTCACCCTGACACAGGAGACCCTGCCAGCCCCACGATGGCTTTGACACAACCGTAATGCTGTCCACTCGTGCAAGGRTGCACAAATGCATGGACTCATGCGCTTGCAGCCCCAGGCAGAGGCTTGACAGGGGCCAAGCCTGAAATGAAATGATGCCAGGCAATAATCTGGTAATATACCTTGTGACCCCTCCTTTCATCAGAGATAGAAGTTCYCTTTTTCTTTATTTGGCAGCTCAAACAGAACAGATGATCTCTGGGCTGTTGAGAGAGCACATTTTCAGCAACTTCATTTTTATGGTAATCCATTGGAAAAATAATCCTCTTCACGCATGATACAATTGTATAAAGGCCTCATTTATAACTTGCATTAAAATTAATCACCAGAGCCTTTTGAATAAAGCTGTATCTGCACAGAGAGATGGGAAGGAAAGGAAGAAGAGAACGCTAGAAAAACGAGTATGTCCCTTATTGACACGCATGTGAACGGGCTGCACTTTGAGAGAGGATTAATCGTGTGCACGTGCGACCACGTGTGTGTGAACACAGGTAGCCAGGGTTGTGCTCACAGAGCCACAGAGAGACCCCACGGGGACGAAGGGCAGCGAGGGCTGTGCTGGGCAGTGCCTGAAGTCGCCTTCGAGGGCTGCGTGCACAGCGGAGAGCGCGTCTGCACGTAGGGAGGTCACATTTCATTGCATAGCAGCAACCTCGGTGTCATCAGCGAGTTTATTGATATTGCCAGTCCTTGTCTGGTGAAAGGTACTATATTGACAGGTGCATTTTTCACGGTCTCATGTAGAAATGCAGGTAGAACTACCCAGGCCTTCCAGATTGCCTCTGTGGAGACATGTGGGGGTGCAGCATTTATGGCTTTCCATTTGGGATCCCCTTTCCTGGGCAGGCACGTGCAGGGGATGCTCTGCACATCGCCTGGAGATGCTCTCTGGAGAGCCAGGACTAAATGGCTCAWCAGAGTGCCCAGACTTGGCTGCCGCCTCTTCCTCTCCCTTCCTTGCTAAGCTGCAAGCGTTGCCCTCTGTCACCTATATATATAGCTGCAATTCCTAATTTGCTTTTAGCTGCATTTTCATGCATGTAATTGCGATTGTCAGAGTGCAAAAATAAAACCCTCTTCTCTCCATTGTCTGCTGAACCGGTTGCTCTGTCTTGTCTTAAATTAAGCCCTGCTGGGAATAGAATCAGGCTGATAGAGAAATCATGCTGTAGAGTTACAGATGTGCCTATTGAAAAGATTGATTTGCTCCAGAGAACACCAGTTTTTCTTAATAAAATCAGTTCTCCCAGTAGATACCTGAGTCAACTGACATTGGACAGAGAGCCTTGCACTGTGTCACCTCCTTACCCTGCTGAAAGCATCCTCCCGGTGGGGAWATCCTGTCTGCAAATGGCTTCTTAAAAACAAATTGGGAACGAGCATCTCTRTGGCCACAGTCGGCCCCGGCCCCGCAGTTGGGCTGGGATTGGGCTCTGTTGGCAGCAGGATGAGCTGGAAGRAGTCACGGGCACCAGTCCCCCCTCATCTCTCCCCTTGTCTCCGGTTACTCCAACAATTTCCACGGTGAGTTCTGGCCATTTGGGCTAACTAGCACTGGGGAGCCCAAGCATCAGCAGAAGATACAAGCATCATCTGACCAAGGCACCTGGAGAGAGCGGCTCTGCTATAATCCCTTCTTATTTTCCTTGAGTCTGGCTTTTTTCACTTCGCTCAAGGTCTCTGCTAGGTAGATTTATGATTCAGCTCTTTTGGATTCTGTCAGATTCTGGGGATGTCATTTTGTTGCTGAGTACATTGCAGTATATATATTTTTTTTATGGCTCTACCTTATTTATTTATGTCTGCCCCGGATAAATGGGAAAGCAGCCAAGCGAATGCTTCCCTGTTTTCCTCAGTGGATTCTCTGTCAGGGTTTTAAACCCAGTATCTGAATGTTTTATTTTCACAGGGTTTCTCGGTACAGTTTATAGATCCGTGTCCCCGTTTCAGAATGGCATGCCTGGAGTTACCCTGCATTAGCCTGATTTCATTGTGTCAGGYGGCGTTTTCCCCAGTGATAATGCCGTGATGAAGAGCAGAAGCAATTAAAACGCCTTCCCACCGCTTGGTGCTTTAAGGGCAGGCCGGAAAGGCACCCTGATGTATCCCAGCCTGGAGCWGGGAGCTCCCCGAGGGCAGCAGGARCAGCCCTGTCTGTGCCGAGAYGCTGCTCCTTGTCCTGGAGCACCCCAAGGGCTCGGCCGGGCAGCAGCCGCTCCTTGTCCTYGCGCCACCGAGGTGGCCCTGGCACCCTCGGGGCTCGGAGCAGGGAGAGCCCCGCTTGGGCTCAGGCGGGACGAGCGGTGCCGCTGCAGGCGCCTCCGCACGCGTGCCATGCCGGCGCTACAGCCTCGTGCTCTCCCTGCAGGGCAGGCAGAGCTATGAAATGCACGGTAAGGAGATGGCATCTGCATTCAGCGCATCGTAATAAATACCAGGTGAAGACCATGGTGTCATTTCAGTGCTGCTGCCAGCTTCATTTTTGCTTTCTGTCCCTCACTTTCCCACCGTGTGTTTGGAGAGCTGGCTCCTGCTACCTTCCTGCTCAGGTTATTTTGCTAGCTGAGCTCCATAGAGCTTTGCAAGATCTGGAATTTTACAAAATGCATCAAAATCCGCTCCAGCGTGGAAGGCATCCAGGAAGGAATTGTGCTGCACCTGGTTGGCACTGGATTTCTATATTCTGCTCCTTCGTCCAGGAGACACAGGTGCCCTGATGGGCTCCAGGAGCTTCCATGACCTCTTTCTATTCAGCCCGAAACTGCTGCATCCCCAGGCTTTGCTTTCCCTGTATTCACACAGGGCTTGTTGCGTTGCTGGCGTGGAGTTCCCGTCCATCTGTCCTGGGACAGGTTTGGGGCTCCCTGGAAGCGTCCCAGGTGTAACGTCCCTGTCCCAGCACCCTGCCCTCAGCACAGTCCTGCCGTGCACAGGCGTCTTCCCGAGGTCGTGGTCGTTATGGATGCTCAGCCCGTCCTTCCCTGCATCCAACACATCCCTGTTCTCGTGTCTCAGCCGTGACTGCTGCTGCCACCTCCATCTGTGGGCCACCCTTCCCTTGTTATTAACTTTGGGGACAGTTAATAGCACTGGCCTGTTCCAGGTTTCTCTTCTAGCAGCATCGACAGGGTATTTTTAAATGGGAGTTGGTGTTGGTTGTTTTCCTTTCCGTTTTTTCCCCTGTTACACAAGATTAGCTTGGTGCCAGGAGCAAATTCTTTGATCTTAGTGCAGGTAACAAAAATCAATGCATTTTATCAGTAGATGCTGGCCCTTGACAAAAAGCTGTTCCTTGCAGGACACCAAAAAGCAAAAGGACAGCCAAGGTTGTTGCTGTGTGCGACACAGGGGCACTGTGTGAATTAGATGAATTTACATTGGTTGTCTTAAGGGACCCTAGCTCATTTCCTGCTCGTTTTCCTTTTCGAATAAGTTTCTCAATATTTCTGTGTTTATCTATAATAGAGCTCAGTAAAACCAAGGACAGACCCCTTGTCCTTCCCTTCCCAGGCTCTGTGCCTCTCCACTGCACGTTTCCTGCATGTCCTTGAAGGCTTTTGTGYGTGTGACAGCTCCTCATTGCCATGTCTGAGCCCTGCCAGCACCGAGGCAGCAGTGACAGGCCCAGCTGGGGACATTTACACTGCTCACGGAGGTCTTCTGGACCTTTACATTACATTGAGGAGAGACTGGTAATTCCACTTGCTTAGGACAGAAAACAGGAAGGGACTCAGATGTTCAGCAGACACTAATATCTGTGACTTGCTTTCCATTTAAGCACATAAGTTTTTTATTAAGGAGCCATATGACTTAGGAGATGTTTTTTTGTGGAGAGATGGAGTTAGGTGGCTGCGATGTTTTGTCCAAGGTGAGTGGCAGATGTTGGAAGAGAACATGTTTCTTAGTGGGCCATGCTGCCCTAGGTTGATACCTTCCTAACTCTTTTTAGAAGAAGACAGAGCTATATTTGTGCTGTGACCTCCAGTTGTTTTTGTCCCACAGGCTCCACTTCATGGTTTTCCACACGGAGGAGTTCCACGATGTGCTGAGGATATGGGACGGGCCGGTGGAGAACGGCATCATCTTAAAGGAGATAAGCGGGTCTGTCTTACCCGGTGACGTCCACAGTACTTTCAATTCTGTCATTCTTCAGTTCAACACGGATTTCTTCACAAGCAAGCAGGGCTTTGCTATTCAGTTTTCAGGTAGGCTTTATAGTATTTCTTCGGTGTTGTCCAGACTTATTTTTCAAACAGTAATGTTTTTTCAAGTATTCACGGTGAGGAAATGCCTTGTCATGAGGGGCAGCGTTGAGGGTGCTGCAGGTGGCTTTGCCTTTCTCGCTCTTTGCCAGCTCGTGTCTCAGTGGCAGGGAGACCAGAACAGGCTGCTAACTTGTCTTATCTTTAATGGCACAGAGAGCGATTTTCTCTGATTCTTTTAAGAAGAGCTTGCTGTAAACTGGCTAGGTGTAATGGACTCGTATCAACTTAGCAGGAAATAAGCTCTGCTCAGCAGCCTGATATGGAGCGGGTCTTTATTGACTCCTTGCTGCTCCAAGCCTTTGTTCAGCAGGTGTGACTAAGTAGTCAGGCCTAAGCTCAGGAAGGGACAGGTTCACATCTTGTGAACTTTAATGATCTATATAAGCTTACAAAACTTCTCTCTCCGTGATCTTCCATAGCGTTAAACAGCTCTAGTGTTGACGGCCTCGAGCGCAGTCAGCGGTGAGGTTGGTGTCTGGCCTCCAGCTGGGATGGCAGAGGAGTTGGAGGCTCATGGGGGGCATCGGATACCTCCAAGAGCCACAGCAGCGCGACGGGGAGGGAAACACCTGCATTCCTGGAGGATCTGGCTTGATGCTTCACAGGCTGAATTTCCCTGCTTGTCAGTGGAAGTGAGAAGTGCTAGCAGAGTCGTTTCTTTTGCAGCATGTGTCTGACACAGAAGTCTATAAAAATGCCATGTAAGATCAGTGGATGGCTGGACTTGCTAAGTAAACATGCACGTGCACAATTACACATCCAGCTTGCACTCTGTGTAGTGCTCTTGAACTTGCCATTCCCCAGGGCCTTTCCCAGCTGGAGGAACAGATGCTCAGTGCGAAGTAAAAGTTGGGTTTTATGCATGTGGCAACTTTTAAGGGACACCAAAGGGGCAAAGATGGAGAAATAAAGTCACTGTTTGGATGTGTGTTGAGGGACAGTCTACGTGCAGCCAGTGGTTGGCATCTGCAGTGTGAATTTTTGGGTTCTCTCCCTTTGCGTCTTCATTACTGTGCTCTGCCAATGAGTCAGAAATAGAAAGAAAGAGGCTGTTGTGGTGGGTATAGGAAAATATTTCAGATAATAGTGGGAGGGAGATTTGAAATTTTAATATGAAATTTAATGTGGTTGAAGTGACTGGAGAAAAAAATAAGGAATAATATTTTTCTGTGGAGCAGATGGGTGTTAGCCAGGAGGAAATTCTGCRAACCTGTACTAAACATCTTTTAAATACTCCGCAGTTTCTACTGCCACTTCCTGCAACGACCCAGGGATTCCGCAGAACGGGAGCCGAAGTGGTGACAGCAAAGAGGCGGGCGACTCCATCGTCTTCCAGTGTAATCCGGGATACGCTCTGCAAGGGGAGGCCAAAATCACTTGTGTGCAGATTGAGAACAGATTTTTCTGGCAACCAGACCCTCCCTCCTGCATCGGTATGTGCCGTGCATGTCTCCTCTTGTTGCACTAAGCTCCCTGCCCTGATTTCATTGTGAGATTTCTGTACCTGAAAGGGACAAATCCCTCCTGGCTGGAAGAGGAGATGTTCAGCGTCCCAGATGGCTGTCCCACTGCTTGTTTGGGGAGAGCCTGCAGCCGCTGCGTAGCCCTGTGCGTGCAGAGCACCCGGAGCTGTGGGGACTTAGGTGATTTCTGCCTACAGAGGTAGCAAATTCTATGGCAGGAAAGAGCTAACTGGCATTTTCTTTGAGCTCATAAAGAGATAAAAGAAGCTCATAAAAAAGATCTTTTTAATACATCCAGAACATATGAAAAGAGTCATGCTAAGCACATAAAGCAATGAATACTGAATTTGCTGGCCAATTAAATGCTAGATAGAAATTACCTATCCTGTAACCTTCATTCCTGTTTATGCAGTGTTATCCCAGGAAAAGAAAACTCRTTAATTCTGTTCCAAAGATCATATTAAAAGCTAGCTAGGAAGCTTCTGTGGCCTGCACAGGATGACTTGATTTCTGAATCTAGTCTAGTGCAGCACCCTTTCAGCATGATGGGGACCATCCTTTTAGGCTTTCTGGAGATGTAACTAAGTCGGGTGGTTGCATGTYCTGCCCATGTAGCCATTGAGTTCTTCGACATCAGAAGCTGGGCCCTTAGTACTTTATAGAGACACAGCCAGTGCCTTAATCTCAGTGCGAGGTGAACTGAGCTGGGGGAATTCTCATGGGTTATCTTTGTTGTAGGCTATTTGACTTGGAGATGCTGTGTTGAATTCTTTGTGAACAAAGGCCTGGCAGCCTTGTTTTAGGAGACATAAGCCCTGTGATAGACTATGAAAAACCTGAAAGCAATTTCTTGCTCTTTCGCTGCCTTCAATCACAGAGGATTTGGGGGAATAATCAGTGGATAGATAAAGTCAGTTTTACAATGACTGTGTAACAGGCTGCCTAGTTAGAGCCAAATGGGAAAATGGATTTTATTTAAGGTTTGGATCTTGTGTTTGTATTTAGCATTTCAAATGCATGTTCCCATCTTTACTGAAACACTTCTGCATTCCCTAAATAATGTGGGCAGAACTGAATCCTCAGCTGAAGCAATCCCCGGGGATTTGGGGCAATTGAAGTCTGGATCCAGACCCAACTCCAAAAGGCAATAACTTGAACCAGATTCTAGTTTAAATCCTTTGGAGACTCTGGGTGGCATTTTCAAAGCAATCGGAGGGCGTTAAGCACTCAGCTCCCTTAGGCTTTTCAAAAATGARTCTGTATACTTGAAGGTTTCTTGGGAGTTTTCCCTTGGCTTCAGAGTCTGAGAAAGGAATGCATCCTAAAGGTTAACCCGAGGGTTACTTCCAGAGTGTTCGAGCATGGTGTTGAGCTGAGCTCTTCCCTGTTCTGTGCTGTGATTTCCATGCCTGTTCACAGGTGGTGCCAGGTCTTGTTGTCTGCAGTGGGGAAGATGAGTCTGAGCAAGAGGGCAGGTCTGACTGGCATCTCTCGTGCAAAGACTGCAGAAAGGCTCACTAATAAATCAATCACCAACATTTGCCACAGTRGAAATGTGTGCAGTCACTTTGAGCCTTTAAAAAAAGTAATAATTGATTTTTCAATCAGCTTGGCATTTAATGTGCTGGTGACTGTAGTAAACACRAACAAATCATTAGTCCCAGACATTATTTTGCAACAAACCAGCTTCTGAGAGGGAGTTATCTGAATACATACAATGGGAACACACGGAGCATCTCTCTTCCTTCCTCTATATCCTACAATCTTATCTCCCAAAGATGGTAATAGCATCCACAGCTCTTTCCCTGCGTATGTGTCCTSCTTACTACAAGAGAGTCCTGCTCTCCATTAGAGCCACAGCCAGCTTTGCAATATGTGTCTTAATGCCTATCTGATGACACAGTCAACTATCTGTCCCCTTATCTACCCCTAYAGCTTGCTCTTCCTTCCCGTATCTCATCGGCTGTTTCCTTAGTTTTTGGAAGAGCGAGCCTCACCCCTGCGCCTCCTCTCTCCCCAGCTCCCTGCGGAGGTGTCTTGACGGGGCCGTCCGGCGTGATCCTGTCCCCGCAGTACCCGGAGCCCTATCCGCCGGGAAAGGAGTGCGACTGGAAGCTCACGGTGTCGCCCGACTACGTCATTGCGCTGGTGTTCAACACGTACGTGTGTCCCCGGGGCGCCAGGCGGCCCTGCGGGTCTGCTCCTCTCTGCAGAGAGAGCCCTGGAAGGGTGTCCCATAGCGAGGAGTAACCTCACGTGGACCTTAACATTGGAGAAGATGCATATATTTCACCTGCAGCTTCTCTTTACGTGTGGCTTTTAAAGAGAATAAGTGTTTAACTCAGCAYCTTAGTGGTGCTGTAGCCCCTACAGCACTGTCAGCTTGTGCCATCAGCACCAGGCCTCCTTCCCTTACGTGCAGAATGGAGATAGAAGTGTCCTGTTCTTCTCCCTTCATCCTACTTAGCTTAGAAGGGAGCAGAAGCAGTTTCTTGGCTATGTGGTTGTGCAGCCCCTTGAGACAACAGCCTGTTGTTCCCCAGGGGCTACTGTAGTGTACTTAATTCACTTTAATTACACTTSAAGCATTCCTCTTCTGTTTTTTCAGCTTTAATTTGGAGCCTGGGTATGATTTCCTTCATATCTATGATGGACCTGATTCACTCAGCCCCCTCATTGGAAGCTTTTATGGCTCCCAGCTGCCCGAGAGGATAGAGAGCAGCAGTAACAGCCTCTTCCTCGCTTTCCGAAGCGATGCCTCCGTGAGCAACACTGGATTCGTCATTGACTACACAGGTAAAATACATCCGGGTGGGAGCACCTGAGCCATCTGACTCAGCAAAGTACTTGGGATTTTGCCTGCACTTATCCTTGGGTTAACCCATCTAATTGAACCATGTRGAAGAAGCTATAGAAATTGTGGGAAACCTCTGTTTTGCTGAGAATCTGGCTACCTTTGTGGCTACTACCAACTCTGATTCATGGGCAAGGTACGGAGGGCTGGAGGGTAGAGGTGATCTGTAGGCTAGCTCAAGGGCTGCAATACAGAACGGTAGATCAGAGCAGCATAAAATGCAGCATAAAAGCAGAACATGGCACATAGCTCCAGATTTGAGCTTTCAGAATTGTGGGGAGTGTTGAAGCGTTAACTGGAAATTAGGAATGTTCCACGTTGCCWTGGATTAAAGATTTATTCTTAGCAGCAGAAACAGCCAGGTCCAAAAGAAGTTGGTGCAGACATACGTCTCTAATATGGGATCTGTCTGCATTCTGCATTGTTCGCACTGTCATTTGAAAGCACCAAATTCTTGGGCTGCTGCCTTCAGAATTAGGGATCATGGAGGTGGATTCCTGCCTGTCTGCAGTCAGTGGAGCTCTGCTGACGTTGATGCATTTTGCTCCACTTAAAATTCTAGAGCATCTCCTTAAAAAAACACTGAAGGAATGGTAATCAGCAAAATGAGCAGAACAGTATGTTCACAAGTATCTCRGTTTATTACAATATTGGCTTTTCTTTCTTGCATGAGGAGGGAGTAAAAGTTTCTGGTGGCTTCAGCTCTAATGGGCAGAGACAGGGAAGCGATTAGAGTTTTCCCTGAGTGCTTTAGCTCTCTGTCGATGGAGCAAGGTGGGAAGTGACAAACCTGGCACGGCTCTTCTGGAAGATGGGGGCAGAAATCCCAAGGACTTTGGCAGGGTTTGTGTCTTGTTCATGTGTCATGCAGATAAAAGAGCAGAATTGTTACAAACGGTAGTAAATAACGTACTTGGAAAAAAGGGGCCCAATGTGCCAGGTTTATGCAGAAAAAGATTTTTTAAAAGATGAGAAAAAAAGGAACACATTCTGGTCTGTATGGGGCGGTTTGCGTTATGGAAAAGAAATGTCAATGACTTAGCTGACCTGGGTTTAGCTGGATGTGTGCCCTGCTGCCCAAGCCTTCGCTTGTGCAGCGGTGTCAGCTTGTGCTGGAGCTGATGGACTCCTGCCACTGAGCCCTCCATGGCATCCAGGGATTTTCTTCTCCCATTTCCAGCTCTCATCTGTGGTTTCTGCTTGGAGATTCACCCGGCCAAAGGCTGCTGTTCTTATCTGAAATGGGGAGTCCTGTTGGTTGCACTGGACAGGCGGCCTTACCTCTAGTACGGTTATAAAATAACAAGGAAAAGATAATAATGGCTAAGATTCTACAGATTTAGTTTTCTGCTCCCACTAGAATTAATTTTACTGATAATTCAGTCTTGGACTTCACTGCTTTTCCCTGTTCTTTTTGGACAGCCAAAAAGTAGTTAAGGAATGAAATCTCATTAAATTAGGGTTGTTGTGTGATGCATTTTTCTCCTAAACACTCCTACGGTGTTAATCGTGCCTACACACTTCCCACAAAGCCAAACTGCTGGGAGAAAAGAATGAGGCTTTCAGTTTGCTCATTAATTTCCCCGCACTTTACAAGGAGCCCAGGATTCAAGTCTGAGAAGCTGTGGAAAATAGAGCTGTGGGGAATTGCAGAAGAAGAAAGGAAGGTGGGGAGGGAGTGTGTGTGCTAGAAAATCAAATATCGAGCTCGGCTCAGCGCCAGCGAGTGGAATCCCAAGTACAGTTCAAAGACACCGTCTTCTCTGCAGCCTCCCTGCGCCCGGTGGCCACGGGTGCCCACGCCGGCCCTTGCCCCTGGCTCCCTAAATGCCAGACGTCACCTGTGTCCGCTGTGCACAGAACGCTGCTCGTTACCAGGGGCTTTGTGGTCCTCTTTCAGGAACGTTCGGGGGAAGAAAACAAAGCAGCCATCTGTCAGTCCCTCCTTGAACTGCTGCATCTTCTCGGGGACTGGGATTGTAGCACTAGCCTGAAGCTACAGCGTGTCGGATGAATTTCAAACAGCCTCAGCTCTTCGTTTGAAATTGTTTCGGGGGCAATGGCTCTTCAAGAGCAAGTCCTCCTCTGGGGTGAGGAGGAATGGAGAAAAGGGAGAGAGGAGAAAGCTTTGGGCTTTTATTGTGCCGGGCTTTGTGTAGAGCAGGGGAGGCCCAGGACCGCTGCAGTGCCACAGGAAGGTGTGCGAGGGCACGGTGCAGCTAGGCAGCCTTCAACCCCTCGAGATTCCTAATAGCTGGACTTAGCTCTTAGCTCTGGACCCGTGCAGCACCGACAGCTGTGCAGCAAAATGAAGAAAATCAAGTAAGATTGCTGGAAAAGAAATCCTAAGTGGATTCTCCCCACACACTTAAATTTCCAGAGGGTCGGTGTGCTGTCTGCATAGAAGTTTAGGTTGTTTCAAAGGGCAGGTGCAACTGAAAAGCAATCGTTGGGAATTTCAACTGGAGAGGATTTATTGTTGGGGAGGATTTACCAGGAGCGAGTAGATGTTGGTTTCGAGCTAGTTCCTGAAAGGGAAGACGTGCTCTCCCCATCGCTCTGCGAAGATGTGCTCTCCCCAGGCATCCCATTGCAGCTCTCCTGAAATGATCATCATCATCCTGGTTCGCAGCAGCAGCTTCGCTAATGGCACGTCTGCCAAAGCAGTGCKCTGGGCTCACGGCAGATTCACTGGAACCCAGCAAGTGTTAGCCTAACTAATCCAGAGGGTGATAAGTTGCTGATTACAGGATACGAAAGACAGTTCTAAAACAAAAGCATAAATACAGGAAAACAGATTGCTTGCTACATGCCTAAGATTGATGGCCTGTTCCAGTTGTTGCTTAAGAATATTTTATGGATATCCTAGCTGCAGAAAGCTAAGATTTCTCCTCAGGAAGTCATCTGTATTCCCCTAATCAGCTTGCACAGCAGCATCTTGCAAACCGTGCGTTTTATTGAGCTCCCCTTCACATATTCATTCACCGTGATGTTTTTACGCAGAGACTGACCACGCTGCCGTGGCAATGTGCAGGGCAGGTCTGCCGCTTGCTGGGTTGCACTGGGCCACCTTCGCCCTCCTCATCCTTGGCACATGCTGGGGATGCCATTCTCGTGGGCACACAGGCAGGTCACTGTCCCTGAGCCCTCCGTGCATGAGCGGGGTGTCCCAATGGCTTAGTGTCCCCCCAGGTGCATGCTCAGGTTTGGCTGCTCATTTGCAGGGCGCGAAGTGGGAAGGAATT
The DNA here is from genome assembly GCF_003342845.1 of Nothoprocta perdicaria. Taxonomy (NCBI): domain Eukaryota; kingdom Metazoa; phylum Chordata; class Aves; order Tinamiformes; family Tinamidae; genus Nothoprocta; species Nothoprocta perdicaria. The sequence goes on from NW_020455566.1 coordinate 2,488,492, forward strand.
TCCAGGTTGGATGCTCCAAAGCAAGGAGGATTTTTAGCGTTTCCTTTTTCTGTTGCAGGGCAGAAGTGGAGAGGCGTGAAATTGAAAGCAAATGAAGCAAAACTGATTACTTTTCACCCTTCCAAAGGAAGAGTAGGGGGGGRAAAAAACTTATTTCAAATCCACTATTATTTCAGCAGAATTATTTTGCCCATCTTGAGCCTATAAACATATACTCAGCATTTCTCATGGGGTACTTAAGGTGGAAATTCTCCACAAAAACACTATCCTGTGTTGTTGGACAAGCTGTTTAAAAATCCAATGTTTTACCATTGGAATACTCAGAGATAGGACATGAAACTTGACCCGAAAGCAATTAGCATTTGAAAATACAGACCTGTTCTTTGGAGAAGGCAGCCCTACTCCTGGCTGGTGCAGCAGAGCTGCTGATGGTGCCAGAGCTGCACCTGGGCTGAGACATCCTCCTGTAATTTGTCCCTTCTTCCTCAGAGGGTGATTGCTGTGGAAAAATCTGTCCTTCAGGCAATTGCTAAGCCTTGCTTTAAGGCTTAGTGCCTGTTGAGGGCTTGCTGTAGCTCACCATGTGCAGGGAGGACCACGGCTCTCTGAAGCTGCTCTTGAAGGTGCAGATAAAAGCCTGACCCCCTAGTCTAGGAGCTCATGCAGGATTTGAGTTTTCCTTGGGAAAGGAGAGGAGAAGCAGAGGATGCTTCTTTCTATGGGCTAATGAGATGATTCTCATGGCATTTTTGTCTTGACTATTCTCCAAACATTTGGCAGGTTGGGTCCATGTTAATTGGGACATCAGGCTAATTCGGAAGTATCCGAGTGAAATACAACCTTAATTCTAAATGGACAAGCAGTGAAGTTCTCGCTTTGTAGCCCAATAAATCAAGGCCTTGGGAAGCTGTGGCTTTCCCCCATCTCCCTCAGGAGTCTTTAGCTGTCACCGTGCAACCAAATACTCCCCAGAGTTGAGCTCCCTTTGTAGCCTTCCACCGAGGATCACGGTGGCAGCGAAGAGTGTTCAGCGATGCCTAGGACTTGCGTGTCGGGATGCGCTCCCAGCCCCGGTGAGCAATGTCCCGGAAGGCAGGGACCCTCCAGGGAAAAGAGAAACGCTCAAGGATGAGGAAAAGGCAGCAGAAGCTGAGAGGCTCCACGCAGCCATCAGCTCACCCCCTGCTCCGCAGCTGGCAGCGACTCGAGCGCTCCACATCATGATTTTTCAAAGCAAGAGCAGAGGCTGAGATCAAGCGTGCGGCTACGCCGCCTGACAGCTGGGTGGGAGGCTGACTGGCAGGTTGAAGCCACATCAACTCTTCTACATGAAAGGCAGTGAGGCTGCTCAAAATAACAAGAGAGGCATAAAGTGGCCGTGAAGAAGCTGTTGGGCACAAATTAATGTTAGTAGTTCAGAGGAATAAAGGCTTGTAGAATGAAGAAATATTTTGGAGGAGTGAGTGGCGCATTTACTCCTGCAAATGGCTTGTGTGCTGCAGCGGACTCCGGGCAATTGGAACATCCTCGTTGCTTTTGGGGACACCACTGGTGGTTCACTGACCACAGCTAACCCACCAGAAGCTCCTGAAGTTGGTTCATGGAGTCGAGTAGTAATTTTCTGATGTAAGTGTGTACTGGTCACAGAATCACAGAATTGAGATTGAGGTTGAGWTTGGAAGGGACCTCTAGAGATCATCTAGTCCAACCTTTCTGCTCAAGCAGGGGCACCTGTAGCAYGTGGCACAGGGTGGCATCCAGGCAGATTTTGAAGACTGCCAGAGAAGGAGACTCCACGGCCTCTCCTTGAGGAGCCTCGACTCCACAGCCTCTCCTGGTCCTTGAGAAGTGTTGRGCAGTCCGTGGCCCAAGAATTGGGAGCCGATGTTGCGGGAAAGAAGTAGCTGCTTCYCTTGCTGCGGTTCAGGGCAGTTCCTCATGGAAACATTTCACGTTTTCTTTGTCCCCTCTCTACCTGAATCACCAGCTAGTGGTCCAGCTGCTGTATGAAGGAAGCCATAGAGCTAATCCTGTTTTTCACTGCAAACAAAGAAACAAAAGCAAGATCTGGGGCCTTGACTCTTTCTCCTTCTCCACACACCCCCATACTAAAAGCCTATGATTTAATGCTTAAACACATTATAATTGTTCACAGACCCACTGCTCTCAGAAAAGCCCTCATCTTTAATGAGCAATTTCCAAATGACAAAAGAGCAGGATTAATCAAAGCCTCTAATTATTTCATGGAGGGGAGGAAAAGGAAGAAAAAAAAAAAAGGAAAGAAAAGAAAAAAGCCTTCGGAAGGAGAAGGAAAGAAATATCCATATCCTGACAACCTCGTAGTCTTTACTGGAATTTTCTTATGTAAATGGGGTTTTTAACTCTGCTGGGCATAGTGAGCAGCGAGAAAAATGTCTTCATTTTGTCTAACTGCTTGTAATTATTTTGCAATAATTGCAGCAATGCTGCACATCTGGAGAGTCAACCCTGTAGCACATCGTGCTTGGTGTTTTCAKGGCGAGAACAGGCAGCTCTTAGATCCTGCAGTGAGAGGTGCCCGGCAGATAACGCACTAGGGGAAGCACCTCCAAAATAGGTTGCATGTTCAGTCTGTGCACGCTCGTGGTTGCAAACCTTCTGCAGCCTTTCCTTAGGGCAAAAATGAGTGTGGTTAAATCAAAGCTTTGTCTAGCTGATTGGATTTTAGGTACCTGTAAGTGTGTGTGTGAACTGAAGCTTTTCTTCTTCCAGTGTGCTTGAACTGGAACTGAGCATCTTGGTCTGGGGCAGAATCTGGCCTGTTTAATTCCCCCAATTCAGCAGCATGGGAAAATGCTGGAAACCTGAATCTTACAAATGGCACTAGTCTTTATAATACACTCAGGTGGAATCCCACAGGAGAAAAGCCCCCAAATGTGCCATCATCCAGACGTCAATTGTGTCAGAGCAGTAAAAATCCTGGCAATTTTACTTTGCAGAGAATCCCAGGGAGTCTTGCTTCGATCCGGGCTCTATTAAGAACGGCACGCGCGTGGGGAYGGATCTGAAGCTGGGATCAACCATCACCTACTACTGCGACGGCGGCTACGACATCGAGGGGGTCTCCACGCTCACGTGCGTAATGGGAGGCGACGGGAAGCCCACGTGGAACAAAGCTCGACCTACCTGCACAGGTGAGGCTCTGGGGAACAGGGAGCACCGAGTGCTCTGCCAAAACCGAATACTTGTGCTGTTCAGCTGTACCCAAAGTCGGATGCTGCTGTTGTGTGGAGGGACTTGAAGCAGAGATGCTTTGTCATAATTTTTCCTTTATTTTTTTAACATCCTGGTGCCAAGAAGAGCTCGACTCTGTGTGGATAGGAGGCTTCTTGAGCGTTTTTTGAGAGAGAGACAGTGGCGTGAGGGCTGCGCCGGGCTCCAGAGCCACCAGGGAGGAGGCTGAGGGTTGGAGCAGCCTTCGGCAGCGGCTCACGCTGTCGCCCCTCTTGCCTTTCTCGTGCAGCCCCCTGCGGCGGGCAGTACACGGGCTCGGACGGCGTGGTGCTCTCGCCCAACTACCCCCAGAACTACACCAGCGGGCAGGTCTGCCTCTACTTCATCGTGGTGCCCAAGGACTACGGTAGGTTTGCCGGCAGAACCTCATACCTGCGCATCAGTCCTACTGTCTGGCTGACCTGTTTTGGGTTATTAAACAAAMCAAGAGATTAAGTGAACATACATGGAGAGAAGGAAGGTTAGTAGATGGTGCTGTTACACGCTGGTTACATTCTGTTGTAGTCGGTAAGGATGATGGGAACTTCCTGAATTTTAAAATTCCTCAAGAATAAGGAAAAAGAAAACCCACAAACCTAGCAGAAAACACAGTCTTGTGATTTCCCTTCCAGTTCTTCCACTGTGTCCAGTAATGCAGAGGTGAAAAATCAGCAAGAAGTAATGTAATGATTAATACTAGCTGCAGATTCAGAAGACCTCAGAGAGTACAAAATATATTCACCAGAAACACCTGCTCACTGTGGTGCTAAATAATCTGTCTGCATAGAGAAGCACATGCACATTCATTTTTCTGAACGTGCAGCTATAGTTCTTTTCCCTTTTGAATTTAAGCTAAATTTCAAACAACAGGGGTTTTTTTTGTTTTTTTTTTTTAATAATTGGAACATGCTTTGTTCAGTGGCTAGGACTGAGCACTGTGAGTTAGCCCTTTCCTAGTGTTAAATAAGCCGAATGATCGTCATCAGTTGACAAGTTGCCCAAACCAAAGAGTTGGGGTCTTTTTCCAGGCTTTTTAAGATGCTTTCTGAAGAAAGGCAGTCTCTCATATTCTTTCTTATGTCTTGTCTGAGTAAGGCTTCTTTGTAGAGGTTATTTTCCTGTATGTTTACCATGACCAGTGCATGATATCTCGCAAAAAAACAATTACAGATCAAAGCAAACCTCCTTGCGAGAGAGGAGGGAGATGCTTGCTGGTAGCTGCGATTGTGACAGCACCAAATCTGTGAGGCAGTAACATGCTTGAAGGAGCAGACTTGGAACTCCTGCTTCTTTGAGTGTGGAATTGAGGCTTAAATGTGCATTAAAGCCACACACTGAAGCAGTCCTGCTTTTTGTGGGCTCTGATGCTGCTTAATTTTGGTCAGTTTGGATAAAAGAATGATGGGCGTTCTGGAAACCCTTGAGACCACTTTGGGATGAGTATTTGTATAGGCTAATATATTTTCTTGTTGAAAGGGAATTTAAAGGTCCTTGGGAGTTTTTAACATCTCTGACAGCTATGACTAGTGAAGGTCTCTAAATTCTGCTATTCAATAGCGCTTCTCAGTGTGCTATAGAGCTCTAATGCTAGTCGATCCCTGCGGCCCTTTGAGCTCTGATTTCCTTTGCTGAAATAGCAGGGTGTGAAACGGGGCTGTTGGGACTTGCAGCAGACCTGAGTTACCAGCTCCCCGCTCACCTTGTGCCCCTCTGCCCGCACAGAGCCGCGGTGCACCCAAGTTGTTGCACCAGAGCTGACCTTGATGCTTGTTTAAGCAAACGCAGTATCTAGCGGGCTAGACAGGGAGTCTTGCTCTGCAAGTCTGACTTCTGCCCACGGAGGGATGGCAGCTAAATTAGCTTTCCTTCTCCACCCGCTGCATTTCAAGAGCTTCGTTGAAAGCAACCGGGAAAACTGTTAGTTGCAAATGTGGCTCTCCYGTCTCCTTCAGTTTTGTGATTCCGAGGACAGCCGGGGTCAGGTTTTCGCTTTTCCCAGCCTCGAGGCTCTGCTGAAAAGCTGAGCGCGCGGGAAGCGAGTGGTGGAGCTTGGCGGCTGATGGATTTCACCGCGGGGAAGCTCCCAGCGTGCGAATGTAACTCGGGGTTACAGGCTGGAGGTTTGGGAGGAAAAAAACTGTTGCTGTATTCTGAAAAATACAGCTAAATAACAAAAGTCTCCTTGCTCTAGCTCTAAAAAATACTGCGATCTTCTTGTTATTATTTTCTCCCATTTATAAGCTCTGCCTGTTTCTCGGTGCATTTGCAATGCATTCGGTAAGACCCACAGCACTGAATGGCTCCCTCGTTAGCAATCTCCATGGATAGGCTTAGGATTGACTGTTCATAAAAAATGTGAGCGTCCTCTAGCCCTAGCCGTGGTCCTCTTGACCGGAGAGGCTCCGTGAGGAAATGAAGCTCTTCGGAACAAGCCCTGTTATTTTGTTCAGCTTTTATGCAGTACCTAGCCCAGTGGGAGCCCGGTTCATGACAGAGGCTTGATACAAATAATAAATAATAATTATCCATTGGTGAAATTACATACCTTGTGTTAYGTGGGTGGGCAGGCAGGATGATTCATGAAACAATCCCTTGTGGCCTATGAATCAGTGTTGAAGCATGGCGGCAAGGAGGCGCTGGGGAGGCTGCTTGCTGCCCCTGCTKCGGGGCTAGAGAAGGGGCTGCCACCGCCTAGGGCTGCCAGGCAGGCCCGTTCGGTCCTTCCAAGCCCTGGAATGCGATGGATGAGTGTCTGGGCGTCGGGGCCGGGCTGTGCGGTGGCGCTGACGCCGCGCCGTCCCTCCTGCCCTCCCTCCGCAGTGGTCTTCGGACAGTTCGCCTTCTTCCAGACGGCGCTCAACGACATCATCGAGGTTCACGATGGCCCCAACGAGCACTCGCGCCTCCTCAGCTCGCTCTCGGGCTCCCACACAGGTAGGGATGTGTCCTCGATGCCTCTGAAGCGGGGAGCTTTKCGGGGTGCAAGGGTTCCTTCCTCTCCAGAGGTCACTGCCAACCTGCAAGATGCCAGCCTGCACTGGCTTTGTCCAAGGCAGCCGGCGAGGACGCCTGGTAGTAGGTAGCATCCACCTCAGTGCTCAGTCACCTTTGCAATTCTTCACTCTRGACCATTATAGCTCATTGTTCCATGTGAAAATTTGAAGGCACATTTCTGGAAGAAGGGTGGGTAACAGCACTGAGCTGCCCCAAGACTTGTACTCCCAGAAATAAGGTTGGCACCAGTCCCTTTTTACAGCTAGAGAGCAGGATTGTTTCTCATGTTCTTGGTTTCAAAGGTGAAACTTAGACTGCTCAGGGCCCTGAGCTAAAATGTACTGTCTGCCATTTAGCAGCACGCTCTGTGCAAAACAGTGCTCCATGCAAGCCCTGGAAAGGCCTCAGGAGGCCATTCCTGTAGCTAATGCTGTGATTTTTCTCTTCTGATTTTTTTCCTCATCCAGGTGAATCATTACCGCTAGCTACCACCAACCAAATTCTGATCAAATTCAGTTCCAAGGGTCAATCTACAGCCAAGGGTTTTCATTTTGTCTACCAGGGTAAGTTGTGTTCTGCAGATGCTCTCAGATTGGTTACAACTGGTCTAAAACAGAGCAGTGTCCTGAAGTGTCCTGCGCACCATCAGCCGCTTTTGGCRTATGTGGATCATTGCCCGCTTTGTGTCTCAACAGGAACCTTCAAAGGAGATTATTTTGGTAGCTGTGGACTTGCAGCTACCTCTAGTTCCTTTAGATACTTGATATTCAAACCTACCATTCTGTCTCAGCCTCAACCCTCACACATCCCAAGATTAGTATCAGAAGTAGCTCATGGAATTATCTCCCAAGTATGCCATGAGTTCTTGAAATGTATACCCAAGCGTTTTTCCCGGTGGCATTTTAGCACATTTCTCAGTGCAAGCTGAGTGCTTGTCTAGCACCTTTGTAAAAACCTTCCTCGCTGCCTGTCGGAGGCTCAGGTCTCCTGCTGTCAAACTTTTACCCTTTGATACTTCCAGTAACAGCTTGCCTTGCATTGGTGGATACCACTAAGAGATTATAGAGTGGTAAATAGAAAGTGATACACAGAATAGAGGGAAGACAGAAGGGCTTTCTCGCCCGTGTGGTTTGTATAACTCCTATTGCTTTATCTAAGCTTTTGCATGTACGTTATTTTGAAAGTAAGGACAGAAAGGGGAGGTGACTCGGACCGTCTTTAGGGAAAAGTGGGACATGGTTAGGGWTTTGTAGTGCTTGGAGATCCACTCTTTTGTATTTCTACCTAATTATTGTAAAAGAACTGTAGTTCTGACAGTAACAGTTAAAAGATTTCACCAAGTCAAAGATTTTGATGAGGTTAATAAAGATTACCTCCTCCCTCCCTCGTGCTAATTACGGCGCTGGGCTGTATGCTTCTCCGTGATTACCGACTGCATGGAGAGCAATGGGGGAAAAAGGCCCCTGTTCCTGACCTGCCTGTCCAGGATCTGGTGCCATTTGCACTCACTTTTTCCCACAAACAAGGATGAGTTTTCTCTTCCTGAGAGCCTCCCATCCAGGTAACACGTTAACGTGGAGAAGTTGCATTTTGGAGCCCTGCACAGAACGGGGTCAGGATGAGCATTCTCTCTGTATTAATTAGCAGGAGGCACAATAAGGCTGTTTGAGCTAATGTGGATGTAACCAGTGATAGTAAGTGGTGGGTGCAGAGAGCTCCAGGATCTCTAATAATTGAATTAACCTTAAAACAAGGTTGACTCAGCAGCATTCAATAGTCCTGTGGAGCTGCCAGATAAATCAAAACTGTAGAAAAGAGCTTTTCATGCACAGGAAAACTCTCTCCTCCCTTTCTGAAGCACCTGCCAAGGAACAGGCTTTTGCAGAGAGCCTCGAAGAGCACTGAACGTGCTGTTTGGGTTCTCTGCTTCGGGGACATTTGCATTGGCTGTAGGGTATATCCCAAAAATTCGAGTCATAAGCTCACTGTCAGGATGCTTCTCTGCTTGCTGCAGTGCAGAGGAAGTAATCTGGCACCCATCTTTAGCTGCTTGCTGTAAGACAGGTGTTTATGTCTGTACAGAAAGGCAGTCCATGGAAACTGCCTCCCAAACCAAACACTGCCCTTGTCTCCTCCTTGTTTGGTTAGAAGAGCTTGGGGTGCTTGAAGTTGCAGCTTTGGACTTGGCTGGATCCAGCCACTCTTGGGGGTGTAGGTGTCACCCACCTCTCTACTTAAATTCTCAGCATGTTTTTATGGCTCTAACAAGCAAGAAGTGGCCCCAGGATCCTGCGTGGAGCAGAGGCTGCCTGGGCTCATTGTACCCACAGGCGTCCCGGTGCCCGAGCGCACCTTGTGCTGTGCAAACCCGGGAGCGAAGAGGAGCCTTCCCTCACCGAGCTTACAGCCTGTTTGCTTAAGGACTGTGTTTTCCTCCTTTATTGATCAGTGTTTAAGCTCGGAGCCCTTGCTCCTTCCCAAATATTTGCTCTGACTTGTCTTTTTTCCTCCCCTGCTCTCCCGCSGGGCGCTCGCCCGCCGCCGCCGTCGCAGCGGTGCCCCGCACCAGCGCCACGCAGTGCAGCTCGGTGCCGGAGCCGCGCCACGGCCGCCGCCTGGGCAGYGACTTCGCCGTGGGCGCCGTGGTGCGCTTCGAGTGCGGCGCGGGCTACGCGCTGCGCGGCTCGCGCGCCATCCAGTGCCTCGCCATGCCCGGCGCCCTCGCCCAGTGGAACGTCTCCGTGCCCACCTGCGTGGGTAGGTGCAGCTCGCGCGGAAACGCCGGGCGGGCCGTTTGGGCTGGAAAAGGGTGGTTTGTTGGGGTGCTTTGAAGGTTCTGGGAACCAAGTTAGTGAGCGCTGAGTGTCTGGAGGTTCCTTTTCCACCCAAAACTCAGTCCTAGGATCTGGACAGCATCTTTGGTAAACCAGGGCTGTCTGAAGCTGCTCTCATTCCCTGGGACGACAGCTGCTCCCAAGGAGCTGGTGCTAGAAGCTACATGAAAGAGTAGCTGAAAAGGGTATTATTCAGACAAATTATTTCCTTAAATCATGAGCCAGTTCTGTTTACTGTCTCTGTCCCTGGGCAGATGTTTTAAAGGGTCTGACTTACTCCAAGGCCGAATCCTTCCATAATCAAGGCGGTACTTTGCTTCTTTCAGTGCCCTGTGGTGGAAATCTGACTGAGCGCAAAGGGACCATCCTGTCCCCCGGCTTCCCGGAGCCGTACCTGAACAGCCTGAACTGCGTGTGGAAGATCACGGTCCCCGAAGGAGCTGGCATCCAGGTACAGTACCCGCAGTTTGGAGACGAGCGGCACATGGTATCTCACACGCTTGCAGCGACAGTGTCCTGGGGCTTTGTGGCTCTTCCCAGGAAGGAGATGAGCTGAGTGTGTAATTCTTCCCTGGAATCAGATAGTCGTGTACTGATTCCAGAGAAGAAGGGAGAAAACTGACTCCCTGCCAAGAGTGGGAAAGAGATGAATGTGTTTTTTCTTCCAGGGAAATACTCTTTACAGAAAATCAACTGGAACCACGTGGATGTTCTGGTGCAGCAAAATAGTGGTGCAATTTTGGGCATATATCTTTATACCCCCTAATTATTCCATGTTGCAAGCAGGGTAAGCTCTTCCAAGGAAGTCCCTTGTGCCAATGGCCTGCGTGGATTTGTTAGGCCAGCGCGGTTGCGGCAGCCTGATTACACAATCACAGCTCGGCTGCTCAGTGTCTCCAGGTAAATGAGCGCTCTCGTCAGGTTTTTGTGGTCCTTATCATTCCTCTGCAGAAACAGTCCTGCTGGCTAGAGGAYGGTGAGAATTAAGCCCAGCATCGGAGACCAAACCTTAGATAAAGTTCCCCCTGTGTGCGTCGCTTTTGAAGAACCGCGTTCGCTGCACCTTACCCCGGCATCAGTTGCCGCAGAGGAGATTGATGCTTAATGGGCCCATTCATTGCACAGGCCTCATTATCGGCGGGTTTTTTTTTCTTCTTTGCACCACTTGGTCTGCAAGGGTTTTATTCATAAATGGCTTTTATTTCTGTATCGTGTGTTTGGCTAATAGACGTGCGGGTGGTGCCCAGGGCCCGGGCACAGGTGTTAWGCTCTGCCGGGCTACACGGCAGCCACGCTGGCTTGTGCCTCTCCTCTCCTGTGTTTTCTGAAGCCCTTTAGCAGGGTGTTTTCCAGAGCTTCAGGCTCATTGGTGGTTCCTTCCCGTTCGTCTGAAATTACAGCCCTTCTCCAAGCCCCACGTGGCAAGAGGCTCCGTTTAGCTCCACAGAACATTTAAGCGGGCGAGATGTTTTGCAAGCTGCGTGGGACTCCAGGGATCTGGAGGTGCAAATTCTCTTAATTTGCAGAGCGCTGTGAGGAGATGTCGGTGTCGGGCAGGGCGGGTTGCGGGTGCAGCGCCCGCCGCAGGCTCGCGGCCGCCGGGGTGGGAGGCGGGCGGCGCGGCGGGCTGGTAAAAGCCTGTCCTTGCTCTCGAGCACTTGTCTCTCACCTCTCCGTTGTGCGAATGCATCTCTCATGTAAACCTCAAAAACATAATGGCAGAGAAGTGTTTAAAGAAGCGTCTTTTTATGTGGTTTTTTTTTTCTTTTTTTCCTTCCTGCTGCTACTTGGGACCTCTTGYAATAGAAATGGGTATTTTTGGGTCTAAGGTGCGTGCAGGCCGTCAAAAAAGGATCTGCCAGGACTGAGCTTGAGGTTCAGTGCCCACGTGTGGCACTGTGCAAGAAGCACCGGGACAGACCCTGTCCACAGCCAGTAACCGGCCTTGGGGACAGGGACACGGGCGCTTGGGGACAGGGACACGGGCACTCGTGTCCCCTCCCTCCCTCCCTCCCTTGCCCCCTTTTGTGTGCAAAAGGTGCCGAGTTATTAGATACTAATTTAAGCATCAGTTTACCCTCGTTTTGTACAACAATTAAAGGTTAAACAACTGTAAATCAGAGGAGGAGGTGAAATTAAGGCTTTCTTAGTAGTGGCAAGTCAGTAGCAGGATTTTTATGTAATCAGTGTAGCAGCTAGCACTTCTGCCATGAATTATTCATTCCGGTAGCAAACCTTCCTGAGTGAATTAATTTATATACATGGCAGTAAATAGATGCAGATCCCTTGTGAATCCACATGTCAGACTAGAATTAGAACCTTAAAAATGTTTATTCCGTTAAGTCAGAGGGGGAGGGAATAAATAATTTAAAAAATGTTAAAGCAAACAAAATCCACATTCTCAAGCCACATTCTCTTTCCATGATGTAAATCACAATAGGGGTGTAATTACGCAGGCTGAAAGGTATCGACTTGGTCAGTGGCATCGGTAATGGCTCTGCAGGGGTCGTTACAATTTCTGCTAGATGAACTCCACTTATTTTTTGGAAAAGAAAAAAACTTTACAGGCACTTTATTACCTGCTTTATTATTCAGAATAAAGCAAGGAGGAAAAAAGGTTAAAATGCCAGAAATAATGGTTTGTGATTTATTATTTTTTTATGTGTGTTTTATTTTATGTTTGGTACAGCAAAAACAGGATAGATATTTGGAATGGATGTTTAAACATGCAACAAGAACATTGCAGAAATAAATATATATATATATTTATATATAATTTCGTAGAGAAGGGAGGTGCATGTGGGTGCATGCAATCCAGGTTTGCAGTGCATTGAAGTCTCCTCAAAGTGCTCAGTCCAGCAAATGCACCCTGCTGAGCCCCACACTCAGGGGGATCATTCGACTGAATTCAACAGGACCACTCCAGATCAGAAGCATTAGGCTTGGCAGGAGATCCTTGTCTAAAGAGACCTCAAAGAACTGAGGCACTGATGTATGAAGGCTGGAAACAAATGGTAATCAACCTACCAGAATTACCGAAGTTGTTACTTTCCCCTCAATCCCACCCAAAATAGTGCCAAACAAGTGGGGAGCAGCCACTGCAGCATCTACTCTGCAGGTACATAYGGTATCTTTGCTCAAGTGTAAGAACTGCACCTAAGCATGAATGCAAATTTATCAGATCTTAYGATACTGCTCATTTCAGAATTGCCTCAGTTTCTCCTGCTGGAGTCAAGTGACTTCCATAAGACTCTTAAGCTTTTGGGGCATGGCAGAGAAAGGGAGAAAACGTGAAAATGCAACTTGAGTAATTCAATTAAAAGCTGAGAAGCAAAACAGTTAAAGACCTTCACTGGTTCAAAAATCCAGGATGTTATTTTTAAACATCTTTGTGGTTTAGCTGGAGTTCTTTGCTTTTTGCTTTATCTCTTGCACTGGCATACGAAAGCATTGCCAGTCAGTGGGGATTTTCTAAAAGAGAAAATAAAGAGTCCAGATTCTCTGTTGCTGTAAATTAACTATGTGGCTGCAAACTCTGTGCTTGTGTTTGGTAGCAGAAGCTCTCACCCCACGGASAGAGGTTTGGAGAATGGGGTTTGCTTAGGCTATCTATAAAGGCCAAGCATTGATAGTCTGAGTTAACAGGTGTCCAGTTTTTGCCGGTGCATCTGCACTTATATAGCAGCAGACTTGAGTGAGCTAAAGTCACAGGAGAAGTTACTGTCTTTATTAAATGGCCCTGTTAATGAGTCTATGAGCATGATTTCAGGAGCTGCGCTGTCATCTTTCTCTCTCTTTTTCCTCCTCTTCTGTTACCGCTTCAGATTCAGGTGATCAGCTTTGTTACGGAGCAGAACTGGGATTCCCTGGAAGTGTTTGATGGAGGGGATAACACCGCCACCATGCTGGGAAGTTTCTCTGGTAGGTGTTAGTCCCACGCTCCCATTAGTGCGTGCTGAATTCCTGTTCACGCTGACTGCGCTTCAAAACATACATAAAGCTAAGCACATKCTTAAGTGCTTCTACAAGCCACAACTGCATTTAAGTATGTGCTTAAAGCAATCGTGTGTTTGGTTGAATTGGGAATTTGACTGCTATCTGCCTGCAGAAAATGAGAGTCAAGAGCCTTAGGCACAGAACCAGCTGGTTTGGGGTTTTTTGGACAAGATGCTGCAGGTACAAAATGAGCTGCTTAAAGTCAAGAAACAAAAGTCTTACCAGGGAGTAGAGTGGGTTTGTGTCTCTAACATTTACTTTGTCTCTTGGATGAGACTTGTTCTGTGATTTGATGACCTTGGAAAGGTCTTTCAGTCTCCCTAATGCACATCCAGGCTGGAAATCATCATTATCTTTAAGTTCTTGCAGCAGCAGTGAGGAAAATGATAGTGCAGGTCGTGCTCAGAGTTTGTCTCTGTCATGCAGACTTACTCCAAGCTCCTTTTTAGTGTTTCCACCTTTGCTAAAAAGATGTTGTGCCGTAAAGGGAGCCTTTTCTCTTTCACTTTATCCACCTCCCCAGTGCTACAAAGCTCTGGTGTTCTCCCGGAGCTGCTCTGACACACGAGCACTTCCATAACGCAGAAGCTGCAGTTCCTGCAGCTCTGCTGGGGCAGGGTTAGYCCAGACCTGGGCACTGGCAGATGGACCTGACCTGGCTGGTTTGCAGCTCTAAGTGGATGGAAGGATGTGGTCTCTGCAGCTCAGCTCTGAGGACTGTAGCCTGTAGCAGAGCTGGGAAGAGGAAGCAGCTCAGTAACACTGCGGAGCTTCCAAACAGCACAGCCACTTGCAAACAGATGGCCCCGATTCTTGATTACTTAATGAGCAGATGCGTTCAAAGTGCTCGGAGGTGTCAGTAAGGAGAAAGGTCATGTGTAAAGACTGGCAGGCTCGGCTTCCAGAGCCGCGTTTCAGATAGAGCTGCCTCGACCTGCTGCTGCAAGACCTTCCAAGGAGCAAGGCAGAACGAAGCCTATCCCCCTTGGGGGACTCAGCACCATTTCCCTCCCCAGTGCTTCAGCCTGACTGGCCTGTAAGCGTTAAGACTTCCCATGATGAAATTCATCATCAGACTCTGAAAAGGCCATTGCAGAGAGGCCTTGGGTATTTCTTTATTGGCCTCATTAGAATGTGATCAAAATCAACAGAGCTTGTTAAACTGAAGGACTTCTGCTCTCAGCCTCTCCTGCAGCAGGTCTCTGAAGACAGAGGAGGAAAAAAGAATCCTCTTCAGTATCCTTGTGCACCTCTTGTTTTCCCAGGAACTACAGTGCCTGCGTTGTTGAACAGCACTTCAAACCAGCTCTATCTGCATTTCTATTCTGATATCAGCGTCTCTGCTGCAGGCTTTCACCTGGAATACAAAAGTAAGCGCATGCCAGCCTTGATTTCACATTTCCTCTGGGCGCTGGGGAAGTGGTTAAAGAGCCATTGCCTTGTGCAAGTGGAAGCTGTGTGGGGAGACCCAGGGTCAGAGAGGGGACAGTAACTTAAGAATCACACGTAYGTGGTTCCCTGTTCTGCAGAGAAGGAATGAGCCTGAATGGATAACGGCTGTAGCAAAGGAAACGTGGCATCACACTGGGCCCGTCATCTTGCTGCTGATGCACTTTGCTGCTCTTTGGTTTCACTGCTGTGATACAGCAAGAGTTGGGGAGGCTGAAGTGTTAAAAATTCACAAAGGATTGGCCAGTTCAACACAATGCTCTAAGGTCAGCTCAGGAAGTGCCTAAAATAAGCCTTGCTTGTGGTTGGGGTATGCCTGTTCTCTGCACTTTACCTAGACGTTCAGTATTGGTCGTTGCTGGAGAGAGCAGAAAGGGCTGTACAGACCTTGCTAGGATCATAAGACAGACGGAAAGGGATTTCATGAGGTCATCTCAAAGCAGTGTTAGATCTGAGATAAAATTACCTCATTAGGGCTTTATCCTGTCTACTTTTGGAAAACACCAGGGGTGGAGATAGCAGAAACACTCTGGGCACTCTGTCCTCATTGGATAAGTGCTCCAACCCCCTGGCCATCCTGCTTTCCCTCTGCAGAGCTCGGGAGCCCAAACTGAGACGCAGTACTGCAGGTGCTGAGGACAGTCACCTCCCTGCAGCTACTGCCTGGGCTCCTGTCCATGCAGCCCCACGTGCTGGAGCTGCCTTGGCTGCCGTTCCGCTCCGTGCTGGCGCAGGGTCTGCGTGTGCTCCGCGCCCAGAGGCGCCGTGTCCGGACGGGGGACAGTGGCATGTCCCCGGTGTGTGTGATTGATACGAGTGCGTGGCTGTCCTCCAGACATCGCTGTCATTCAACACTGCAGCAATTACTGCCGGGGACATTGCTTTTTTTAATGACACCTGTTGCTCGCTGGAATGACATAGAAGAATGGAGCCTGAGCTTTTGAACAGCGCTCATCTACATTGGCCTGACACRTTTTACAAAGCGACATGGTGCATGTTGGCAGAGCAGCGATGGTGCAGGTAATCTAACAGGTATGGAAGACACTTGGCAGCACCTTCTGCAGCCTCTAGCTGAGGGAGGCATTTTGGCATGAGCTAAATGGGAAGCTTTGAGATCATGTTCCAAAACAAGCACTGCCTGACGTGTGGGCACCTGCTGCTTTCTCCTTCTCTGCTGTGTGGAAAGTTCAGCGTGTTCATCGGTTACAGACCACGCTGACATCCTAACGGAATGGCAGTCTTTGTTTCCAGCAGATCTAGTGCAAGCACGAGTCCGGTTCTGGGGTAGCCAGATGTGATAGATCACTGATATGAGAAGAAAATACTAGAAAGCACAGAGAGAGACCTCAGAGGCAAAAGAACAAATGTGGCTGAAGCCGGGCCGGGGGCTGCGCCGGGCCGGGGGCTCCGCTGCGCCCTGCGGCTCTCGGGGGGCTGTGTCTGCACCAAGACGGCCGGGCTGCCTTGCACTTTGCAGCCACCAGCGGAGCTGCTGAGGGATGTGCAGGGGCTGCTGCCTCTGCTCGGGCAGTCTTCCTTGGGGCAGCGCGGACGGAATGGTTCCTTGCTGGACGCAGAGCCTGACGGTTACTTCTGATCACACTTGGGTCTCTGAAGCCAAGCAATGTTCTGATCGTGTGTTCCGAAGCAGCAAATAGATTTGAAAGTGCATTTTGTTTTGTAAAATGTCCATGAAAATGGCTTCTAAGGGGCTGTATGCAGTGCAGGAGCGCCAGGAAGTGCGGAGCTTTCCAGGTGCTACCCTGCTTGCAGATGGGAACCGATTCACATGAACGGCTCAGACAAAACAACGGCAACCAAGAAGGTTTGGGAGCAGGAGTGTGTCCCGCTGCCCTCTGCAAGCTGGGGAGATGAGGGCTGCTGTATAAATCACTTGCTGTGACTTTTTCATTTCTGTTGTAATCAATGATATTTTTTTGAAAACGAAATTACCCTGCTGCAATAATCATCCTCAGATTTCCTTATGTCTTGGGTTTGTCTGATTTGTTCGGTTTCTTTGCTGAGAAAATTGGTAGGTGTTGATGTCAGGGCAGCTTGAAGTAATTATTTGTTTTTGCTTTGCTTGTCCAAGTGGAATTTCACAACTCTGGGGCCCACATTTTGTCTCTGTTCACTTAGAGATGCTGCAAGGAAGTTGCAAGAGAGAGAGAGAGAGCTAAAACACGAAAGTACATTTACCCCCCACTTTCTCCCTTATTGGCTTCCTCACGGAACAGCTCTTATCTCGACGTGTTCAAAAGCCACAGCAGAGCAAGAAGAATTTAGGACTGCGTGCGACTCRGTGGCCACTGATCTGAATGGGAAATGATTTTAAGCTGTTTTTTTTTTTCTCTCATCTCTCTGAAGGTCAAGCAATACAGCCATGTGTGGGGAGGAACAACATGGTTTTTTGCTAGGAAGCATGACTTGGATTTCCAAGGAAAGTCACACGCACACACCCTTGGTTCTTGTTTTTCCATCTGCCTTAGGCTCRGTCTCCAGCTGCCACGTGCAAAGTGGAGCCTTAGCCCTTGTGCGGGTGCAGGGGGTGTCTGCAGGAGGCAGCTGCTGATGGAGAGAGGGAGGGAGGCTCTGCAGGAGGCCGAGCTGCGGAGGCTGCACCCGCCTGGCGTTGAGCTCCAGTGGGTGCAGCACAATGAGAACGTGGCAAGTGCAGAAAGGAGAGTCACCTGGCGAGTGACTTTTGAGGGTGTCCTTTAGGTTTGTGGCAGGATCTTCTTGGTTATAATTGTAGCTTAGAAATGAATGAAATTTTCATAGACTTTTCTATAGGGCACTGTGAAAGAGTGGCCTGTCTTCCTGCTGTTTTTGTCACACAATAAATTCCTTCGGTAATTGAAAACAGGGTAGAGAAGCGGAACTGTGCTGCTTCTGTCCAAAAAGGACAAGTTGCATACAACAAGTAAAATAGGCTCTTCATATTACAAGCATGACTCAAATAAAACGGAGTTCATCTAGCAAGAGACAGCAGGGACAGTTTCCTCCCGATTGCTTTCTCTTCTTTTATCAGATAGTGCCTGACTGATAAAGGAATATACAATATAACCTGAGTGCAGACTTCCCACGGGTTGATTTGTGAAGGTGTGAGAAGGAGACGGTCTTTGCTTGGCGAGTGGCCGCACTGTCACAGACAGCTCTTCCATCGAGTCATTAAGGTTCAGTTAAAAACATGAATTTCCATGAATCACAAAACAATATTTGACACCTTGGATATTAAAAATAATGTGTTCCAGGTAAAGTGGAGGTGCTAGATATGAATACCCCCAGATTCTTGCCATATTCTATAAAACACAAAGGAAAACAGGGTGGTTTGGGGTGCTTTCCTGTGGAGAACCCGGACATCCAGATGAACTGCAGGTGTGGATTTTCACCCGTCCTGCTCTTGCTTCCCACACCATCCTCATCCTGCTGTTCCCTTCCCAGCCGTTGGCCTGTCCAGCTGCCCGGAGCCCCCCGTTCCTGGGAACGGCCTGAAGATCGGAGAGCGGTATTTGGT
The DNA here is from genome assembly GCF_003342845.1 of Nothoprocta perdicaria. Classification (NCBI taxonomy): domain Eukaryota; kingdom Metazoa; phylum Chordata; class Aves; order Tinamiformes; family Tinamidae; genus Nothoprocta; species Nothoprocta perdicaria. The sequence goes on from NW_020455566.1 coordinate 2,506,534, forward strand.
GAACGACGTCGTCTCCTTCCAGTGCGAACCAGGCTACGCACTTCAGGTATTGAAACGGCTCCCGCAAGAAAAAGGAGAGCAACAAGTGCTCGGRAAGGGAGGAGACTCCGAGTGTGTCTTGTTTTCTTTCTCCTTCAGGGCCACTCTCACATTTCCTGCATGCCGGGGACCGTCCGCCGCTGGAATTACCCCCCTCCGCTTTGTATCGGTAGGATTCTTGCTCTTTCTTAGCTCATAGGTATTTAAAGCACCTTCCTAAAAATCAGTATAAATTGCCTGCTGATTACATGAGAAAGTTTTGAACCAGTCAGGTTGTCGCTGCAAAACCTTGCTGCTGAAGTGACAGCAAGGACAGAAGTTCTGCTTGCAAAAAAAGTCTGAGAAATTCAGGTTTGTTGAAAAAGCAAGATAGAGCACGAAAAAATCCTTCGTTACTTGCATGGGAAATTTCAAAGTCCAAGTGGGCTAACTAGAATCAATTTTTTTTTTTAAACTATAACCTGATTTATTCCTACTAGCTTTAAACTATCAAACTTTGCTCTCCTCGCTTGGATATCACACAGGACATCTAACATGTCCTGTGTGACTGGTAAGCGAACAGCTGTTAGTCCGTGACACGCTTAGGAGGAGGGCTAAGGCTGCCAAGCATCTTGTGCTGTAGGAGAACAGAACTGGACAGTGAGTTTCCAATGGGAAAGGAGGAAGCCCTGGGGGAGTTGCAGGGATGTGGGAAATTTGCTGGGAGTTTTGGGATTGTTTTCAGGCAATATTTTCCTTTTAGCAAATTCAGATGTTTAATATTCATATTCCACATTTTACAGCTTTGAGAGAGACATTTATGCATTTAATAGCTTTAGTTAATGGTTATTTCAGGCTCCTGCTGTTCTAGCTTACATCATTTTGCTTTAAAGTAATTATAAGAGCTAACGACTCTCTTATCCTATGATCTGCAGGCCAGCAATAAATATGGAGATAGTTACAGCCAGAATGACTGAGCCAAATAACTCATACCAACAGGGTTTGCTGTGAAAGACAGCAGCAGCCCTTCAGCTCAGCATCAGGGTTCGGAATTCCATCACAGAGCAGGAATCTCGCTGTTATCTGTGTCCTGGGGGCTGATGACCAGCTCAGCAACTGCAAGTTCCAAGTTTTCTTCTCTCTCTTTTTGCAGCTGGTGTCAGTCACGCAGCTCAGCAGGGTCTGGCTCAGTAGGCTGAGCCCCTTAGGCACTACCTCGGTRTAAACACTTAGTGGGACTTGGCTCGGATTATCTGATTTGGGGCGGTTGTGACAAGCGCGGGGTACAGACACCCYTCCACCTGGCTGTCCACTCCCTTTGTATTACACATTTTGCCCTTGCCTGGAAAATGTAAAACTTCAGGAAAGCAGAAGCAGCTCCACGTGGCTGAGTCGCTGGGAGCAAGCGGCTGTTCTGTGGGTGCAGGAGCACCCCATGCTCACAGTTTGGGGTGGCCCTACCTCACCGGAGCCCCGGCTYCAAGAGCCTCACGCTTCCCCTGCGCCTTGCCCTCCCTTCTGGTCTGCTTCATCCAGCTGCCTGGCTCCTAAATAATTTAGGAGGAGTTACATTAAAGAGCCATTAAGAGCAAAAAGGGAAGAGAGAAGTTCTGGGAAAGCCTCATTAGCAGCGAGGACGTGTCTAATGAGCTACTGGACAAAGGAGGCCTGGGCCTCCGCTGCCAGCAGCAGTTAGGAGCACGAGCGCATGCATGGCAGCAAGGTATTACTCCCAATAGCAACACAGAGGTCGTCCTGATAAGCCTGAGGAGATGCTATCTGTGTTTGAATTTCATGTGATACTTTCTGTAAACATAGTTTGTGCTGTGGCATCTCTGGATTGCTTTTTTTTTTTATAGGGAGTTAGGGTGCAAACGCACTGTTCTGTATTTATCAGTAATTGCCTGGAGAATGACAGGTATAACAGTGAAGGCAGAAGCGTTAGCCAGAAAAAGAAGTTGAGGTTACTGGAGTCAAAGAAAGATCAGYCTGTGCCTTTGCAGTAATTTCGGTGGTAGTTAAAAATTCAAACAATTGCCATGTGCATGATCTGWACTGCTGCAATGTCAACGAGCAGAAGAGACGCCGTCGCTCCTCTCACATCTGAGCAGCTTAGATCTCTTGCTCCCGCTCTGCTGGCCGAAATTGGCTCTCTAGATCAAGGCTCTCGAGCTCCAGAGGGCAGGAGAAAGGCACATGCATTAGTAATGTGGCCAGAGCAAAGCCTGGCAAACTTTGTGCTCATTCCCTAGCAGGCTTTTCTTCTTCCCCCATCAATTTTTTAACTGTTTATTTCCCAAAGGGGTGATYGGCTGCAGCTGTCATCCTGCAAGGGATCCTTCCCACTAACACTGTTGATTTTTCAGCCCAGTGTGGAGGAACGGCAGAGGAGATGGAGGGAGTACTGCTGAGCCCTGGCTTCCCGGGAAACTATCCGAGCAACCTGGACTGCACGTGGAAGATCCTGCTGCCCGTGGGCTTTGGTGAGACTGCTGGTTTTGCTTTGGTGCTGTCGCAAACTGGATGTGATGGGAAGTTAGGAGCCTGGCTGCCTGCATGCGGCCTGGTGAGGGGCTCCGGCAGGGAGGGCTGCGTGTGCCCATCYGGGGTCTCTGCCCCTGGGCAGAGGGAGAGGAGAGCGCGTGAACCCTGGCACCGTGAAATAGCACCCAAATACCTAGCAGTGCCCCTGGGTTCGGYGGGATGAAAGGGTCTTAGCGATTGCTGCTGTGGCCGGCGCAGAGCACGAAGGCCCGTGGATAGCTGTGGGCTCTGTGTTCCTTCTCCAGGCGCTCACATCCAGTTCCTAAACTTCTCCTCCGAGCCGAACCACGACTTTGTGGAAATCCGCAACGGGCCGTACGACACCAGTAATGTCATCGGGCGGTTCAGCGGCACCGACATGCCAGGCTCCCTCCTCTCCACGTCCCATGAAACCACCGTGTACTTCCACAGCGACCACTCGCAGAACAAGCCGGGCTTTAAGCTGGAATATCAAGGTAAGCAGGCCCTGGAGCCAGCAGCAGTGGGACAATCCTGTCCCCTGGTGCTAATGATAAGGTTGGTAGGGAGGGTAAAAGGCAGTGTCTGCAATTCTGTTGAATTAATTCCATGAGGACTTAATCCAAATGAGGGGAAAGATGTTACACGAAGGCCATGCTTAATCCTAATAACTGGGATCTGTTCACCCTGACTTGTGCCTGTGGCAAGTAACATGTTCCTCGAGTGCTTTGTGACAGTGAAATGCTTTTGAATTAATTCCAGGCAGATTCACTTAGATCTTGCCCCTCTCAACTGTCATGTGCAAAAAGAGGAACCCTTTAGCAGCCATGAATTTGCTCTGGGATTTTGCAGCTGCTTTTCAGACACAGTTGCAACTGAGTCCAGTTGGGGTGTTCCCAGGCCCCCTTCCTTCTTTTCCAGGTGCRAGGCAGGCTGCTAGAGGGGACCCCAAGGGGAGATGGGGCTCTTCATAGTGAGGACAACTGGGACAGACCTGGATGGGTGGCAGCTGGGAGCCGAGTGCCACGGGAGAGAGCTCTGAGGAGTGGGAAGGCTGGAGCATGCGTCTCCATCCGTGTGATGCAGCCAAGGGCTGGCAAAGGGCTGACTCCCCAGAAATAGCAATAAAAGCCACTACTCATACTTAATTGAAAACATTAATTTTGCCTTGGCTGTCCTGTTCAGGCACCATATAATTCACGCGCTGCTGCCCGTTCTGGGAGGCGCTGTGAGGCACCCTGGGAAAGCGCCGGGAAATCGCTGTGCCAGGGAGCTGCAGCAGCACTGACCAGGAATTCATAGTGCCGCCTGGAGCACACTGGCCCGTTGGTTTGCATTTGTCATCGGGATCATTCCATTTTCTTGATAAAACACTGATGTCCCATCCCAAAGGCAGCTGCAGGGGCCTCTGAACCCAGGCTTGTGCAGGGCTCTAGGGCACCCAGGTCGATGCCAGCGTTCAGGACAGGCCACGAAGTGGCAGCAGGGCTTTTCCTCTCCCTTGATGCAGATGTGTGCATGGTTCATTACAGTTTATCTCCTTCAATTAAATCACCATCTGAGGGGGCAGTAGCCAAACAAGTAGCATGGTGAGTGCACCRTGGCTGCTTTTATGAGAAAATGTTTTATGAGCAACATTCCTCCTTATTCTTTTTTCAGCCTACGAGCTGCAGGAGTGCCCTGACCCTGAGCCTTTTGCGAACGGTGTCGTGAGAGGAGCTGGGTACAACGTTGGCCAGTCCATCTCTTTCGAGTGTCTTCCTGGATACCATCTGATCGGTCACCCTGTCCTCACRTGCCAGCATGGCACGAACAGGAACTGGGACCACCCCTTGCCCAGGTGTGAAGGTATGGCTTTGGGCTTTCACTGCAAGCTCCTGGACTGGTGGTTGTGGGGAGAAGAAAGGCTTCAGCTCTCCACTTTGGTCTCCTGTTGAGTCACTCTTTTGTGAATGGGCTAAGAGTTTGTCTGGAAACACAAAGGTTGCTGGAGATGAGCACTTTGAAGGAAGCTTCATCCCCTGCAGTGCTGAGGCCTGCTAACTCGGTGAGGTGATGTTCAACAGGTTGCAGCCTAGTCAAAGGGAGCAGTTTGARCAGTTCAGAACCAAGGCCCATCTTTTAAGGTGGAGCGATTGAATCTCACATTATGAGCGAGGACTGACTGTTGCTCTTGGGCACCTTGCTCATGTCAGTGGGAGCTGGACTGAAAGAATGAAGCAGGCCAGGGTCATAACAGTAATAATAGTCTGCTTTATTTCTTCAACAGTGTTCATCCTCCATTGATTTAGCATTGTTAAGTAGCTGGTCCACAGAGCTCTCTTTCTTCCCTGGGGCTCTGAAGGGCCTCGCAGGTATTAATTCTCTAGTTGATCCCATTTCCCCATGCGAAGGGTCAATATTGACTTTCCTTATAGCTAGATGGAGAAGCACTGAATCACAAACGGTAACATGAGTTTCCCAAGCTTGCTCAGGAACTCAATGGCAGACAAAAACTTCAGTGAAGCCTACATCACTTTTCACCCTCCTCTTTCTTTAGGGAACACAGAAACTATATCACAAACCCTGTCTGCAAGCTCTKTGCAAATATGTTTCCCAGAGAGCTCTCCCTACTCTCTTACATGGCAACTATGGCATCTGTCTTCCATGCTTACACTAAAAGGAAAACAACTGTGTTGATTCATTGGCCTAGGGAAATGACTGCTAAGGCTCCGTTGGCTTTACAGCTCACAGAGTCAGCCTTCTTTTCCTGATTTCTTTCTCATTCTTTACTTTCCTCCTTTCAGCAGCCTGCTTTTTCGTGCTGATATAGAGCACAATTAGAGCAATGTTTTATTGTCCAAGGTAAGGTTTTTGTCTTTTATAAATACAAACAACTGTCAAAATGAAAACTTCTGTAATGATCCAGTGCGTCTGAATAATTAGGTAAAGAAGCATTGATCACCCTCGCTCTTCTGCATGCAGCCTCTCCTGCTGGGCTGCAGTGCACCTGATAATCCCTGCCAGTCTGGTCCCAGGTCAAAGACTCTTGCAGCTGTAGGGCCTCGTGGTGAGGCAAGGCTCTGCTCCTGTCAAGCCTCTTTCCTGAGGCAGTGCTGGTGTTTCCAGAGTGCTGTAGGAGGGAACTCTCCAGTAACCTTGAGCAGGGTCTCCCTTCCAAAGGCGTTGTGCATTAGGAGGACTGCTTCGTACTGGAGTGCTTAGTGCTCTTCCTCCTAGACATCAAAGCTGAAATGTGCCGATTCTCTTTCCAAACTCCAGCAGGGCCAGTTCAGCCTTTCATCCTCTGGACCAGTGCATTGAGTTTTTGTGTGGTTTCCTTTAAAGGCTCTTTCACGTGAACCCCCAAGTTATTTCAAGGTTGCTTATTGAACATTTCCCACCACACAGACCTTTATCCCTCCTTCCCCTGCAGCACTTGGTCTGAAAGCACTGTGCACTGGGGAGAGCAGGAGATGTGCTMCCACTCCTCTTTCAAGTCCCACTTCCTTGAACTGCAGAGAACACAGAACACAAAGCAGCAGATCGTGAGCTGTGCTTTGTGTGACTGCAGTGGTGCAGGAGCAGGGGGCCTGCCCGCTTGCTGCGAGCCCAGCCCGCTGGGCACTACTGGTCGGTTAGTGTGGTGGAGGTGGCAGGCTCGTGCCCTTGTTTACCCAGACATGAGCTCTGCCAGCTCCGAGCACCCACTTCTTTCTTCTGCACTGGTTTACTTTAAATAACTGGCATATTTTGCAGCCTGTGGCACGGAGATGTGAAGGGATAGGTACATTTTGGGCCATTTGCTCTTTCTTCTCTGAGTGCACATCTAATGGGCTGTTACTGTTGTTAAAGTCATTGTATAACTTGCCTTTTCTAGCTGTTACCTTAAATACTGCCAAGCTGGGTGGTCGCTTTTTGCCCAGTGGGAAGCAGTGAGGACTGCGGCCTTAGGCTGCCTACCTCACCTTTCCTCTGCAGGGTGCCGCTGAAAACTTTTAATTAAAAAAGAAGTTGTAATTCTAAAATACGGGTATAGAGGCCAGACTTTGCAGTGCGTCTTCAGGGAGTTATCCCGGAGATCAGCAGGCTGCCGGCTGTTTAGCAGAGCAGAAAGGACCCGGGCCCCCAGGTTCCTTGCAAAATGAACGTATGGATTTATATAAATACACATGCTTTTCTCAGCTTGACAGACCATGCGAGTGAGCAGAGCAGAAKTAGGCAGTAAATGTATTGGGCCTGGCCCTAACCTCATGCCTCGCACGTCTCATCAGGGCCAGGGTGGTCCAAGTCTGGAGCTGAAAAACACAGGGACGAAAGGAGGATCTGGCTGTGACACATCAGAGGTGTGAAGGACTCTGCATGGGTGGCACAGGTAGCATGGGGAGCTCTGGGCTGGAGGCTTCTTTGCTGCGCTCGCGTAGCACTGAGCCTGCATTACCACACCGGGCTGAGAGGCTTAACCTAGGCTCGGGCTAGGGTAACGGCTACTTCTATGGCCAGGCCAGCACAGGCACAGGACTYGCTTCCCCATGTGCACATACCTTGGGTTCCTTCTGCTCACCTGCAGCCCCCTGAAATGCCGGTAACAYCTGCAGCAAATATTAGCAGCATTTCAACTGAGATTGCAGGGTAGRGAGCCCCTCAAGCTGATGCTTGCACCTGGGACTTTGGGACCTGGAGACCTGCTGTGGCCCTCCTCCATTGCCTTCAAGAGGATGTCATCTTTCTGTCCTCCTTCTCGCTGCCCAAGCTGTTTAAAATCGTTCCTCTTCAGTTTGCAAGTTTACTTAGACCTGAAAATACCTAGCGCAATAGAACTGTCTTCTTGATTAATGAATTGGATGCTGCTGTCACACAAATAAATCATCTTCCTCTCTGCTCAGATGCTCTCTGTGAAAAGCCAGCTGCTCTGTGGGTCTGGTCCAGGCCATGCTGTATGAACAAGTGGATGGATTTGCCCACTGGTGTGATCTGGTCAGGAGCTGTATTTTCTCTGYATGGGTGCAAACAGCTGGCGTAGCCCAAATACTCTCGTTAGAGCATAAGATGGAGTTTATTCATGCACCTGGCTATCACCATCCATGTGAAAAGCCCTGATAGCCATCTTTCTCTGACGCATTTAACAAGTGCATTGTAATAGAATTAAGTTGAAAAGTTGAGATGTAGTTTTGTCAGATCTGAGTAGGAAAGTTAGGAAAGGAAATTTAGACCAAGATTTTAGGTTTGGATCCACCTATATGCACAATTGCTGTCGTTTTATCCAGACCAGCCCTTAAATCACTGTGTGCATTTGCTGAGAAAATTCCTCCATGTTGTTCTGCTCACCACAGCTCTGAGGGTTTCTGGCAGCAGTTAGTCTGGTGACATGCAAAGGGGCTGACTGTGAGCTCTGCTTAAGCAACCAGCTCTGCCTCTAACTCTGAAGAAAGCACATGGGTCTGGGCTGAGGAGTTAGCACGACTTAAAGCCTTGCACAACTGAAGGGTGGAAGGGCAAATGGGAGAGCAAGAGAGGATCTTTGAGTTATTGCTGTGGGAGATATTTCTTCATTACACCTGCTTTTCTGTTTACCTGCAGTGCCCTGTGGAGGGAACGTCACCACCCAGAATGGTACCGTTTACTCTCCTGGCTTCCCCAACCAGTACCCCAACTCACAGGACTGCACTTGGCTCCTTACAGTGCCAGTGGGATATGGGATCCATCTCAACTTCACTCTGCTGCAAACAGAGCCCTACAACGATTTCATCACTATCTGGTGGGTACAGCAAAGATGTAGGGTGTGAGGCCTGACCAGAGTTGGGTTTGACTTCCAGGACACTGTTTCAGTAAAACACTTGCAGCTCAGTAGAGCAGCTGTGGATGCTGAGTTTGAGGTGGCGGAGGTATTTGCTGGGGATAATGGGACAGGGATTGGGAAGTTGCCTATCTCGTAGTGTCCCTGGGACTTAACTATTAAAGAATCTTGTGCTGCAAGGGGCTACCAATATGGACATGGTGGTTATCTCCAAACGTAGCTAGTGTTGCACTCCGGAAAAATGCAGGCAGGGACTACAAAGAAGATGTCAGTGAGGGGAATGATCGCTGAATGGCTGCGCTTTGAAAACAAGCAGTAGAAATGTCACTGTTAGGGTCTAGGAGGGAGTCTGTACCTGAATCCTTAGGTTTAATGGAGCTTTGCTGCTAACTTCAATAGTGTTGTGGAGATCACATAGAGCAGTTGAACCCTCAGGTGTGTAGCAGAGCACTAAGACCTCCTAGGTTGGTCTTGCTGTTATTTTCTGAGATGATCAGCTCTAAAAATGAAGCACATCCAACCTCTGCAGAGCCTGGGAGACGCAGTCCCTGTCCCACYGGGCCAGTTTGGTCCCGTCTGGGGGACGAGTTGCCTTGGGGCAGGCAGAGGGACATCCCAGCCCTCCTCCTCCTCTGCAGCCTTTCCCCAGAGCCTCCCTTCATCTCGGAAACACGCTGCCGATTGCAGTAAGGGAGCATCTCTTGGGAAGCCTAAGGGGCTTTACATGGGAGACTTTATGAATGGTAAACGGGGTCTTTATCTCAAGCTGAATTTAGCTGAAATGAATCTTGTTCGGACTTGCATAATAGGAATTGCTTTTTCACTTCTGATTTCCGCAATGTTTTTTGAGGCTCATTTTTTTTTCCTTTTGCAAAATCACTCTACATATAGATATCTGTTTGGATAGAGGTTATATAGAGAAGAAATGTTGGTAAATCTTTTACATTTGTCAGTGTCCTCCTCTAGCTTTTCCTTTGCAATCAGAGATATATAACCAATATATAACCATACAGTTGAGGCTGACATTGCAGAATGCAAAGGCAGCACTTGTGCTGCGCTAGCCATAGGACGTGGCTGTCACCCTCAGCTGCCTTTCTACATAACAGAGCAGAACAGAAAGGAGTTTCTCTGCGTGCATGGTATTAATGCTCTTTTCTGGTGTTTCTCACCTGTGACTTTAGGGATGGTCCACAGCAAACAGCCCCACAGCTTGGCGTGTTCACTGGCAACTCTGCTAAGAAATCAGCCCAAAGCTCTTCCAACCAGGTCCTGATGAAGTTCCACAGTGATGCAGCCAACGGAGGGATTTTTGCCATTTATTTCTATGGTCTGTATTKCTTGCTCAACACCATGTTCTTCATGCCTTCCTATTGCACGTGGAGGGGACATGGATGAGTTGTAGCTTGTGGGGAGGAGATGTTAAAAATGAAGTTGTGATATAATGCAAAGCCTCTCCTCAAGGGCTGGTTTTCACCAGGTCGTGGTTGGTGGTTTCCTACACAATTGAGTGTTGGTCATACAGTCTGTGCACGTGTGGAAATCCGTCTGTCCATGTGGTGCTAATTCAACCACAGGTCAAACGCCTGCAAGCTACTGGTCATGACTGTGTTATGCCTGCTCCTCAAGGTGGTGCCTGTGAATACTGTCCTCTCCGCAGCTGATTCTGTTACGGAGAGCTCTGCTAAAATGAAGGGATGGTCTTGCTGTCCCGTTTTAAATGACATCCATGTTCCAGCTGAGAAGTGACTTCCTTCTCTACTGAGCAAACGGAGTCTTTCAACTAAATTATTTGGGGATTCTTTGGTGCAATTGTAGCTTTTGGTAGAAAAACACCAGGTATTACAGAGAAATCACTAAACCAAGGCCCAACTTCCACTGCTAAACAAGGGTCCAACTTTAAATTGGGTTAGCTAACAAGTTCCTATGGCAGTAGAGGGATTTTGGAAAGTGTAAATGGAGACCTCCTCTTGCTTCAGTAATCTGCTGGAAACAACTTCAGCAAGGCCTGCCGTCAATTACAGCAAGAATTTGTGCAGATGTCTTCTCCCATTTGCAAAAGGCAACCGTTGTGTAGATGGGCTACATTTAAAGGATGTTTGCTAGGCTTCTGAGGGAATTGGTTTACTGCTGCAAAACACTGCAAGATTTATATTGCCAGACAATAGTGCATATATAGCAGTTATGCAAAAAAATTATAGTTTAGGCCATTTGGCTCACAAATGAGCAGTCCGTAAGCACTGCTGCAGTTCAGTTTCCTTTTGTAGTGTGAATTTGCTGCTCTGTGGCTGTGGTTGGAGCCCGTTAGCGGGGCTGCCTGCGGTTCCTTTTGCTGYGCGTGGGGCAGGGTGTGGGGCTGGCCCCAGACAGGGGCGCTGGGGACCGATGACAGGAGCCCTGGTCACTCACAAGCTGCTGGGCGGGCGGCCCGGCCGCGGCGCCGCTGCCTCTGGATGCAGCAGCGTTTGCTGCTCCCTGCAAAYGGGGAACTCGGGCCTGAAGTGAGACCCAAAGACTGAGCTGGGCGGCTGGCGGCTCCGCACGGAGGCTCCTCGGCTCTTGCTCACATCTTCCTTCTGTGCTACGGTGCCTTCCACTGCAAGGAAGCAGGGGGGAAAGACATGAGGGTGTCACCCATCACCCAGGGATCTTCCACATTACTCTCTGGGGCATGACTGCAGGGAATGGAATTTCCTCTGGATCTATAGCAGTGTATATTGTCATTTTTGTGCCTGCATATTGGCAGATCTAGGACATCGGAGCCACCCTTCTTGAGCCTTAAATTGTCATTTCCCATCCAGTGAGGATCTTTACCTTTGCAAGGGAACTGTTTCCCTTTTAAATGCCTGCAAAGAACTGAGTCCTTAGCGTGGAGGAAGGGAAACAAAAGAGCGATTCAGAAAGCTTAAAGGCTCAATAGCATCCCTAGAAAAGTGATGATGCGGCACCTATTATTAAATGGGTTAGTTCAGGTGCCAGCGTGAGGGGAAAGGGTTTTTATGACACAGGAACTCGGGGGTCCCCGCATGGCTTGAAGGACAGGGCTGGTTCATCCTGCTGAGATGGGGGGCCGTGGGGACCGCAGGGAGCTGCACTGGGGCGGTGTCACCCACGCACCTGAACCCCCTCGCTCGTGGCACTTGAGTAATGCTGTAAATGCCAGGTCATCTTTCCACTTCACCAGATGCTGACAAACACTTTTTAAAGAGCCTTTCAGTTTAATTTTTGTGGAGATCACCTTTCTCCTCATCAGARATTTGTTGGAAAGCTCGCACCTGGCAGCAGCTCCTGCGGTGCCACCGAGCAGCAGGGGAGAGRCTCCCCCCGCCGTCCCCTACCTGCCCAGGCTCATGGTGACAGTGTCACCTTGGCAGCGGTGGCAGGGAGCACTTTGCTGAGCGCGGTGCCAGTGCAGAGCGCGGAGCCCTCCCTGCCGCAGGCTGCCGGGGCCCAGGTGAGACCCGGKTTGGGACAAGCGCAGCGCCCCGAGCTCGTGTTGCCCTTTCAGCACCCTGCACCAGCTTCAGCAGAAGTGCAGGGGTCCAATCCCCCCCAGGGAAAAACAGCCTTTCCAAGGCAATTTTTAAAATCTGGGCCTAAAGCTCCATAGGCCACTTCGCTCTCTGGGATTTCTCATTGTTTTTCTAGTAGCTGCTRAGGGTATTAATCTTTTCACAGTGGTGGGAGCAGGGTGGTCACCACCCTTTGCTCTTCGCTCTGCCACGTCCCGCGCTGCAGCACCCGCTTCGCAGCCGGGGCTGAAGGTGCCGCGGGTGCCGGAGCAGGAGGAGCTTTTCCAGCAGCCCCTCCTTGGAAGCACAACTGGTGGGAACAGCGCTCGCTTTTCCCCATCCCACCATTAGCTCCACTGTGAGCTTAAAAATAAAACAGTGTTTGACATCATTGAGTTAGCAAGAATTAATATTCAGTGGCAGATAGAGCTCCAGTATCTTAAATTAAAGGGCTGATATAAATTTCAGAGGAAGTCCTACTTGTCCAGGGTCAGGCGCGGGGGGAGCAAAGATGCTGAGCAAATAGCAGAAAATGTCTTTCATTAATATTCATTTAGTTCCAAGTGCAATTTTTTCAATTTACCCATGTTCACAGCCCTTGTGTGTTTATTTTCATAAGCATCAAGGTCCTCAAGTCTCGCGCACCCATGTACTTACAAGCAGCACATTCTTTTGTTCAGTGTTTGCTAATATTTAATTTTTGATGGTAAGATTTGCTAATTGCAGTGTATTTGATTGGGTGCATGAGTCATAAGGAATTATTTCTGCTCTTCAGCTGGGTGCTTGCCTCCCATTTAGCTCTGTGGTACCACTGAAAAAATGTCAAATTGGACAAAGAATTCCAAGGCTGCGCTGTTTTCTGTTACGTGAGGCACTGACACGAATGTTGCATCAGTTACCTTGTGAATTGAGAATTACATAGAGAATTTGCAATTCCAACCATTTGCACTCCTGGAATTATTTGCAGCAGAAATTAATGAATAATTCCAAGTTAAAAATAAATTTGTGGGCTTAGCAATCTTTGTTCAAGGACAGACAGTAAAGATGAAGTTCGCTGAATAATTACTGTGATTTACTTGGCTCTAGAGCAGTCTGAGACTTTCCCTCTTCTGTCATTGACCTAATTCCATCGAGGTCACCCAGACCTTTTCTCCTGGCRTCCCAGAAGATGCAGGTCATGCTGCCTCATGTCAGCGTACATCAGTCACRGCTCAGTGTTCCTCCAGACAGACTGATGCTGTCTGAGTTCCTGGATCCATGCACTGCCGTGAGAATGTTTCCTGTCAGGAGAAGGAACCTGGAGAAAGCTGCATTTGCACAGGAATGGTTGGAGCCAGCTCTGTGGGATGCGGGAAAGGGGTTGGTTGTGGGTTGGCTGGTTCCTCCTCCCCTCTTAGGGATCTGCTCTGCTGCCCGGTGTGCCTAACGTGGAGGTGGCCGTGACCCTGTTCCTCCCTGCTATGACACTTGCTCTTCTTTCCTTCGTTCTTGCAGCCTACCAGCTCTTCAGATGCCAACCCCCGACCATCGTGCCCAACGCCGAGATCATCACGGAGAATGAAGAATTTAACATAGGTAAGCATAGGTGCTCCTAACCCTCCTCCCATCCACTGTCCCCMCCCCAGGGCAGACCACAGGAGGCCACCAGGGTGTTCTGCAGAGGCTGGAGCCCCATAAACACTGCTTCAGGAGMCCCAAAGAAGCACCATTTGATGCTGTATGGCATCTGTGACCCTGCTTAATATCCACCTTGTGCACCGAATCAAAGTGCATAGCTGCAAAGTGCAGATCAAACCGAGCTGCCTGTCCCTAGACAACATCTCCTTGTTAGTGCAGATAAAGTGGCTTGTGCTCTGTGAAAGCCCCGAGCTCGTTCAGGAACGTCCAGAGATCTTTTCCACAAAAACAGTTTTTGGCCTTCATATATTTCAGGTATTTCAGATGTGCATTGTGTGAAAGCTGAGAAGCTGCTATTCTTGTTTTTGAGAGCCTTTCGCCCRTATTGATTGTGCCTTTTGTATTTTTGCTGCTGTTCACAGTTGCATCCACATTTTAAGTGTATCTCCAAGCAGTGAAATAGCCATATTTTCTTTGAGCACAATCTGTATCATTTATATGATGTTAAAGCCAGCACAGTTGTGGTTTCATATACCTGTTTCATATACCGTAACTGCAGCATCCCTGGGCTTGTAGTGGATAAAGAGCCGGGTGCGACAGTCCTGGGAGTCGTGGCACTGGGTACCACGTTGCTGTGCCCGAGGAGGCAGCAGGTGTGGGTGGGATGACCTGGGAGGTGTGGGCCTGCACATCTGTTAAGTCCTCCAGAAAAAAGTCCTCTGTGGAAAAAATCCCAAGTGGAATATAAATAGACCTGAAGCAATGCAGCAGTGAGATGGATGCTGGTTTTACCTGCTGGTGATTTCATTTCATAAAATAACTGAATTGTGCAGCTGTTCTGCAGGACTCGAGCATGTTGTGGATTTGTGTCTCTTTGTAAAACCAGTCAAGGAAGGACTGGCTGCCCCAGAGCTCCACGGCAGAGACAGCATCTTTGCCCCTTGCACTAACTTCTCTTCCTGGGATGCATTTCAGCCTTAATGAGACCTTCCTGGTTTTCTCTCCGTAGGTGATGTAGTGAGGTACAGGTGCCTTCCTGGCTTTACCTTGATTGGAAATGAAATCCTGACCTGCAAGCTGGGCACTCATCTCCAGTTCGAAGGACCTCCACCCACTTGTGAAGGTAATGCTTCAGGAGCTCAGCATGCCCACCACAGCATTCTTGTCCAGAGGCTCCTCAAAGCCATGGGTGACTTCTACAGGAAAGCAGCCAGCTGGGTGGAAGTTTCTCTTGTAAATATTTAGTCTTTGCTCTGAGATCTCAATAACGCAGAACAGCCAGGTAGGACTTCAGGAGGAGGGCGTCCTGCGCAACCTCAGTTCAAGTGACACTTTTAGGCCCTGTGAAATGTCAAGCCACCCTTCAGGACAGGATGGCCAAGGGGCATGGTGGGGACAAAGGAGAAGCAGGGTTTGGATCTGTGACACGCGGTTCCCGCGAGGCCAAGGAGCCCCCATCCCAACGTCCTTCCCTGGCAGGGAGACATCTCCTCTCTCACAGCTTGCCAGTGATACAGGACAGCCAAAGTGAGGAAGAAGGGGTTCCTCCAGGGAGGCCAGCCCACCAGGAGCAGCTTCTCTATCAGTGCTGCAGAACATATTTGATGGAAGAAAAACAATTGCCTCAAGCGTGGTGCGTTGTCTACCTGGTTGCTGCTCAGGAGGGATCTCAGAGATGTTTCCATGCTACCATGTTGCCCTATTTATCTTCTGGATTCCTACTGGTCCTTTTGCTCACTCCAACTGTGATTATTTCGTCATTTTCATTCCTTCCTATCTGACCATTTTCACCATATAATGGGATATTTTTCTATAGCTTTAGTCTTTTTGAAATAGCATGAACTGAAGGAGAAAAAGGGAGGTCATTCAATTATTTACTGATGGTTGTTAGCCTGGGGGTAAAGAGACTGCTTAAATTACGTCTGGCCACCAATTTATAGAGGTCAAAAAATCACTGATGGCATTAAGGATTGGGAAAGAGTTCTTTCTGGATAGTTCTGGCTGGTTTCTATTAATACAAGTAGAGCATTTGCACTGGTTTTAGAGATAATAACGGATAAATAACATTCCCTTTGATGCTTTTTGCTCATTTTCTGTGTTAGCATCTTTTTCTGGGGTGTTGTCTCTGGCCTTTTCTTTAGTGCTTTCAGCTGGATTGAGTATGCCCAGAAGCTGAGTGGGATCTAGTGATCAGATCAAGGAATCGAAGCTTTTAGGTCCTGGTTAACAACCACATGGCTGACTTGGGAGAAGCTGGTAGTCCCCTGCTGTGATTTACCCACAGTTAATGAAGTTTCTAGGTTTTTCAGAGAGTGCTTTAGAACTTGAGAACAGTTGCTCGTTTGCAGTGCCCTTGATTCTGAAAGCCACCTCCTCATAAAACTGAAATGATACAAAGGTGGTTGAACCAAATTGTTCATATTGTTGCTTTTTTTTCCTCCTTGTTAGAATTTGACAATTGCTCACATTGTGGAAATGCAATGTGCTTCATTTGGAGCCCAAGTCAGGATTGTAGGCTTCTCTTTGGAACCCCAAGGATCTAGGTGTCTGGTGAAATAAGCAGATGGGAGCTATGCCCTTGATCTCACTGATCCAGATAGACCYTCTTGGCCATGGTGGCCTGTGCTTTCTTCCTTCCTCTGCAGGAAGGGAAGATCCATAAGATTCACTTTCTGTTGTTTTTCCTTCACATTCCCTGTAGTGCACTGCCCCATGAATGAGGTGATGACAGACTCCACCGGTGTGATCCTCAGCCAGAGCTTCGTGGGAAGTTACCCTCATTTCCAGACCTGTTCATGGGTGGTGAAAGTGGAGCCTGGGTATAACGTCTCTCTCACCATTGAGTACTTCCTGAGTGAGAAACAATATGATGAGTTTGAAATCTTTGATGGTAAGAGAGTCACTAAGTTGTTTTGTTTAAAAACTGAGGGAGGAAAGAGGGGAAAACATTTAGCAGTGCTGTTGGTTGTTCATCTGTGAGTTCCCAGAGCATGGAGGGGAGAGCTTTTCACCAATTCAACTATAATCTGCCAGACTGAAAGAAAGCTCCTCCTAAGACTCATTGATTTTCTCAATAATAAGGCAGCATCAATGATCTGATTTTTTTGATGACTCACAAGTATTATTCCAGGGGGAAGGAGGTAGCGAGCTGCTGGAAGACTTGTGGCAGATGTTGCTGGGAGGGGATGAGTTGAGGTGGAGCTTTCATCCTTGAGGCCCATATAAATCACGTTCTCTAGGCCCGTGAGTTCTCATGAACTAAGGTATCTGTCAGTATTCACGGTGATTTGTAACCAAGTGCAGAATGCAGGTGTTCTGCTGATGCTCCTGAGGTTGCGCATTGTGACCTGATCTTGAAGTCATTCTTCCTGAAGCAAAGTCCTGGCCTGAGAGTGATCAATAGGACTTTATTTGCAGTGGGTTTCCTAGGAGCCCAGTGCCTGCAAGAAGACTCCTCTTCACAAAAGGAAACCAGAGCATGAACTGTCATTCTTGGGCTCACTTTACAGTGGAAACTCATAGACTACAGTTCCAAAATATGCCTATTCCTTCAGCAAAAACACATTCTGGCACAAAAAGCCCAAGAGTGACTGTTGCTCTGTGTTATCCCTGCTTTTCACTTGTCCATCCTTTCTTGAAGGTCCCTCTGGCCAGAGTCCCCTGCTCCTGTCACTGAGTGGGAACTACTCCGCTCCTCTGACTGTTACCAGCAGCGGGAACAAAGTCTATCTCCGCTGGTCTTCTGATCATGCATACAACAGAAAAGGCTTCAAAATCCGTTATTTTGGTAAGTACACAGCAGATATCAGAGGCCTCCACCAAGATCAGGGCCATCTCTTCAGCTAAGACTTGCCGTGAAATCGTTACAGAGGGACATGGCCCATCTGTGTCACGAGAAGGTGCCACCGAAGCGCCCCAAGCTGGCCTCATTCTGAGGTCTCCGCAACAACTGCCAAGGCTTGGGAAAAGAGCTTCGTTTCCAGCAGAAAACTTGAAGCTTTGACTGGGTTTCCTTGGCCAGCATCGGGAATCAGAACCAGAATAGCTTCAGCCACAGACAGTTGGGCTCTGGATGAAAGAAACCCTTCACTGTGCAGGCCATGATGCCTGCACAGCTGAAGGAGACCTCCTCTAAGACTGTCTGAGCAGCCTGGGTTTTTGCAAGCTGTTGGCTTATGACTGAAGTATTGATTAGTCAGTTTATTCCAGCTTCAGGTCTTCAGAAAGTGCTCTGCTCACTGTAATTCGCAGTGAAGATTGCTCTGTTCCTAAATTATTGTGTCCTTGCAATGATGAGACCCAATGGAGATGCTCAGTGATTAATGTTGTGCAACGTAAAAAATTGTGGAAGAAGCTGCCGGGTGCATGAGACGCAGCTTGCACGTGGCGTGTTGTGCTGCCACCCTCGTGGAGAGCTCTTTAAAGCACATGCTGCTCCTGGGCACGCTCTCCGCTGCTGTCAGAGCAGTGTGACCCTCTCCGTCCTAATGAAGTCATAGCTGCTTATTCAGCAAAAACGAATTACTGGATTCTGAATGTTTGCTAAGAATTCTTTAAAATGAGTTACGATTTGTAATAGAACTTAGCAAATCTTCAATTAAGGGAAGTTATAAAGTTGGGTAGAGAACTTGCTTGCAAGTCATTTAATAAATAAGTAATGACATTGTTCAGTAAATGAATTAAGGAATATTTAATTACCAGAGATTACTCGTAATTTCTAAAGCTGAGGGAAACTTGGAGGACAGTCCTGCGTTCTTTCCCCTGTTGACTTTGTAATTATCCATTGCAAGTTCTCAATTACCTGTACAGCCTTAGGTTATGGAAAACACTATGTAATTCCTGACCTGAAGGCAAACTTGTCTTGTTGCAGCCCATCCAGTCCCTTGGACAGGTGAAGCGAGTTACTCATTTTCCTGTGTCTTTTTCTGCAGCTCCTTACTGCAGCCTGCCGCAGCCCCCAGCACACGGACTGATTCTCAGCCACACGGGTCTGCASCCTGGCAGCACCGTCCGATTTGGCTGTGACACCGGCTACCGCCTCGCTGGCCACAGTGCTGCCACCTGCTCCCAGCACCCTCAAGGCTATTTCCACTGGAACGAAGCAATCCCACTGTGCCAAGGTGAGCAGGAGCCAAACGTGTCCTTAATGCCAACACCTTAATACCAATGATAATATCCTTGGGAGCACATGGGGTGAAGGGGGCGGGGGGTCTGTCCTGGGTAGAGAGAGAGTGCCCATCTCTGCAGGACCTTCCCTGGCAGATCCTGCAGATCCCAATGAAGCACAAGAGGAGCTGTTGTCCAGAGGAATCCAGCGAGGCCGTGAGCSCCGTGAGTCCTCCTGGTCCCTTGGAAGGACCTTCCTCTGGCTTTTTCAGAAGCATCTGTAGCTCTGCATGTCTTAGTGGGGGATGAGAAATTTCTTGAGGTTCAGATGGTGCTCAGTTTCTGTGGACTTTGCGTAAGATCTGAACATGTGGTTGTTCTTTACGCATCTCATTAGCTGTAATTGTTATGACATTTTATATTTAGCACATGGCTCTTTCCAGGTGTGGAAGAGAGGGGAGGACAGGACAGCCTGCCCTAAGACAGGGCTTCACTTTGAGGATATTCTATCTCACTATATTTCTTGATTACACTTTTTTTTTTTCCAGTCCAACAATCACCTGTTTCTTTGTGTTGGTCAAATGCCCATCTTTATTCTGATGAAGACTTTCAGTGTCTTTGAACGTTCATCGGTGCTCCAAGGAGATCGAGCAGTGGGAATTAATACTGCATCGACTTCCCTGGAAAGTATCCAGAGAACGAGAACAGASACAGCCTAGGCAAGCTCTTACTGCCCTCTCTGCATTGCCCTGCCCAAGCTTTAMGGAATAGCAGGGTTATGTAGTGCAAGAGTTACCAAGAGCCTCAGTGCCTGCGCTGCTGGCRAGTGGCCAGACCGCATCCTGACGGGGGAATATCCCCCCGCAGCCTTGGGAGCTTCTCCTGCTCTCTGCTTCCGTGTATTTGCAGCGGGAATCTCCGCCTGCCCTGCTTACCAAGTGCCTGGTAAGGGAGCAGCGGGTGGGCGATGCGCGGTGGAGCAGCTCCCTCGTCTGGCCTCGCYGCGCTGGCAGCCCGGGCTGCCTGCTCTGCGCCCACCTCGGACACGTACAGTCCAGCACATCTCTCTTCCTGCATTGCTCTCCGAGCCAACTGGCGTCCTTTTGCTTTGGGCTGCACTCAATTGCTCATCCTTCCCCGTGGCCAGGACTACATGGCAGAGATTTGGGAATTTGACCCGCAGCATGAGATAAATCACTTGCACAAGCAGCACTGTCAGGAGGAGCGGAGCCGGGATCTCATAAACCCACAGTTTCATTAGCAAATGCCATTCCCATAGCTCYGGTCTTCCAGCACCAAACCCACCTTCCCATTCCTGATCCCCTTCAAATAATGTTTACTAGGTGCTCAGTCCTAGCTGACATTTATGGGAGCAGCAGCAACTATTCTACAGGGAACAATCTTGCCTTGGCACAACGGGGGAGARCACGAGATGATCTAATGTGCCTTTTCTGTCGCCACTGCCTATTTTTAAGCTGCTTTGTTTTTGGAATCCCAGCTGCACATTTGCTTTTGTGTAGCCTGTCTTTTCCTAGCACACTTTCTTCCTGCGTACAGAGTTCCCATAACAGTGGCCTTTGTCCCTGGATCGGACACTTGGTGGGTCTGTCCTGGCCAGATAGTTTCCTTTCCCCTGAAACGACTTCATGCTTCCATCACCTCCACTTCCCCTGCAGTGTCTCACCCATAGGTGAGGTACTATTTAGAGCAGATGACAAAGTTTGGGGTTTTTTTTAACCAGAGCCTGTGTGGTGCTGCAGGCAGCGCTCCCAGTTAGCTCTGATTCCTCTTCATGCTTCAGTCTGACCATCTGCAGGTGAAGAGAATAATGTTTTTATTAGCATTTTTTGGTGGCTTAACGAACTTTTTAGTTAACTGCATCTGGCTTGGATGATCTGGATTATTGCTTCATAACTGGATTATTGCTAACTCTCGTCTGTGTCAGGGCACATGATCCATTTCCATTGCACAAGGGTTTAGGCCATGGAAAGTCTCCAGATAATCAACAGAAGCACTTGGCAGGGGTGCAGCGGAGCTTGCCGGGAAGGAGAGTTTGCTGGCATTAAGTACGTAGCAGATTGCACCTAAACCTCGGAGGCTCGGAGCAGAAGCCTAGTCTGTGTTCATAGGAGGTGTCCCGACCTGTTGGGGCCTCATGGAGATGGTGGCAGGGAATATGCTCAGGCCATACAGGCTGAGCTCTCTGCATCCCAGGAAAGGCTGGGCTTGTCCTCAAGGGCATGTGGGAAGGAGCTTGTTTTCTTGTTGTCCTTATCTCAGGAGCTTGGTGACTTCCTGCTTTCTCACGTGGACTCGGAGCCCAGCTCAGAGCAGTGGAGCTTCCTCAGCAACACCCTGCACCCAGGGGCCCTGTGTCCTCCTTCAGCGTAGGCTTGAGGACCACTCTCTGTCTCTGCTCCCTCTTCCCTGCTCCCAGGAGCAGGAGAGAACAGAGAGAAGGAGGCTCGGTTGGGAAGCAGAGGAGGGATCCAGCTTTCTTACTTTGCCCCCTCATTGGATTTAGCATCAAAGAATCAGTAGCAGCAGGTTGCAGAGTGGCAGGGGAAGGGTAGGACTGCCTTCCTGTTGCCTCCGAATGGAATTGGTATTCAGCATGCTTGTTTGTCTAGACACCCAGCCTTGTGGAGAGATCCGCCTGGCTCCTCCGCTCGATGAAATGACATACGTGTGATTATCATTTCAGCCGGGGATGTGCCCGATCGTGCTAATAGGAGCCTGCTGAATTACTCACACCTATTAGCACCCGCAGCCTCTGCCAGGGCTACAGAACTGCTCCAGGATGGGCTCGGGCAGCAGCAATGGGATAAAAACACCTCAGACCTGCAGTGAGAGGAGGCTCCACTGGTTGTGCTCAGGCTGTTGTCTCCTTTCAACACTCACTGAGGCCCATGGCACCAGCAACTTCCYGGGGTAGCTCCTTTTCTCACCCTAGCCTGTGTGTGGAAGGAGTGATGGGCAGGTGACCTGCAGCTCATGCATCGGACGTGCAGGGGCATCTCTGCCTGTTCCACCAAGGAATTAATTTCCCTCGAAGTATTTCAAAAAATGCAGATAACCATTTGGATTCGGTATTGACCCCAAGATCAGTGGTTGCCAACGGGTTCTGTTCATTTGGGTGCTCTGCAAGTCTCTGCCCTGCTGCTGGTCTCGCAGTGACAGTGTCACACGTCCCAGGCTGTCCCTGCCCGAACTGCGGCTCTGCAGTCCAGGGAGATGGGCTTGTCCCAGAGGCAAAACTTGGAGAGGGATGGCAACCCAGTCGTGACTTTTGGAGGTAAGAATGGGTTTGGTTTCCTGGCTCTTATGCTAACAGGATGAAAAAACATGCTTGAGTGTCAGATTCCAGTGATATTTTGTCCAGTGTTGGCAGGACTTGCAGCCTTCCAGTGAACTGTCCGGGTCTGCCTGCATCTAGCAGGGGCTCCCGTTTGGCGTCCGGGGACCCAGCCGTGCCCGCCTGGCAGTGCCGCTCTGGCCGTTGGCTCTCGCGGGCACCTCTGCGGTGCTGCCGTCCTGAGCAGCCACTTGGCACCCGGCCTGTTTAACCAGTTTATCAGGGGAGATTTATCACTTTATCAGAGGAGATTCCCCCTGAATCTCCCCTCTTACCTGCTCATCCATAATGCTAAATTTAGCCTTCCTTCTGCCACAACATAATTATACAGTTTGCTGCCTTATGTAACGCAGAAGTGCTGCTGGGGAATGTTTTTAGATTGCTGCTGCTGCGRGATGTAAATACGAAGCATTATTGCTGTTTCTTTATCTCGGTGTGAAAACCTTTGAATACTGAGCTGATACAGTTTGTATTATAGATATTTAGAAATTATGAGCCAGCGTCTCTTGCAGTAGGAATTGGTATTCACTATTGGCTTTGTTCTTGCCGTGCTGATGGATATGAGCTGCAAATCTGATCCCATCTGTGAACGCRAGGATTCATTGCGGCACGTGGAGATCAGTAGGGTGCTGGAGCTTTTCTAAACAGCAGAGCTTGGGATCTGGGGTTTTGACTTACCGCAGATCTGTGATAAAATTGGAAGCTGATCTTGATTTTTCTCACTGTTTTTTTTTTCTGTCGTTCTTTCCCAGCTGTCTCCTGCGGAGTCCCCCGAGCCCCGAAGAACGGCGTCGTCTTTGGCAAGGAGTACACGGTGGGCACCAAGGCCGTGTACAGCTGCCACCAGGGCTTCCACCTGCAGCCGGGCGAGGAGCCCACGGCCGAGTGTCTCCCCACGGGGCACTGGAGCAACGGCAACGAGCCCCCTCACTGCGTCGGTGAGCGCCCACTGCCCGCGCGGGGATCCCGGCGGGAACGTCCCCCAGCTCTACGGCCGGCAGCTTGGCCACATAGGTGGAATATTCCGGGCACCAGGTTTCAAATCTGGCCTCACTCATAGCACCCTGATTTCCCACCTGTGAAATGGGGGTGCTAATACGGGTCCCCTTCTTCAGAAGCCATCACACTTGCTGCAATGTCCAGACGCCCTGTGGTCACATCTCCTATTAACTCGCGTGTGTCTTGTTTCTTCTCCCTGATTCGCCCCGTTTGGTGTCCAGCTGTCACCTGTCCCGATATCAGCAGCATTGCAGTGGAGCACGGGCGGTGGCGCCTCACCTACGAGATCCAGTACCACTACAACGCCCAGCTCATGCTCATCTGCGACCCCGGCTACTACTACACGGGCCAGCGGGTCATAAGGTGCCAAGCCAACGGCAAGTGGAGCATTGGCGAACCCATGCCAACCTGCAAAAGTAAGAGCAAAGCAGCCCAGAGCAGCGGTCTGGGGGCTGCACTTTCTGCTCTCCTTTGGGCATGCATGCGAGCGCTCTYCCTGCATGCTAAAGCACTGCAGCCTGCAGCAGCCAAGAGCTGTGCTGGTAGGAGTTTGGATGAAGGGAGAGGTCGTATGTTGATCTGGTTCTTGGTTTAGTCTAAACAGTTCTGCAAGAGCTCGGGCACATTCACTCATCTGTTGTTGTCAGGTCCCAGCAGCTTAGCTGTCACTGGTGCCAGCTGCTCTGAAGTTTGCTTTGAAGAAATAAAAAATTCCAATTTAAAACCCAACCTCTTCTGATCCAATTCAAACGCCAAGTTTACGGGGGTGATGGTGTCACCTGTAAATCCAGAGCGCTCTTGGCAAACAAGGTGCTCTGATGGCGCTGCTGTGCTTTGGATCTTTCCTTTTGTCAAACATGGGGTGGTTTCCCTCTGAGGGCAGCGAGAGATGGAAAAATTTCTCCTTCAGAATGGCAACTCTCCCTTCCCTTCCCTCCTGGCTGCCTTTGTTTCTAGAGATGCCACTGCTGACTTCAGTGACAGATGTAGTTTTACCCCGCTAGCTCTGCAGCCAGTTCTGGGAGCTTGAGCCTGACCCCATTTTATTTCTTCAGCGTTATTGCCTCCTAAATTCAAATGACAGCAACTTGGCAATGCACTAAGGTCAGAAAAAGCCGGCATGAGTCTCTGAATTCTTGCTGAGCTTGAAAGCTCCAGAGGCTTTGCAGATCTTAAGGTAGATTAAATAAAAGAGCTGGACGTGGTGCCTGGGAGCTCTGTTTGTAAGGGCTGCTGAGCAACCTGCCGCTGCCTCCTGCAGCTGGGGGTGCCTGGATCCCTGGGGTCTCAGCTGGGGTCTTCTCTGAGGCTTCAGATCCGTCCTGGAGTCACTGTGAGAGAATAAGCACAGAAGTGGCACCGTTGTCACTTTCTTATCTGAAAGCACCCTGTAATTTGGTGCCATTTTATAGCTTTTCTGTAAGTTGGTCTTCCTGGTTGTATCAGTTAATGGGTTAATAATAGAAATTTTCTTGTGTATAGAAATTCCTTCCTAGCCAAGTCTTATCTTTAGTACTTCCTCCATGTCCTGAAGTATGAATATTAATAGCAGTTAGGTTTGTCACCTCGTGTAATATGACTGTGAGTAGTTGTTATTGTCTGCGTAGCTATTAAATAATCTTTTCTACTCATTTCTGACTTAAGTAATAACTCGCAAGGAGTTTCATTGACTACATTTCATTTTAAAAAAATGAAGCTCCATGCCTGTTCACTCCTGCTGTACTTTGGGATCTCTTCCAGTTATCTCTTGCGGAGAGCTGCCAACTCCGCCCAGTGGGAACAAGATTGGCACGTTGACCAGCTATGGTGCCACAGCCATCTTCTCGTGCAACACTGGCTACACCCTGGTAGGGTCCCGGGTGCGGGAGTGCATGGCGAATGGACTTTGGAGTGGAGCAGAGGTGAAATGTCTGGGTAAGTGCTGGGGAGGAATTTCAGGAGGGAATAGCAGATTTAGGTCCTTCAAGAAATTCAAGAAAGAACAAAGGCAAGAGCTTGGTGCTACTGAAATCGGTGTTGGAGTAGATTGAAAGAGTGATTCTTTTCTCTTCAGTAGAAGTGAGGCGTTTTGAGATTGGCAAGGAAAGCTTTAAAAAACGCTACGTTGTTTTTATTGCGGCTGTGCTTTTATTTATTACTGCAGAGATTCACACTCACATCCCTGCAGACCCTTCGGGAGGAGCAGTCACAAACCCTCAGTGATGCCTCTTGTCTCCCTCCTGCAGCGGGGCACTGCGGGGTGCCCAGCCCCATCGTCAACGGGCTCATCAACGGTGAGAACTACAACTACCGGGGCAGCGTGGTGTATCAGTGCAACCCCGGCTTCCGCCTCATCGGCATGTCTGTGAGGATCTGCCAGCAGGACCACCGCTGGTCTGGAAAGACTCCTGTCTGTGTGCGTAAGTATGTTGTCGGATTTCTTTAGCCCCCGTTATGGTTGGGAGACAGGAGCACCTACAGAGCTCGCTCGTCTAGGAGTTCAGAGGTTCCTAAGAGGGGAAGAGTCCTGTAAGCAGGAAGAGCTGGATCCCGGGGACAGATGATCAGTCACCCCAGGTTTTCACCCAGCTAAGAAATGACTGTTCCAGGTRCTCCTCCTTGCCCCAGAAAGGTGGATGGAAAGAAAGCTTAGCTTTATTCTTAGTATCGTTGTCAGAAATACTTGCCGTCCAAATGGATGYTGGCCAGGTGGCAACCACAGCTCAGGTGGCCTTTGAGGTGGCCTTGAGCCGCTGCCCTCGCGGTGGGAAGTTGGTCCTTCCCCTTCAGCCTGGCGGGGAGCTGGTAGTTGCCGGTCCATACCAGGCAGCATCTCCATAGGTGAACGGCAGTTGCTGGCACTGGTGAAATCTGCTCAAAAGCCATTTGCAAAGGTAGAGAGGGGGAGGAATGCGGTCTGGCTTCCAGAGTGAATTGGAGATGACCTTGTTAATTCTCCGGGCCATCCGAAGAGGAGATGGATTCCAGCTGTCCTGCTGGGAACAAGTCTGGGCTGGCACGTTTCGTGGGCAAGCATCCACCACCTACACAGGAGCAGCCGGCAGGCATTTGTGTTCCCGTGTGCTCGAACGCTCTCGAGAGCACCTACGTGTGTCACCACGTGTGTCACACACGTAGGGTGCACACAGGTGCGTTGCCTGCACCCTGTGAGTGCTGCCGCCACGAGCATCCCATGGTTTGTGCAGGAGAAAGCGGAGGAGGCAGGAATGGCAGCGCTGCCACTTGGGCTGCTTTGCTGTTTCCCTCTGCTCTGTAATTTCCCCCTCTTTCTTAACTGATGCTTTTTATATGCTGAGTTTCTCTGGATAAGCCTGGTTGCAGTTGTAGTTTCTGAGGAGGGTCTAGTCAGATCCTAACACCCTTTTTATGAGGCTTATATTTGATGCCAGAGGAAATTCAGTCGCTCCCTTCCTGTGATTGACATTTACAAGTCACCTTGCACACCCCCTTCATTTTTCTTTYAGGTAAATAACCTAATTAAGTAAATCTCTGGAGTTCTAAGATGTTAGTAAGTTTAAACATCATCTTGCCTATAAAGAGGGCAGCCCGTGTATTTCCTATCATGGTTTTTCAGTTGTTTGCTTCCAGCCTCACCTACATGGATTATGGCTTTACATGCCAAGGCACAATATCAAAGCGAAATGTGAAGTAGGAAATGACCTTTAAGTTGCTGAATATGCAGATTCCAGCCTAAAAGTAAGAAACAGAGCCTAGCATTAAGGGTTACTGGTAGCTCCAAAAATCAGAAGCGTTCTCATCTCGGATTTTGCCTGAAACTTTTAGGARCATCAGAGTTACAGAAAGGCTGTTTCTGGTTCAAGCTGGAATTACTACAGTGTCTGAAGATGCTCCACAGAAAAACTTCYAGCCCATATTTACCAGTCAAATTCCATGCACGCTACCCTTGGCCCGGGAGGTCTTCCTAGTAGAGGTGCTGCTGCTGCCAGCCAGATGCCCAGAAATGCAGGGTTCCTTAAATGCCTGTTTTCCCGGAGTGACAGTTTTCCTCAGGAGGGCCAAAACCCATTTGGACAGAGCGGATGGGCCCTGCTCGGGAGCACGAGGGTTTCCTTGCTGCCCATCCGTCGCACATGGGGCTGCCTCGGGCTGCTTCCTGCAGCCTCCCAGTTGTCACAACTGAAAGCTTCTGTGGGCGCTCAGTAAAGGTGTTCATAAGTCGGCCTTGGAATTATTACAGAACATATCAGGCCTTACGTGTAACATGAATTTAATACCATTAAAGCAGAGCGCTGTTGTGCCCTGAAATTAGATACCTGGAGGCCGTATTGTTTCTGTAGGTGCTCAGGGCTCTCCATTATCACATAATAATTTCCTGCTGTCCTGATATTTTCTCTTTAAATATAAAAAACTGATAACAATTGCACGCGCTACATAAGCTGGTCCTTTTGATCCTTGCCAACCAGAGAGAGTCTCTTTTTTTTTTTCAGGAAAGAATACATCTCCTATTTCAAAAATGTGTATAATATTCAGGAGTGTCGTATTCAGGAATACCTCAGAGAATYGATGCTGTTTCCTGTAGTGCTAGAAAGCTGTCCTGCTTCATATTTTYAGACCTGTACCTGTCACCACCTTGCATCAGAGATAAATCCCTTTCCCAGTGGTATAGTCCAGTCCTGGCAGTCAAATCTGTTATGGATCTTTTATGGGAATTTCATCTTCCCCTTTAGCTTCCAGCTTTGCAGCTGTACAGCTAAACTGCTGGGCTTTTACTGATGGCCCATTACCCCGTTTCAGCATGACAGCACTCAATATTGCCTTGTCCTCAGCTGTCGGACACTGTCACATACCTTAAGYAGCCAGAAGATCCTCCCGGACTATCCTGCTGCTCCCTTTACAGAAGGGACTCTGTACTTTAAGATACCCTTGGAGACCCTGTGCTCTAAAGCAAAGTCTGGTCTTTACTCCTAGCAGAAGTCTCACGAAGGTCTTATCTGCCCTTCCAAACCCACCTGTGCTAAGGTGCCAGGAGCAGAGCCAGGCAAATCTGCCTTGGATCCCTGTGGTTCCTGCTGCTCCCTTCTTCCCGCACCATCCTTTGCCCTTGCAACTTCTTGGCCTGCAGCTGCCCTGGGGAGGTGTCCGGTGGCTCGAGCGCAGCCCGTTACCCCCTGCSCTCTGCTCTGCTGGGAGCTAACAGCCACAGTGAGCAGGACTATGCAAAAATCCTTGTTACAGAGTGCTAAGAACAAAGATTTTTCCTCAGAAATTTCTCAACCTTAAGGCAAGAAGGTTTAAGCATCGTAGAGCATGTATTAGAAAGCCATTTTTCTCATATATTTTTCTCYTTTAACTTCTCTCCAGGTGTAGCTTTGTAGTGTACTGAGCATGCATCTGACTTAAGCCAGGGAGGGGGAGAAAAACATGAGGTTTCATGGCTTTGTGTGCAACGCCCAGGGTAACACAAGGCAGCAGATTAATAGCGATAGCTGGTGTTTTGAAGAGGTGCACTGGGATTTTACAGTACAAGTCGATGGGATGCTGGCACACTGCTGCTTGGGAAGCGGTTCAGAGAACCTGTGATGCTCATAAGCTGAGCACAGTTACCATGTCCTAACGTGGTTCGGTGTTTCAACAGATCCAGTCACAGATGTCTGAAGTCAAGGTGGGTCTCAGGGTGGTTGTGGATTTCTTGATGGTCTCCTTCCATGGAAACATTTTCCAGTCAAGACAGACCGCTTTTTTCCAGGAAAAGAGGTAACATCTCCCATTTCTACTCGTAGCCATCACTTGCGGCCACCCCGGCAATCCCGCCAACGGCCTGACCCAAGGGAGTCAGTTCAACCTGAACGACGTGGCCAAGTTYGTGTGTAACACGGGCTACCGCCTGGAAGGAGCCTCCCAGTCCCAGTGCTTGGCCAACGGACAGTGGAGCAGCTCGCTGCCCGTCTGCCGCGGTGAGTTGTCCGCCTCGAGCCCTCGGCCACCGCTGCGGCCTGGAAGTGCCGGGCGCTGAGGAGGGCCTGAGGACCAGGAACCCTCGGCCACGTCACTCGCTGCAGGAGACTGTCCCTGCCTGCCATCTTCCCGCTCCATCCCTGGGAGCTGGGTATGGCCGGAGAGGCAGAGGAGGGGAATGCGAGTGTCAAGGGGAGCACAGAGCAAGCCTGGGGCWGGCTTGTGCTGCTCAATGAGGAGGGGAACACTGCACCAATTAATCCAAATAGGACTATCAATCTGTCTAATAGAACTATCTATCTAAGGCACCATCTCCATGCCTTCCTCATCCCTTACTCTGGGTTCCTGAAAAGCAGCCTGACACTCATAAAGTTGCATAAAATTATTGCAGTTCACCCACCAGGGTCAGACAAGTGGTGTTTGAACCCTGAGGGCCTATTTCAATGTCGAGTAATGTCTGTGATGTGCTTGTCATCCTGCCCAAAAGAGGTTTCCCCAAAGCTGTTAGAAAGCCTTGCCCAGCCCTACATCCTCCCAAGACCTTGAATTACCTGTTGTAGGTGGGAGGAGGAAAGAAAATACCAGGCCAGCCCCGTAGCAGGGGCCGCCGTGGTGACCCCAGGCCGGTTCACTCACGCAGACCTGGTGGCCCTTTCCRCGGTGCCCATCCTCCCCCCTCGCCACCCTACACCCCTTGGCATTAGCACGTGAATTGACTTCTCAGACTCCCTCCCTGCCGTGCACTCCCTTCCTCTGCATTCCCCTCATCCGCTGTCTCCCTCAGTCCTGCTTGTCTGCCRGGAAATCCGGTTCTCCCGAGCTTGCTAATGGAAGGCCCAGTCCTGCAACGGGGCCGGAGAGCAGGACACTGCTGTGAAGCCTTGTGCAAGAGCCTGCAGGATTGTCTCTGCTCTCTCTTTTTCCTTTTGTTTTTCTATTTCTACCTTAAAAAAAAAAAAAACACGAAAAAGAATAAAAAACAAACTGTGGAATAGGTGACTTGCTTCCCCCCCGCCCCTTTCCTGCTCTTTTTTACAGAATCCTTTGTTCTTTGTCACACCCTTTGTTTTGTTTTGTTTTGTCATCTGTTTGCAGTTGTAAACTGTACTGACCCTGGGCACCTGGAAAACAGCATCCGTCAAGTGCAGCCAAGCGGGCCTCACAGATTCAGCTTTGGAACAACTGTCTCATATCAGTGCAGCCACGGATATTACTTACTGGGGACCCATGTCCTTACGTGTCAGGGGGATGGCACTTGGGACCGGGCCCTCCCACAGTGTCTTTGTAAGTGCTTTAGATGAATACCTGCTTGCTCAGGGGGGTATTGCAAAGGCCCTGCTCCTCTAATGCACCCCAGGGTTTCATCCTGTGTAGCAGATATCAAGCAGTCAGAAATGTAAGTTGAGGTCAGGGGAGCTGTTCCAAAGCCCTGCTGCTTTTTCTGCTTTTGTCCTCCTCCCACACCTAGCCATGAACAGTCACTTTGGCACATTTTCCTTTGCCTTCCTTAGCAGCATGCCACCTTCTCACGTTCACAGTACCCTGCCAGGCCAGGGGGACGTGGCAAGTGATAAGTGTGCATTAAAGCAGCCCTGGGGGCTCCAAGGGAGTCGTTGCCTTTTAAAACCTAGGAGCTCGTTATCTCCAGCTCTTTCAGCTATTCAGCTAAGTAAACGTGATCTCCTTCCTTAAAACGTTGAGTTTTGGTTGATTTGGAGGATTTGTGGGCGTTCTCAAAGCCCTGGAAAATCAGGTCAGTTTTACAATCGCTTATCTGTAATCGTGGGCTTACTATTTCAAAACCTCTAAGAGAATTTGACACGTCTTTGTTTTCTGTGTGCTGAACCTAGGATGCGCATAGCGCTTTCCAAAGCCCTTGTCGCTTTAAAGTGTTTATAGCTGCGTATTTCAAACCAGAAGGCACTTTCTCCAATACAAGCCAGGAAGCTTTGTGCTAGACAATCTTGATTTCAAAATGTTGCCTAATGAGTGTTTTTGAGAAGGGAGTAAAAAAAGATTTGATAGCCTTGAGGTGGAGGGGGTGATTCAAGGAAAAGGAAATACACAGGAACAGAACCTAGTGCGTCAGAAGAAATTGTCTTCACACGGGGTGCATAAATSCTTTAAAAACCTCAGCACCGGTGCAGGTTTTTAAGCTTAGCTGTGTCTGCTGYGCTATCGGTTATTAAATTGTTAGTTACAGAGTGAGTTTAAATAGTAGCTCTCRAACCCATTTCTTTTGAGAGCCTCCTTGGCTTTAGTCACAGCTCCGTGCCGGTGTTATTTCAACGCCCACGTGCCCAAACATACACACGCTCTCCTTATTGCACCATACATCATGCGTGCCACCCAGTGTCAGGATCTGTATTTTTAGACGCTGGCAGAGGGAGCGTCTCCGTGGCGGAGCCGCGCAGTCCTTGCGCTGCGGATCCTCCTGCAACCCTCGTAGCCCCGTGAGCTGTCAGCGTATTTGTCAGCAGCCTCGCCGCCTCTGCTCCCATGCCTAAGCTAAAATAAACCAATTAATTCTTGTTAGCCGTGGTTTTAGTAGCGATGGTAGGGCGAGCGGTGCTTGCCAACTGCCAGATGAATTTCCCAAGGCAGGAGGTGCCATCCATCACCACAGGGGTTTGCAAGGACCCGCCTGGTGCCTGTCCCGGCCAGGGCTATGCGGTTGCACCAACCGAGGGAGACGCCGGGGCGCTTGGTGCGGCGCAGCCCGAGCCCCGGGCTGACGGCGGTGCCACCTCACCCACGCTCTCGTGTCTCCACAGTGGTGACCTGCGGCCACCCTGGCGCGCCGCCCCACGCGCAGGTCTCGGGGGACAAGCACACCGTGGGCTCCGTGGTGCGCTACAGCTGCCTGGGCAAGCGCACCCTGGTYGGCAACTCCACGCGCATGTGCCAGCTCGACGGGCGCTGGAGCGGCTCCCTGCCGCACTGCTCAGGTGAGCCGGGGCGCCCGGCGGGGAGTGAGGTGCCCTTGCAGCAGAGGACACGCGTGGGGCCTCTCACCGGCTGGCACGGGGCTGCACGAGGCACGGGGGAGCTGCTGGAACGGGTTTGCACGTCATTCACACCTCCACACCGAGCACTTGGGTCAAAGAGTGTAGTCCCCACTCACGTGCCAAAGTAAGGAATGCTGAAACATCCCCATGCTGAAACATCCCCATGCTGAGAACATCCCCACGAGCAAACGTGTCTCTGATGCAACAGCTATTATGAGATGCTCTCCAAGTCTTGCTGCATTCAGGGTGCTGGTGCCTTGCAGGAGAAGCAAAGACAGTAAAAAACCAGCAGGGTTTTGTGCAGAGCCCTCCCTGGGCCATCTTCTTCCTCTGCTCCTTGGAGAGTGTTGCGCAGACGGAATAAGTAGCTGGAGCAAAGCAGTTGGGACAAGTGTTAATTTTTAATTGTGCCAGTTAGATTTAGTAGCTGCACTTGACCAAGTTTAACCTCTGCTTTAAAAGGGAGGAAAGAAATGAGGTGGAGTTATCCTCACGTTTGATGTGTGTCTAGAGAGCAGAGTTCTTGATCTGTAGTCACTTGGAAAGGTTTTCTGCTCCAATTCATGCTCTTTCGCTGTGTGGCTTTACTGTCTCTCGTGCCATTTTGGGGGTGGATTTTTAGAAATACTGTTAGTCTGGCAAGTTCCAGCTGACATGGATCCTGTGGAATCCTGATTGCCTTCCTGGGGGCAGCTTTAGAGCGGTGCTGGTTGTGTTTGCTCCCTCCTGGATTCGGAGCCGAGTGAGTGCTCAGAGCTGTGATCCCCAGCCAAAGGTTGGGGAAGGGCTCTCCTATTTTACAGCAAACTCTGGAGCGAGGAAGAATGAAGCCTTTATTCTTATTCCTGTGCTTTACCTGTAGCAAGACCACACAAAATTAGCCAATATCCTGACTCCCTGTTGCCTCCTCTCATACTGCCCTGACTGGGGCCACGGCAGATGTTTCTCAAGGCCCTTTTTGCAACCCAGAGTGTGGAGGCTGAGGCTGAGATCATCTCCTGCCAAAGGTTCTCTGACATGTGGGAGATCGCTGCAGTGGGACAGAGGCTTTAGCAAGACGAAACAAAAGACTTTGGAAATAAATCATCACATGAAAGGAAAAGCAGGACCTGCAGTATTCTTCCACTCTTTATGAAAACAAATCTTTTCCCTGGAAGATGGATCCCTTTTCCTTAGGTGATGAATATGTTTGTTATATTTTCTATTACACCTAGCAGTGCAGGAGGCCCAGGAGCTGGGGACTCCTTGCTGCAGCTGCAGGAGTGCAGTTCCTCCCGGCTCGAGGGTGGATGTTTGCRCTGTTTCCACACAGCTCATTAGCAGAAAGTGCCAAGAAGCCGGTGGGAGCCCAAGCAAGGCGGCCGCTCCGCTCCTCGTGTCCCCAGGGTGTGCGCAGCTCCTACGGGCACGTGGTTCTCAGCTGGATCCCTTGCTGCTCCGCTCCAACGGCAGCAGTTCTGGCTCTRCACAAACAAGAGGCCTTGCTGAGGTGGCGGGGAGGAAGGATATCATCATCTCTGCTTGCAGGGAAACCAGCCACGTTGGCTGTTGCTGGCAAACGACCATCCTGGTGCCGGAGCAGCTGCCGCGGGCACCCGGTGCCATCTCCATCTCGAGATGTAGAAGCTCTGGCTGTGTTTCTCTGTTGGTTTGCAAGCAGCGTGCTTCCCAGGCAGGAGCTGTGCCACGGGGAATCTCCCTTCYGCGGGAAACCGGGCCCAGAGTTGCGTTGGTGGCGGCTCCTGCAGTGTTGCTCGCTGACGGTGTCCTGCTCTCTCCTGCCCAGGAGGCAGCCAGGGCGTGTGCGGGGACCCGGGCATCCCAGCACACGGCATCGGGCTGGGAGACGCCTTCGACGTGGACGGCACGGTGCGCTTCAGCTGCGAGCCGGGCTACACGCTCCGAGGGTCCTCCGAGAGGATCTGCCAGGCCAACGGCTCCTGGAGCGGCACGCAGCCCGAGTGCGAAGGTACCTTCCCCACCCTGCCAGGGCACCCTGGCTGCTCCCCGGCCACTCGCTTCCATCTGTCCCCCGAGTGTCCTCTCGTGGAGGGGGATGTGTCTTGGTCTGCACCACGTGTCCTGGTAGATGAGCAGGAATGGCCCTTTCTGGCTTCAGGTTGCTGGGTCCCCTACAGTTGAGTAATTAATAATTGCTTTGTAGAGGTCACRCACCAGAATGAGAGATTTCCAGAGCCTCAAACCTCTATTAAAGCCGGACCTGGCACATAAAACAGCCATTTACATTAAGCAGAAATGCAAAATGCAAATTAAATCTAGTAAGCATATTTTTTTCTATTAAGTACCAACACCAAAAAAAAATAGAAGAGCCTTATTTTTCTGTTTGAAAGAATAAAGCAAGACCCTGCATTCCAGCCAAGTAACACCCCCCCACCAGATCTTCTGAGCTGCACTGCTCACTGCTACTGGTTTATAAAAGTGTGTAAAATTCGATGGGGGAAGCTCAAAACGAGACAGGAAACCAGACGCAAGGAGACCTGGGCAAGTGCTTTCCTGCTGATTGGAAAGCCAAAAGCTCAGAGAGAGTTTATAGATGAATTGGAAATTTATTCTAAATTGATGGAGCTCTTGGTTGAAAAGACACTGAATTGTATTAATACACTCAAGGCTTTGTTTTTTTCATTCTGTTTTTCTTTTAGTAGAAAGGCTCTGTTAATTAAGCTCAGGATGCGTAACCCATCAGATTCCAAAGGTGTCAAAACACAGATCCCTGGCAGATATTTTTCTTGGTGCTTTATGACTAATGATAACGTTATGCCTATAACGTAGTCGTTCAGCGGTGAGTGCTGACGGGTCAGTACAGGAGCGCAGTTTGTGGGGACGCGCAGAGCTCTGCGTCGCTGCCCTTCACGTTAGGAGCAAGTCACAAGCGCAGTCCTGCTGTACCCTCCAGAGCGGGTGTTTATAGAGGCTGGAGGGGAAGGATTAATTCAGGGAGCGAATCCAGGGCAAAGGAAGCGGAGGGCTCATTGCCCAGGTGGGTTTGTGGCCCCTCGCAGCGCTGCTCGTGGTGCGAGCCGGGCAGCCTGGCCCCGCCGCCGTCCCTGCGGCTGCACAGCGAGCTCGGGGACCCTTCTGTGGTGGCTGAGCACCTGCAGCACACGGGGAAATCAGGATTGATTGGCTTGGCGGGACTGTACAACTGGGTCGAAATGAAGTTAATTGCAGAGACTCCTCTTGGGGTTCTCACTTCAGTGTTTTGTGTAGGTCAGGCTTTGTGGTCCCCAGGTTTCTAAAAAAAAAAAAATGACAGATTTCAGGTCTTGTTTGACTTTAATTTCCAGCAGGCTTTACAAGTGCTTGAACTCCRGGAAGCTGCCCACGAGCCCCCCGCACAGCCCCGCTCCGCACTGCAGAGCGGTCTGCTGGGCCGTCCCTCCTCCTCCTCTTCCTATGCCAAAGCCAGTTTGCTTTGGGGATATCAGGCATTTCACTTCTCCCACTGAAGACAAGGAGAATTATTTACCCAATTACTGCTCTCTTGCTTGATTGGATTCTAATTATGTTTAAATGATGACTTTTGAAGTTTGAACCTTTCATTCTTAAGCTTGCAGCTTTACATGTCTAGATTGTACAGATTGCAGCTGATACGCACTGAGATTAGACCGTGTTCATGAGCCTCCTGCTGCTCACAGAAGCAATATTTTGGGGTCATCTCTGTGTTTGGCCACATGCATAGGTGGAAGGGAGAGATAGCCGATGTATGAACAGGGCAGTGAAAGAGTAATTTAGAGCTTTTTCTGAGCTGATAGGATCTGGTTTTTATCCCAGCATCTCTTGGAAATGACACCTTGTATCACAGAGACGTTGACTGCATGAGAAATGTGTAACTAGAGAGCGCTGCGATGGATTCGGTGCCATGCGGCGTTCCTGAGCGTGCAGTCCGGAATGGTTATTAGTTTATTCCTGTCAAACAGATCTGCCTCCAACGGGCATGTCTGTTAGCAGGCTGTCAGCCAGCCACGYGGCAAGGAAGAGCGGGGCTGCTCTGCCCGTGGCACACGCTCCTTGCTTCCCTCCTGGGACTTAACGTCCCCGCCAGGGTTGTGCTGCGCGTGCAGGAGAAGGGATCCAGGACACCGGTGTGTGCACAAAGTGACGCTCCTGCAGGGAAGGCAGCGCGTTGCYGGGAGCCAGGAATTTCCTTGCCGGGGGAGCACATGGTGTCAGCCTTCCCTTGATTCATGTGATTTTCTGTCATGTCCTGTAATTTCCCAGTAAACGAGGGCTGGATGCAATTATTGCAGGTGCTTATTTTTTCGTGACAGGGCTTTGCGCACCATTTTTGGTGCTCCTTCAGGCTGATGCCCTCTTACTGCTGTGGTGCCGAGGTAGGACAGACATAAAACATGGGTGCTGACAAACCTGTAATTGCATTTACCCAGTGCTTTCCCACCGGAGGCAGCGGGTGAGGGAGCTCCCTTGCTGCTCCCCTTCCTCTGTAGCCTGCAGAGCTTTGGCTTCCTGCATGGGCAGGAGGGATCCAGCCCCCAAACACCTTGGAGATGGAGGGACACCAGGCTTGGCACCTCCTGCTTTACAGAAGGGTAGAAACAGGGCTGGAATAGAGCTAGAGTAGTGTGTGCATTGCTAGCTGCGATGTCCTGTCTGGACCTGAGCATCTTTGGGGTATAAAGCTGGTTCTTCCTTCAGCTGGGGCCTTTGACACAGCAAATTTTGACCAAAATTGCCTGGTGTGATGGAGTAGGCTTTGCAGCAAAGCTTATCTCTATTGAGAGTTGTCAACTGATGGATGAAAACCTTACTTTTAATTAACGTTGCCATTTTGCTTTCCAGTTATATCCTGCGGAAACCCAGGAACCCCCAGCAACGCAAGGGTGATATTTAACGACGGCTTGGTTTTCTCCAGCTCCATTATCTACCAGTGCCGGGAAGGCTATTACTCCACAGGGGTGCTGAGCAGGCACTGCACCGTGAACGGCACGTGGACCGGGAGCACGCCGGAGTGCACGGGTGAGCGCGGGGCGGCTGCGAACGCGCCAGCACCGCAGCTCAGCGGCCTCGTGTGGGTGCAAACAGGCGGCCTGCGGTCTCTACACTCCCTAATGGAAAGCTCTTGCTTTGGATTTGGTTCGTTTTGTTTGTCTGGTTGAGTAAAGGGCCCTCTCCTCAGCTCCTGAGCAGTGCCAGGCTCTTGGGCTGTGCTGAACGGGAGTGTTGCTGCCCGGAGCATTCGGTGCCAGCAGCCCAAATGTGTACGAGCCCAGCCGCGAATGTGCCACATTTCTTCATGGCCCAGACCTGCTGCTGCCAGCCACGTGCAGCGTGGCAAACGTGCTCTTGCATAAGAGACACTAACTAGGCTAAGGGGAGGAGGAGCAGCCATGTGCCAGCTACGCCAGACCTAGCCYAGATTTGACCCAGGTGTTCTTTAATGTTTAATGTATGTTAATACTTCTTGTAAGGTCTTAATGTGCCRTTAACATCCGTGTTCCCTTCCCTGGATAGAGCAAAGCTTTCTCTGTGCACTGCAGCCCTTCCTGCTCCTGCTGGCACAGCCCTCCAGCCTCTCTGTGCTAAAGGCTCCCTTTTCTGCAATTAGGGCAGTAGTGCTCCCCAGAAAACACTGGGGGGACCATCAGGGGTTGCAGTTACTGCAGATTCAGGACCATGAGACAAGGAATGGTCAGAAATGCGTATTTATTCTGCTTTGGCAGTGATCAACTGTGGCGACCCCGGTGTGCCAGCCAACGGCATCAGGCTGGGCAGCGACTTCACGTACAACAAGACGGTGGTGTTCCAGTGCACGCCTGGCTACATGATGGAGTCGGACAGGGCCTCCTCTCTGGCTTGCACGAAAGACCGAACCTGGAACGGCACCAAACCTGCCTGCAAAGGTGAGACCGGTTGCTATAAATAGCCGAGGATGTAAGTTTTAGAGGCCGCAAACTTTCTGCAACTTGTGACAGGGTAATAGGCTGTTAAGAGAAACTACTGCCAAGTGCCTGGAGCCCACCTGTGAGTTTGTCAGTCCTATCATTCAATATGTACCCTGTGTTTATGGCACTTAGGCAATTTTTTCAACATAGCATGAACGCCTTGCCATCTTTAGGTGTATCAATCATCGCAACATGCCTGGGAGGGAGAGAATTGCTATTATCCCTCCAGTAGAGAGGGAAAAGTGAAGCACAGAGAGCTAAGTGACTTATTCGTCACAGAAACTCAGGTCAGGCCCAAATGAAGTGCACTGTTTTGCAGGCACGCACTTTTTCAGCATTATCTAGAAGTTTGAAAAATGCATCTTCCAACTCCTTTCCTTATTTCTTTATTCTCAGATTGCCTCTGTAGTTTGAAGATAGGAAAGAGAAATAATAGAACAGTTGCAGGACAGGCTGGATCTTTCCTGCCAGTGTTTTACTCATCCACCGAGTGTAGATAAGGCTTGTAGCAGAATCTGTTTACTTTGCCTGTTGCAATCTGGAAAATATACCTGTCAGAATGCTGATAGAAATGCAGACCATGGGAAGACTTCCAAATACCCTCCAGTTCTTTCAGAGGCTGAAAAGAACAATTCTTCTGCTCCTTTTTCACTCTCACCACTGAGCTAATGTTGCAGGAATCCTACAGAAGGTGACCAGGTCTCATTCGGAAGCCAGGCTAATTTAAATGGGCTTAGTGTCTTTCCCAGTGTTCCCCTGAGCTAGAAAGCAAAGCACTGCAAAAATGTCATATTAAAATGCCCCAGAGCAGATGAAATACAGACTAGTTGTTGATTTGACTGCTTATCCCAAACTCAGCCAGGCTGTCCAGAATCTATGAATCTTTCATCCTTGATGAGTTTTCATACTAAGTCAGGTTTCGTTCTTAACTTGCCTTGGAAACGGATACAGACTCAGAAATCTGACTTGGAGATGTGGGATTTGGTTAACTCCAAACTTCAAAGTAAAATCCTGTGGTTTACAACACAGCTGGAAAAGTTTTCACGGACCCTTTACTACCCCAATCCTAAGAGATAGTCTCTGAGAGCAGACTATAACTTTGATCCTACATGAATTTCCTTGTTAACGGAAAGAACTATGCATAGAAGAAGTTGCGAGGGCTCATTGTGCTTCTGTTTTTTGCTCAGCTATCATCTGTAAATCCCCCCAAGCCATTCCCAATGGGAAAGTCGTAGGCTCGGATTTCAGCTGGGGGGCCAGCGTGAGCTATGCGTGCTTGGAAGGATACCAGCTTTCCCTGCCCGCCATCCTCACCTGCGAAGGCAACGGCACTTGGAGCGGAGAAATCCCACAGTGCTTCCGTGAGTAGACAGCCCTGCAGTGCCTAAAGTCTGCTGAGAGCAGGGCTCTTAAAACTACCAACAGCCTTAGAGGAGATATTTGGAGGAGGACACTCTGTTCTTGCAGCAGAGGGGATATTTTAGGGCTGTTTTCAGAGGGCAGAGCTTTGCCTGGGTGGAACTTGTCGGCTTGATATAATAGCTAATACAAAAAATTAGTTAAATGCCTCATAATAATAAAGCCAGATGTAAGTTCTTTTCTTGGCTGAGTAGCTGGCAGCTGCACAATAGCCATTTTCATATTAAATCATAGAAAGCCCTGACTGGGTTCCTTACACCTTTCCCTAGATCTTATATAATTAGTGGGCTTTCTTTGTGACACAGAACATAGCAATTTGACATGGCACAATTAGAGGTACATTTTAAAGCTAAGCATATCGTTATTAAAAAAAAAAAAAAAAAAGAAAAAGAAAGGGAAAAAACAGTGGAGAAAGGGGAAGTTAATTAACAGCAATTGACAGAAATGCAAAATTGCAAGGAAAGCAGCTAACAAAACCTATCACTAGTAATTTCCTAAGCATCCGCAGAGCTTTATGGCAAGGAGTGGTCAAGTGGGGGGCATTAGCAGACCCACCTTTAGCTTATTGCTGCTTGCTGTAGAGGCGCCCTGTCACAACCCTCTGGTCTCTCTGCTGTTCCAGCTGTGTTCTGCGGCGATCCCGGGATACCAGCGCAGGGCAGGAGGGAAGACAGAGGCTTCACGTACCGCTCCTCCGTGTCCTTCTCCTGCCTCGCCCCACTCGTGCTGGTGGGCTCAGCCC
The DNA here is from genome assembly GCF_003342845.1 of Nothoprocta perdicaria. Lineage (NCBI taxonomy): Eukaryota > Metazoa > Chordata > Aves > Tinamiformes > Tinamidae > Nothoprocta > Nothoprocta perdicaria. The sequence goes on from NW_020455566.1 coordinate 2,546,422, forward strand.
GGCGCTTCTGTCAGTCCGACGGGACGTGGAGCGGCACCCAGCCCAGCTGCATAGGTGAGAGGAGACCCCTCTGTCTCGCAGGTGGAGGCGAGGAGCTTGGGCTTGGCATTTTGCTTTTCCCTTTCCTGCAAACTCGTTTTTCTGGCCCATGTTTAATAAATTAGCATTTTCTGTTTTTGTGAAAACAGGAGTATTTTCCATTTACAAAGGATGATGCTTTTGCTGACTGCATTAGCAGGTGCCTAGCTCCCCCGCCTTATTCTCTCCCCCGCTGCCAGTGGTGGTCAATACATCATCCATCCCAGGAAGACAGTCTTCTCCCATCAAAAGGCTGCTGTTCTGCTCCCAGAAACCTCGCCAAAGAACAATCTACCTAAAGAGTGTGTGTTGCTGCTTGTGTGTTCTCTGAATTGTATCCAGAACAGCAGAAGAGCAACACCTAGAAGTATCAGAAGTATCAAGGTGCTGTATACAGAGAACTAAAGCCTAAAAATTGCTTTACGCTTCTGCAGTGTGGAGATCAAGATTAACATTTCCACACTTTCCTCGTGTGCCTGTTTTCTGGGGCTTCCAAAACCCTCTGAAATCACAGGGTGGCCTATAATCATAATTAGTCACAGCATTCTCAGCCAATTTAAAACTCTGGCTACAGTCTTGAACTTGGGGGCTCCTGTGGTGATAAATTGTGCAGGCTACGTGCTGTTTGTCTTAACCTTCTATGTGAATGCCACCATAACCATAGCGTCTGGGGCAGAAACAGATTTTGGACTGTTCTCTGCTGTTTCACTCTTTCTTTCTTGCTAGCTACATCTTAGATGCATCATCAGGTACATGTATTTTAAAAAACTCATGGCCAGCTTTTCCACGTCTTCTGTCTTCCTCTCGATATCACCGTGAGCTTCATACCTCCAGAATGTTTGGAGCTGCACCATGCTCTTGGGAATGTTGGCCTTAAATGCTAGTGTTGGGATTCTCTCCTAAGCTTCCTCACTATTTCATGGGATTCTGCCATAAATTCATGGCATGTCCTGCTCTTGGGTTGTGTTTGGAACTGCGCGGCTGAGCACAGCGAGGAGTTGCTTGTGCTGCTGCTGAGACATCCTTTGAGTTCATCTCGCCCACAGAGATGATGGGAAGGGACAAGACTTGCACATGTACAAACCCCTGATCTGAAACACCAGTTTTCACCATGGGCAGGCAAGGCCCAAATGTTGTATTTATTCAATTCTTAGCTATTTTTGAGGCATGTCAGATAGCCAGCACCATCAGACCCCCCAAATGCAGCCGGGAGACTTAGCCTGTCTGCATTTCACCCTGTGCAATCCATCACCTTCCACCTCATCCATTGCATGGGGCTCTTTATTTATTTATTTAGGCACTGTGATTTATCTGGAGGCTTCCATGGAAACTGCATCAGTGATAAATGACAAAAGCACAGCCAAGCTGAATGACAGAAAATGAATTAGTTTGTGTGGTGCAGCCCCAACTCGGCAGCCTTTCGTGTTCTTTGTTCAGTGACTCACCAGAGCTCCAAGGACCTGGGGAGAACGCGAAGAAATGGGTAATGCACAGAGTGAAGAGGCTGATGAGTCAGGTCATAAGGAATAAAATCATAAAAATGAAAACACAACCCGTTAAATAGAGAAGTCAGGCTCCATTTTCCTGTAGCTGCAACAAGAAGCGACAGGTTGTGTCTGTTCCCCCGCTGTGGTGGATGGCAGAGACTTTCCGTAGAGAGTTTATTTCTTGTCCTTCACAATCATGTTAACTAGAATATGTAAAATAAAGCATAAAGAGGGCCTTGCCTTGGGAGAGATGATCCATCTCTGAGCAGTGTTGAGTGCATTGAGGAGAAAAAAAAGACTCGGGTTGCAGAGCAGGCTCTCGTCTGGCTTTGCTGCCGAGACAGTGTGTCAGGACGAGTTGCCTGCAGGGAACTCAGCCCCCAGGTCTCCAGCTGGTCTCAGCTCTGTGCAGAAGGAGCTTTCCAGCTTTTCTCTGACGTCCTGAGCTCGTGCTCCAGTGGTGCTGATGTGCTAAGGCAGGAATCCTGGTGATGCAGGAATCCTGGTGGAGAGGGCCGGGTCTAGGGGAGGGTGTTTGTCGGGTGCTGCTGCAGCTGCCTCTCAGATGGGAGACCTCAAATCTCGAGCTTCCTGTGCTCGGTGCCGATGGAAATGCAATACATCTCTGTCCTGATTGTGTCGATCCCCTGCTACTGTCTGCACGTTGGAAAAAATAGGAAGTGATAGATGCTAGAAGGGGTGCAACAGGTATTCCTGCTGAATTGAGCTTATTCATCTTCTGATAGAGTGAGACCGAATGAGGCGTAGAGGGAGATTATGTATCTGAGATACGTTAACATTTCCAGCCCCCATCTATCAGCACGGAGCAGCAAGGTCCCTGGGTGGGTGAGTGACAGCGGAGCGAAGCCGCGAGGTCTGACGTGTGGCCCAGGAAAGGACAAGGTTGGTGCCACCCTCGCTGGGGCAGGGGAAGAGCCAGGGCAGGGAGGGTGCAGCACCAGCGAACCATGTGCTTTACTCCAGGTATATAGAATGGAGAAGGGAAGAGAGATCTCCCTGGCACAAGATTAATGTTCTTCTGTCTTCTCCTGAGTCACAGAGTGCCTCTGGTTAGGCTGTCAGAACCATCAGGGACTTTAGGAACAAAAATATCCATGTCTTTTTCCCTGTTGCTGTGTGTTCCTTGTGCAGCAAAATACTGCTGCCTTGCTGTGAAGATGCAGAATGGGCTTTCTGGGCGGAGAGCGAGAGGGGAACAGAGCTCCATGCATCTTCCACAACCACTCCTTTAAACTCTGTGTGTGCTCTTTCCTTTCAAGACCCCAGCCTCACGACGTGCGCGGACCCCGGCGTGCCTCTCTTTGGGACGCAGAACAACTCCCAGGGCTTCCAGGTAGGCGCCGGCAGCGCGGGCCGAGTCCTTACCTGGAATAACGCGTCTCCCCGCGCGCAGGACGTCGCGGCGCGCTCCGTGACACCTCGCCGTGCAGTTGTACTGGATTAGCTCGCAATGCATTATTTATGATATTAATTACAGTGCTAATTAATAGTTATTAGTGTAATTAGCATTCACATCAGAGGCCTAATTTCCATTCGTTCCCAGACTAAATCCTGTAGGTGGTTTTACTAATCTCAGCTCCCATACAGTCAGAAGTCAATGAAATGGAGAGCAGCAAAGCAAAGCAATTCCCCAGCGCCTTCCACCTCCGCCGCCCGCGGCCTCCCCGTCGTGTGCGGCCGTGGGAAGGGCCGCGCGGCCGCGAGGCTTAATTCTGTGCAGCTGCTCCTGCCAGAGCAGATCTCTTCAGCTTTGCTGCTAATTAGTTGTCTTAATCTTGGGCTTTCGTGACTTCGTTCTAGGGTTTAACGGGTGATAAAACCTGACTGCGGGGTCTGCGAGGATGTGGCAGCGTGTTCACGGTGCAGCCTCGCTAGGGAGGACGGGCAAGATGTTCCAAGCCCTACTTGGCAGTTTTATTTGCAGCATATTCTGGTTTTAAAGCATAAACCAGTTAAAATAATGTAGATCAAAGCCAGGCTCTGTCATTGTGCCAGCCTGTTTGAAGCATAAAGCGGGCCTGACAAATCCACCTCCGTTATCTTACGGAAACAAAACGCAAAAAGTAGACAGCCTTCAGAAAGCAAACATACCACAAAAATGTTGCAAAGGCGGTTGTCATTTTTTGTCATCCTTTTCACCAGTCGCAGTCCAAACTGGCATTTACAATACGAGTGAAGAGTGTTTGGTTTTACTAGTTATTCTGAATATCCCTTCTGACAAAAATTTCAACCATTTCTAAATACCAGCTGTGCCTGTTGCCAACTTGGGTGTATTTATGTGATGTAAAAACCTTGCCTATTCTCACCATCTCAGAATAGAGAAGGGGGAAACTAGTGATAGGACAAGGGGCAATGGATATAAGTTGCAACCCAGGCAGTTCCATCTCCATATAAGGAGGAACTTCTTTGCTGTGAGGGTGCCCGAGCCGTGGCACAGGCTGCCCAGGGAGGCTGGGGAGGCTCCTTCTCTGGAGACCTTCCAAACCCACCTGGATGCGACCAGGTGCCCCATGCTCTGGGTAGAGATCTAGATGATCTCTAGAGGTCCCTTCCAACCTCAGCCATTCTGGGATTCTGTGCAAAGCTACATGTATTTTATCATAAGTGTGGGTGATTTATAATACACTGAAAAGTTTGGGGGCTTGTCTCTTGTCGAAACAGGTGGGGAGCGTCATCCTTTTCAAGTGTCAGAAAGGATACCTGCTGCAGGGCTCCACCACCAGGACCTGCCTCCCCAACCTGACGTGGAGCGGCGTGCAGCCCGACTGTGTCCGTAAGTGCGGGGAGAAGCTTCCCGGGCTACAGAACATGCCAACCCACAATCAACCAACTTAGCTTTGATTTCAGGTGCATATTTTAACTTGTCCCCTCCCTAGAGAGGCAATTTAAGGTGAGCCTGTTGTTTTGTGGTTCTGAAACTGTATTTGATGGCAAAAACATGACCTTGCGCTCCAGGGACCAAGGTTAAGATTTAGCCAGAAGGCCTTTCCGGCATGAGGATGTTTCTCCTGGTTTTTAATAACTTGTTGCTCTTTCTTTCAAGCAGTCCATCATCCCTTCCCTGCTCTAGCAAAAGGAGTTTAATTTAGCGTATTCAAACTGTAATATCCATCATGGTCTCTGTGTCATCATAGGCATTAAAATGCTTCTCCCTCTCCCTTGTGAGATGCTTTATTGGCAAGAGGTGTTTGGATTAGCGAGCCCTGCTGGGCCAGCTCTTGAGAGCAGCCCAATGCAGCCTCTCTCTGCTGAACTGGAAGGTTGCAGGGGTGAAGGAACAGCCTTAGATTTAAGCGGGGTTTAGCTGCTGTTGCTCAGTGCACTGAAAGAGAAGCAGCACTTGTGGCTCTGCGGTGCTGGCGAGAGCGGCAGGTTGTTGGCTTGAGGTTTTCCATAGAGTCTCCTCCACCTGCAGCGGGCCAGGGCAGAAGCAGAGGCAGTTGGGGCTGTGCTGCTGGGCTGTTAGCCCTTCCACCTTCCTGGCTTTTATATTTCAGCCTCTGCAAAGTGAGCATGTAGATAATAACGTCGTGAAGGCTGCTGAGGATTTGCTCCCATTCATGCGCAGTTGGAGAGCTACAGCAAGGGGAAATTTACAGTGCGGGTGAGAGAGCGCTTCCTGCCTCCATGATTTATTAGCTCCATGCCGTAACTTCTCAAGGCAAACGGTGGCACATTTACAGCGGGCCCTGGCAGCAGGCCCTGCACGTGCTCTCGGTGGCGGCACGGAGCTGGACAAGCCCATCGTGGATTCCTGCACGCCAAATCCCCAAAGCTAGTGAGCAATTACGGGAATTTATGCCTCTTGCACCCTTCTGAGGACTTGCTCCGTGATGCTGTTGACAGGCAGGTGCAAATCCTTGGGAAGCTCCATCCTGCACGGGAGGGGAGGAAGTATCTGCATCCTCAGCCCTCGCTGCCTCCACCGGCCAGCCTTCAACAGGCTCTGAAGGCAGCTCTGCTGCGGCACTTTCTTCCTGGGGCAAGTGATGGGGGTGAAGATAAGAGGAGGGAGAGCACCCACACTCTCTTCTTCTTTTTCCCAAGTATAATTAGAAAGAAAAGCATTAAAATCACTTTTTTCCCCCCTGCTTAGAGGCAGCTGTCATCAGGTGGCCACAGGACATTGTCTTCTGGTTAGCTTCAGGAGAGGAGCTGGAATTTTCTTCTCTTACATGTTAAACACAAAATCTTCAGCCTTATTCAGTTATAAGGGTTTTTGTCCTTTGAAAGCAGGAGATAACAGAGCCCAATTTTCAGTTCATGGAAGCTGGAACTGAATGAGGGTTCCCCCGAGAGCCTTAGGCAGAAAGAACAATCTAGCCAGCGAGGCGAGGGAAATGGTCTCATTAATTCATCCGGCTGGGAAAAATCCAGGCATGGCAGGGTCTCCCTCAACGATCAGAGAAAGTGTTTGCTGGAAAAGCTCTTCCAAGTGAATTCGGGCCCTGCTGGCATCGTTGGTGTCGGATGATGTCCCTCATCTCCATTTTTCCTGTGCTTTCAGCTCATCACTGCAAGCAGCCGGAGACTCCTTCCCACGCCAACGTGGGTGCTCTGGATCTGCCGTCCCTGGGCTACACCCTCATCTACTCCTGCCAGAGTGGCTACTACCTCACGGGAGGCTCCGAGCACCGGACCTGCAAAGCGGATGGCAGCTGGACGGGGAAGCCACCCATTTGCCTCGGTAAAAGCTCTGGGTGCCCTAGCCCATCTCAGCTCATATCATCTTTATTCCCTATAATGCCGAGGCTGTTTAGGCTTTCCTGTGTTGGCAGTGCCCCAAGAGGAATGTTGCGTGCTGCAGTGTTAATCAGTGTTAATGAGCTCCGGGTTTGTGCTTCCCTTGCAGCGGACGTCCGGCCGAGCGGGAGGCCGATCGGCACCGCGCGGGACCCGCCGCTCGCCAAGGTGTCAGGTACTGTCGTGGGGCTTTGTGTGCAGAGAGGGGCTGGAGGGTGGCATCTCACACCTGCCCCATGGCAAATGAGCGGTGCCATCTCGTGTGCCCGGCCCCGTCATGCTCCAGTGGAGATGAGCAGAGGCCTCGAGGGAGCCGGGCACCCACTGGCCACCCCACGGCACCCTCGAAACTCCAGCCCTCCACGATGCTTCAGATCAGAGCCCTTCTGAAATGGTTTTATTCTTTTTTTTTTAAACTTTTTCTAAGAACCTGTTTTTGCTTTTTGTTTGTTTTTAAAATTTTCAAGGCTTTTTCTTGTCAAAACAACAAAATGAATGTCATCAGCTTGTTTATTCTCTTTGGTTTCTTTTTTGTACTCACTGATGAAAAAGCAGAGAGTGGGTGGGATCTGAGGTATTTAAATAGGTATTTGTGGATTGAGAAAGAAAGGGATTTGTTCTGTTTTGATTCCTGAAGAATAAAAACTAAATGACAATGCTCTTTCCTCCTTTCTGTGGCCTATTCCGTGGTCTCTAGTGCCTGCAGATGTGTTTGCTAGGAATTCCCTTTGGAAGGGCTCCTATGAGTACATGGGGAAAAAGCAGCCTGCAATGCTGTCTGTCACTAGCTTTGAGCCTGCCACCGGTAAAGTCAACGCCACCTTGATAGACCACAGTGGCGTGGAGCTCCAGCTGTCTGGTAAGGACCCGACACCGGCGGTTTCGGGAGAATTACACTCACGGTGTTGTCACGTCGTTCGCCTTTGATAAGCAGCAGCGGCACAAAGCAAAGGACGCTGTACCCTGTTATCTGAAATACGTTGATTTTTTGACAGCGTTTGACAGAACCACCCGGTTTTGAAGTCTCTGATCTTTGACTGGACCAAAATGAACAGAATTGTGTACCTGGGTTTGCTTTGGCTCCACCTGAAAGCAGCTTCAGCCAGGCCACACTCTGTTCCCTTTATGCCAGAGTGTTTGTAGTTTAATGCAAGCAAGAATGAATGGCATGAGTACTGTTGTCCCTGTCCTCTGTGGAGCACCATGCTGTTACCGGTCCAGTAACATTAGCAAAACATTAACAGTTGAGTCTCTTCCCAAGCACAAAATAGCTCTAATATCCAGTGTTTTGAGGGGGACTACCTACAGGGTTGTGACTTTGTGGTCTGTCTCCTGGTATTTCTTAGCAATAGGTTTACAGGAGGTGTTGCCCTCTCTAAGAAGATAAGCTAGTCTCTCTACTCCCTGAAGAAGAAAGTTAATAACGTTGAACCCAGATGGGTTTTTGGGGGCATCTAATGATTAAGCATTGTATATTTTCCAGGCATTTACAAGAAAGAAGATGTTCACCTGCTTCTCCAGGTGTATCAGATTACGGGGCCAGTAGAGATGTTCGTCAACAAGTTCAAAAACGATAAATGGGCTCTCGATGGACACGTAAGTGCATGGAGATGTCATACACAGAGTAGCTGGTAGCAATATTAGACTGTTAATCATCCAGGGACCAGCTGGCCTGCAGGCTATGTGGGGCATTCAGCTGTCAGTTCTTCCCTGCTCCCTTCCAGCCCTGTGTTTCCTGATTGCCCTGTGTTTTTAAATCTGTAAGTCTTCCAGTTAGCACTAAAAGACAAACCAACATGACTAATTCCATTTTAGCATTTTATGTCTGTTAAACATTGAGCTGGAAGAGCTAATCTTCCCTCATGGAGTGAACTTCTCACCCCAATTTCTGTGTCTGGTAACTTCCTATGCCCTTAAGAGACCCGCTGAAGCTTGGAAGAAGTGTGCATCTCATTGACCCCTGGCCACTTGTAGCCCAGAGCTATTGCTCTCCTCTTTGAATAGCAATATGGTGTATAGCTTATTGCAAACAAGATTTTTTTCCCCTTGAGAACTGAGTCTTAGCAAGTTGTCGGGCAGTTGGACTTCCTGAGAAATACCAGAGTTTCTGTGCAGTTGAATTGAAATTAATGCTGGGCATGAAATTGAAAGGGACTACAAACATAGAGCTAACTGCTCATAAACAGTTGGTTAGAGTAAGGTCTCAAGCAAATCCCAGCTGCCCTTTTACTGGAGCTCTTATTGGGAGCTAAGGGCTAAACTTCATGTGCCGTGGCAAACAGCACCTTAGAAGAGCGTGGAATAGTTTGCTTGCTGTGTTTTATGCCCTAGATTATTTTTTTGTGGATCAGATTTAACTATGAAGTACTTAGTTGCAGTCTGCATTTTCATATGGGATATCGTAGCACACATGTCCAAATCCTTCCCAGGCCTCCAGGCTCCCTTGGCCTTGAGTCTCCCCAGGCACCGGTATTCATAGCAAGGTCTGCAGTCATAACTGCCAAGAAAATTGTAGCTTCAGTACGCTTTGTAATTACTGTAAAGTGGTTTTTATGTGGACACTTCGGTCTGTAACTACGAGCAGACATGGGACCCAGGGACAGAATGGGTGTTAACAAGCCAGGAAAATGTTGAAAAATCCATTAATCCCTGCCCGCTGTCATTACAGGTCTCATCGGAATCATCAAGCGGCACGTTTGTGTACCAGGGCTTTGTGCGTGGCAAAGGCTTCGGGCAGTTTGGCCTTCAGAGACTGGGTAAACTTTCTCTTGATGTCTCTTTTTTGCCTTCATTGCTGAAAGCTGAGTTTTAGTGGTCGTGGAGATTTTTTGAGCTTGAAGCCCTTTTGCTGTCCCTGGCTTTAATTCTTGGTCCGGCGGGGCCAAGGCTGCAGCAGGGGTGCAGGGGAAGAGGGGCCATCACCTCTGCCTTGATTCACACTGTGCTGTCACCCAGCACACGAGGAGGGAGTCCCAATCACCAGCATTTCCTCCGTGGAGGTTGCACTTTTCTGGCCTCCGATTCCAGCCTGCTCAGTGGTTGCAGCAGCTCTGCCCTAGCTTGTGTTCAAACACTAAATGCATTAAACATCGGACATTCTGACCACAAGGACTAAACCTTTCCTTGTCTTGGATAGCACAAGATGCCAGGGAAAACAAACAATACATCTTAACAGCAGCGTTTTTAACTTGGGAGCTTAAGTGAGGAGTTTAAATAAACAGGTTTCTATCTGAAGAGAGTAAGAGCTTTGGAGATACAAACCGTGTCTGTGTTTTTCGTGTTACTAGATACCTCATCTAAGCTCCCCAAGACCCATTACTACTACAGAAAGCATCTCCATTTCACCTTAAGAAATCTCTGAGGCACATGAAAGCTTAAACCACCTAAGGCCCGAGCTCCTAAATCTCTCTTAAAATGTGACTTGATCTCTTAGATCTGTTCGGAGTTTTGGAATCTGACCCCTGAGCCCTGTCACTTTTATAGGGAATTAGCTGCACTTTATTCCAGGCTTTGGAGGTCACTCTTAAAGCCTAACTTAAAGCTTCCAAGTGGCCACATTTTTGCAGAATAGCCTATTTGCATTTCTGTTTAATTGCACTTTTAAGCAAATGATGATGCCCAAAGTAAGCAAGCTAGATGTCCAAACTATTCTGCATGCGACTTAAAGCATTGATACCTTTTACAGGAAAACTTGCAACTGTGTTGTTCTCTTATGAAAACGTAACCTGTAAACTCAAGCCAACCACATTTCTTGCAGCTTAGGTGTGAAATGTGTTTGTGTTGTGTTTCAGACATCAGCATGATTGAAAATGATCCAGAATCAATAGGACACCATTTTGCATCAAACAGCAGTTCTGTGGCAGCTGCCATTCTTGTGCCTTTCATCGCCCTGATTATTGCAGGGTTTGTGCTTTATCTCTACAAACACAGGTAGGTGTCAGGAATGACGCCAGCAAGGGAAATAACTTAAGGGGGCTGGCAGAAATATTTGTGTTCTTGGCTTGCGAGTGACCCCCGGTTCCCTCTCAATTCAGGAGGTGAAAAAATAATGGAGCAAGTATGTGTGGAGGGGGGAGAGTATTAGGAGAATGTTCTCATCTTTATGACCACTGATAGAATTTGTGGCGACCTCAAGGAAGATAAAGCCAAGTAAATTCCACACCTCAACATTCACAGTGGCTGTGTGCATGTTCTAAATTAGTTATGTCTCGTGGTGGGTGTGTTGCTGGGCCATGCAGAGGAGGACCATGTAGGTTGGCTGCTCTGCTTGGGCCGTATCAAGGCCTGGAGAGCTCCCTGTGCTGCAGTTCTCTAGGAAGGTTTGCTGTATGGCCCTTCTGCCTCACCCCGGCTCTCCCACCTCCTTCAAAAGCAGCTTTTCCCTTAGGCCTACCCAGGTCTGGCGGCTCTTTATGGCCACGACCTCTCTGGCTTTTCCCTTCCCCTGCAGGAGAAGACCCAAAGTCCCGTTCAACGGCTACGCGGGCCATGAGAACACCAACGTCCGAGCCACGTTTGAAAACCCGATGTACGACCGCAACCTGCAGCCCACGGACATCATGGCCAACGAGACGGAGTTCACAGTGAGCACCGTGTGCACCGCTGTATAGCGCTCGTCCCGCCGTGCGGTGAGTGCCCGCGCGCTGCAGTCCTCTCCTCGTCCGGCCCACGCAGGCTGGGATTAAAATCCCGCCTAGCGAACGAGCAGTGTCATTTTGGGGCCCAAAGAAGCTGTTGTCACCTTTGCTGGAGTTTTCATGTGGAGTAACAAACTGTTTGTCTCTCTCTGCCGCTTTGCCCTGCCCCAGACCCCTCCGGGTGGTACCTCGCCAGCCATCGTGTTTCACCCCCCCAGTCCCCATCCGTCCCGGCCATCTCCCCGCTCCCGACCTTGCCGAGGCTGCGGAGAAGCGGCTGCTCCTGGCTGGACTCGGCGCCGGCTCCAAGCGACGACGGCCGATGGGCGGCAGCTGGGCCCGGGCCCACCAGAGGGGCTGCTCCAGCCCCACGGCCCCCCAGGACCCTGCGTGGCACAGGGGCACCGGGCAAGTCGAGCGGTAGGAAGCCTCTTAGGAGCTGAATTTGGGCCGTTTTCCAAGAGGGAATGGCAGCATCCTGGGTGCACAGACAGCTGCTCCGCGCTCGTGGGCAGAGCTCACACGACAGGGGCAAATGCAGGTTTTGCTGCACGAGATGCCCATGGGGTCAGTTCGGGTTGTGGGGCACGGTGAGTTGCCGCTCTGTGTTTGATTCTGTGGTTCCTCGTGGGTTTGCATCATGCAGGGTGTTTTGCAGAGGAAGAGTTTCCACACGGGAAATTTGTGCAAGAGAAGCAAAATTTTTCCAGTTTTTCTCCTCTCCCCCAGATTTAACTTTCTTCTCTAGATTCTAGTTTGGTTTCTTCTGCCTTGTATTAATTTTAATGTCATTTCTTTGGAAACTGAGGCCACTTGCTGGGCTGATGGGGAGACCTCTGCCCATCCCTGGCCTTCTTGTACTACTGTCAGATATAGCAGCCCTCAAACACCCCACCAAGAAGCTGCTTGTGGCCAGGAAGGCGCAGAAACCTCTTCAAAAATAGCTCTAACAAATACTGATCCCCCCCAGTACCATTCAAAACCCTTTGCCCTTTCCGCACTGATCCTCCAAATGGCAATGCAATAAGAGTTTTAATTTCTATCCCGAGCTGTTGGCTTTTATTTCCCTGGGGCAGGAAGGTTGGCTCGCCTTGCCTGAGCGCAGATAAGGCAGCTTGACATTTCTCGCGCCGCGGAAAAGGCCGGTGCTCCGGTGACAACGCCGCCCGCCTCTAATAAAGCAGAGAGCTGCTCGTGTTGGCTCGGGGCTTTGGTGTGTTTGGTTTGGGTGGCACTGGGCTGGCCTCAGCTGCAGGAACGTGGTGCCCGGCTCGGCCGCGAGCCCCTCTGCAGCCCCCAGGAGCTCTGTCCTGTGGAGGATTGGAGGGGACACAAAATTAAAAGGCACGAGGTGGTGGTTCCGTCATGTTTTCTTCTAAACACTGACTTCCCCCCACCTAGTGTCAGCTGAGATTTGGCCTAACGAAACCACAAGGAGATTATTTTTCTAGTTCTGTTTTCCCTCTTACTTGTGTACGTGCAAGCGTCTGCATATATATATATAAATATGTGTGTTTTTACCCCTGTCTCTCATTTGGAGCCTGTGTGCTGGCCCCAAAGGGTGCAGAGGCATCGGGATCTGGCTGGGCGGGCGCTGCTCCCGGGCGCTGCCGCGGGACGGGGCCACGTTGCCCGCAGCCCGGTGCCCACGCGGCTCCTGCCACGTCGGTGCAGGTGGTTTTGCCAGAGGAGAGAAATCCCCTGGGAGAGGCGAGATGGACCTGGCACACACGGATAACCATCCAGCAGTAGCAGCCCCCCCGTTTGCATTGCTCCGAATCCCCCTGCCCCAGTGCAATAGCCAGGAGCCACGTGGGCAAAGGGCACCCCAGGTGTTTTAAGAGCAAGGTAGGGAGAGCGGAGGCTCCGTTCACGCAGGACTTGCTGCTTTCAGCCCATTGCATCCCATTTCCCGCTGCTGCCCCGGCAGCCGAGGCAGTGGAGGACGAGGTGGGCGGGAGGTGGTTCCATTTTTTGCAAGCTGGGACCCGATGTGTGACATTCTCCATTCTCCTGCCCAGCAGATTTGCATTATGTTAAAAAAGAGAAAAAAAAAAAGGCAAAACAAAAAAAAAAGAAAAAAGAAAAAAAAATCCCTCTTTTGTACAGAGATATATTTTTATGAAGCAAAAGTTTGTACAGTTAAAAAAAAAAGACACAATGTAAATTTTTTTCATTATTGTAGTAAACAGTAGTGGAAGATCAGCTTTTTTTTGTAAATGTAATAAAATGTATAAATATCGTTTACATAAAAGTGTAAATATGTAATCTATACATACACTTGGCTTGTCTGCAATATATACAGTTTAATTTATCTGTCTCTGTATATGAGGCTTTTCATTGTGTCCAGGCATACTTTACTGAATTTGAAAGCTATTTTAAATTTTTGAATTAAAATAAAATATAAATTTTTGCATTGCTTTTCTTACATTTTTCCCGGTGCCTTTTTCCTGAGCTGTCACAGATCTCTTCCAGGCTCCTGCAGATGCTCCTGGATCCCTGGGCACGGCAGAAGAGCCGCGGAGGCTGCAGGACAACCTTGAACAAGATCCTTCCAAAAGAATCAAAATCCTTGAGATTGTGATTTATTTTTTCAACAGGAGAGTACTGGAACCCGCTCCCGAAAGAGGGGGCAGCTGCTGCCCTTGGTGCAGGCCTAGGGCTGAGTTTGCACTGCCCGAAGTTGGCAGTAGAGCAGGTTCTGGCTGGCCAGGGCAGCAGCCGCCTTGGTGCCCTGTCCACTTGGTGCTGTCAGAGAGTTGCTGCAGTGGCTGCGTTTTCAGTGATGCATAGGGAGGTTTCCATTTCTGATTTCCCCTCTGGAGACAGGTGTTTCTGGTCTGACTGGTTCTGGTTTTAAGTGTTTTGGCTTGGGCATTGTCACCACAGCAGTTCTCCAACCCCATCTTCAACAACTGGCCTAAGTGGAACCTGTTCTTCCGAGCAAGGTAGAAGCTGCTGTGTTGCAGTCCAGGTAGGAAGGATCCATCTCCATCGGTGCCACGGACGGGATGCGACTGTCCCTGAGTATGGGACCTCCATGGCCTAGGCTCCCTCCATCCCAAATCAGCGATCCTGGAGGAAACGAGAGCGAATGATGCCTATGGAAAATCCAAGGTCAGGACGGGAGAGGCCTTTGTAGCTCTTCCATCTCACGAGGCTTCCAAAAGTTGCACAAACAGCCGCTGGGATAGAATTCACATTGGAACCACAGTGGTGCAGCAGGGTGTCGTTTGCAGAGCAAACTGCAGGGCGAATGGCAGTTTCTCGAGGCACTGTGTGAGTGATGAGCCCCTCGGGGTGTCCTGGCTGCCCGCCCGTGGCTGCAGGTCCCCAGCCTTCAGCAGGGCTCTGGCCTCGCTGCGCACAAGGAGGCTCTGACTTCACCATCTTACTGCGTTAATATTATTAGGATTGTGTTCCTGCTTGTATTGAGAGCTGCCTCCAGGAGCCCGTGGATCCTTTGGACCGCGGCCGTGTCCTGCGGGGCAGCCCATGGCTGCTGGGCAGGACGTGCCGAGCGCCCACCAGGACAGCGGCAGCGATGCCCAAGGTCCCAAGCTGAGCGTTTCCAGCAAATCCCTAAGGAAAGGGCTGCAGAGCCGTGCGCTGGGGATTGCAGCAGGGCATCCTGCGCCGCTGGGCTCGAACAGCCGTCCTTGGCCGGGCTCCATCACGGACGGACTAGCGGGAGGTGACGCAAGGACGAGGGCGGCTGCGCTGCGCTGATCCCCGCGGCAGCACCCGGCAGAGCCCCTGGAAGGGCCCGTGGGGAAAAGCGGGCGAGCAGGTGAGCATGGAAAGGTGGGAATGAGGGAGCCGGCGGGTGCAGCGCGAGCTCCCCGTGCTGGGCACCCAGCAGCACGGGGGCACGAGCGCGGGCGCTGCAGCAGGGCCAGGCCCCGCTGCAGTCAAGGAAAAGCTCTCAATGGATGGGATTCCAAGCGGACCTTGGCCCTGGAGTTTATCCCTGTGTGGAGGGATCCATCCACCTGACTGGGCAGGGAGAAGGTTGGCGGATGGGAGCTGTTGAAGGACTGCTCGTACACAAGACAAACTGCAGCCCTAGTGCTGCCTAATTGCTTGGGTAACGCTAGTTTATTCTGTTGCAATTTCCTCATCCATTTTTAAATTTCATTACAGGAATCCCGCTTAGTGCGGGGCTCTTAGCAGTCTCGCTCGCGCTCTTTGTTTTATTGCCTGCAAATGAAAAGTTTAAGCTTATTCCTAAAGAAATCAAAACAACAGAGATGCTTGCATAGAGCTGAAGGCTGGCGCGGGGGTTCCTCCCTGGAATTAGCAGGGAAGCTGGATAAGGGCCAGTATTAGAAACATGTCGCTCCATGAGGATCACATCTTGTGCTCTGCTTGCACCGGGAAGGGCAGAGCTGATGTCCCGGTGTCCTGGCTCCGAACGGGAGCAGCGAGTGCTGGCAAAGGTGCTGGAATTACCTGGGAGCCGGGAAGTGCGAGGCCTGGGTGGGATGTGCAGGAATGGGGCAGCAGAGCTGGGCATGGTGCTGGGAGAAGGGGATATCTCTGCAGAAGGTGCTGAGTTGTCTGAATCCCCCACGTCCTCCCCTGAGGAGATATAAAATCCCTCGCACGGGGCTGCTGCGTGACAGGCAGCCGCACTAAATCTGCACCTAAATGAAAAACCCAGGTAGGACTTATTTTCATACCGTTTAGCTGAGATTTGGCATCTTGGAGGGAGGAAGGGAGAGAGCGGATCGGAGGGAGGGGGGAGAATGGGAGCCGGGGTGGCTTTTCCTCTTCAGAAATATTCCCGGCACTAAAAGAAGAATTTATAGTTCAGCGCTAGGGGGAAAAATGCATAATTCATTTTTGAGGCTTGAGAAGACAAAAAAAAGGTGGCATTTCATTTGGGTTTGTGCTGGGAGTTGCAGGCGAGGCCCCCGCCTTGTTCCCTGCTGTGCAGGGTCCGGCAGAGCGGAGGGGAAACCGGGTTTATCCGTGAAGGGCAGCAATGGTGGGGACTTTTTGGGTGCACCCAAAAATCCCACAAAGGGGTGGAAAAGAGCGGGTGCTTCCAGCCCAGGTGGGTTCCTCTGGATCTCTGTGCCAATCTGCAAGATCCTTGGCAGTGTTCAGCCCCCCGGAGCAACTGCCTTTCCATGGGGAGCAGAGCATTCCCGGGGGAATCTTCCAGCCACCCCTGGCCTAATTAGCCAAATGGGTGCAAAGTTCTGGGATTTAAGCTGCTGAATGGCAGCGAAAAGCTCTTAGTGTGCAAGAGAAGCAGTTTTAGTTATTCCGGTAAGGAGGACGTTTTTCCCCCTGCGGACAGGTGAGATGATTAATCATCACCGTCTTGCCGTTAGGTTCAATATTCCTGCACTGCTATTTTATTTATTTATTTATTTTCCCTGTAGTTTTTCTCTCTCGTTTCTTCCCTGGTGGGAGGTACCTGTTGCCAACGTCCGCTGGGTGCAGGGCAGGGAGCATCTGCCCCGCGGCCACCGTCTCTCTCAGCCCTGGGGCAAATGCACTTGGCTGAACTGGCCAAGGATTTTTTTTTGTCCTTCTATTTTTGAGCCTAGATTAGAGAAATGAGCCGCTCTTGACCCTAGAGCCTCAATTCTCTCAAAATTGGGCATGGACAGTGGGAGTCTGCAGAGCTTTGCAGCGCTTTCCCGCTTGGGATGCCCAAGGCAGCTCGCAGGGACCCTTCCTCCTTCCCCACGGCCCTAAACCTCTCCCCAGGGTGGTTTTTCCCCCAAAATTTGTGCAATTGGAGCCACTTTGGCTTCTCAGAAAGGCACCCTTTACTTTTGCCCTTTCTTGAGCTACTTTGGGTGCTTATTACTCTATTTACACATCCTTCCCCCACACGCACTCCAATCCAGCCTTAATTTTCAACTGTTAATCAGGCAGAGCACTGTGGCACGCTCTTCTCTAATTAAAGAATTAAAGCCATACCTGGAGAATGCAGATGTGATGGCAAAATTAAATTATTTAAATAAAGCCAGGACATTAATTATGCATGTCCTTCAATCTTTCATCTCTTGATAAGCTCCAGCAGCTTTTGGAAGGGGGAAAAAAAAAAAAGAAGTCTCTCTGAATTAATGAAGCACACGGAGCCCGTTCTGGGGTGCAGGAGAGCGCAGCTGTTTAAATGCAATTTGCAGAGGGGGTCGGGTTCTTCATGCTCGGCTCCAAATTAAGACGCCAGCTGGCTTTGGTTGGAGGGGATGTGGGAAGCATCCATCCATCGTTGTGGACTGCTTCATGGAGTTTCCATGCCCGTATCCCATATCCCTCCCGGCTCCGGAGACGGGGCCGCCGGAGCCCCGGCCTCGGGCACTGAAGGTCATTAAGCAGCCGGGGTGGCCACCGAGTCTTAGCTGATGAGCTAAAGCAGCAGGGAAGGTGCTGGGATGCTTTGCCTGTTGCATTTTATATTAATTAGCGCCAGTTATACTCTGTTATTGGGAATGAAAAACGTGGCAAGGGGAAAACGACAGCTGAGATTTGAGGTATCAATATAGGAAGCTGCAGCTCTTGGGAGTTAAAATTAGGCAGGAGCAAAACGAGGAGATGACAACGCTCGGAGTCACATCCTCAACTGACTCAACCTCTCCTCCAAAAGACCCAGTTAGTGCCTCAAGCTAATCCTAGGAGATGGGAAGGGGAGGGTGCTCTTCCTAAGGACAGGCAGCCCCTTCATATTCATGCCATTAGCTCTCCCAGCAGAGGAATATATCACTGCATTACAAGTGCTTGGCTAGCAGAGCATGATACCCTTTTCCTCTGGGCTGTTGTGCTTGGCTTCCCTCCCTGCGCTTCCCAGCTCCATCCTTATTCATGGCCTGGCTAGGGCTCTGCCAACACAGTGGCCTCCAATAAATATGTCAATAACAATTTGAAATCATCAGGTCGTGATGCCCTTGGCCCAGCTTTATTGAGTGAAATGATCTGAAATATTTATATGCGATGGCTGGGCTGGTGGAAAAAGAGTAATAGAATAGGAGGAGGCTATTAATGTTTGACAAACAGATTTACTTGGATATAATCAAATTGCAGCGTATGCTTGGGGGGACAAAAATCAACAACATTAACGAATTGCAGTACAGACGTGGTTTGCTGTAGCCAGCCCGTAACGATATTCCGTAGCAGTTCCCGCTGAACGAAACGTTTATAGCTCTCCCATTATTGCTCACAAAATTAAGTGATGCTTTTTTTTTGTAATAGGCGCAATAATTCTGCCTGCCTCGGTCACAAGTAGGGTGTTTTTCTGCGGATTAGAGCACAGGCCTGGTCATTGGGATGTCCGCTCGGTCCCTCAAGAGCTTCCTGGAGGTTGTCCCCATTGGCAGGACAGCTCTGCAGTAGGGACGAGAACCATCCTCATCCTCCAGGCTCCACGTGCTGTCACTTAGCTAGCAGGGAGCGGGAGGTGCAGCTGCTTATTCTGCTCTCGTCAGAGAGGGAGAAGCAGCCGAAGGTAGTAAAACCCCTCCTCGTAAGGCATAAATAGCTCCAGGTCAATGGCTCTTCTCAAGGAGGCAGAGTGGCTGGCTAGCACGTGGCTTTGAGGAGTTATCTTCTGGTGAGCAGGTTGTTTCCCCAGCTCTAGACATTAGCTCTAGGAGTTTGGAGCGAGTGCATAAACCTGCCAGGGACGGACCAAAGTTTGACTTTTCGTTTTGCACTGGCACCAAAAAGCAGATCATCTGCCTCCAGAAGAGATGGCTGTACCAAAGACTTAGACCCAAATGCTAATTAAAATGAGCCGGAGCTAATTGCCAGAGATCCCAGGTGGATTTGCAGCTGCAACTCACTCACATGGAATAAATCATCCTTCAGCCCCACGTCCAGCTCCACCTTGGCCCGCTTGCCCTCCTCAATAATTTATGGCAGGTGGCAATAACAGTGGAATTATTTAAAGGGCGACTTTCTCTCTTGCCTTCTACCTTGTATTATCTCTCTTATTTTCTGTTTCCATGTGTTATTCATAAAGCTTTTCATGTCAGCTTGTTTGCCAGCCAGCTGAGGGGGAAGCCTGTGGAGGCAGGCAGGTTTGTTCTGCATAAAAGGCCATAAATAATCTGAAAACTGCCAGGCACTAGCACATTTCAGGGACTTGTGCTTAATATTTGGAGCCTTCCTGCCGCAGCATCTTGTATTTTCAGCCACTGGCAGCTAACTTTGGGGTCCTTTCCACTGCACCAGCTGATTTTCCCCTCTGTTAGTTCTCTCTGCAGAATTAAAGGACGGGCAAGGTGAGGCGCTAATAGCTTCTTAGTGTCTCCTCAATAGCCCTCCTGGGTGAAGTTCGTTTCTGATGGGAGACATCAGCATAAAGCCCACTTGGAGCGGGTGAATAGGCACTGTGCAGGGAGCAGCGAATTCCTTCTGCCGTCATCCAGCTGCACGCAGTGCTTCAAAACAGGGAAGAATGCAAGCCCTTTGATGCGGTGGTGAGAGAGCCCTGCAATTTAGCTCTTGACGAGGAAATTTAATTTGTTTTTAGCAGCAGAAAGCCATGGTCCCGCTGCAGAAAAGCAGCAGCCAGGGCTTTGCTGGCACCAGGGCTCTGGTGCTGCTGGGGTTCCTGGGCAGGGGAGGATAAATAACCCCCATTGCTCCTCGGCAGCACCTGCCCTAGCTATGAAACAGCTGCCCCATAACCCTGGGTATCCTTTAGCCCTTATCTTGGCACCCGCTTTGCTACCAGATGTGTCCCAGGGCTCTGGATTGTGGGAGAGGATTCCCTGCCTCGGTGTCCCTGGGAATTAATGCTCTCAGGACGGAGCTAACCGCTTGATGCCGTGGCCTGGGGCTGAGTTCTGCGTGGGGAAGGAGCAATTCAGCCGGGATATTCAGCCAGAAATTCAGGTGGGAAAGAAACCCTGCCCAAATTCCCCGTCTCTTGCAATCCGCTCACCTCCATTGCATGTATGAGCAAGCTGGAAATTCGTGATTGCCTGGTATCACAAATAGCTTTAGGTTTCTTTTAAATCAAATAGCTGCTCCAAGGAGGAATGCGTAGAGGTTTCATTAGGAGGCGAGCAGATTTTGCTTTATCCAGCCTGCCATCTGAATGGGACATTTCTAAGGAGCCAGGGATGGCACCGTGCGGCACACAGGGCTTGCCACTAAATCCCTTCTTCTCTTTCTTCCCTTCTTCCTTTTGGCAAAAACAGACAGAACTTCATTTTCTGGCAATTACCTGGAGCTGAGAGCAGTGAATAACTTCAGAAGCAATGCTGAGAAGGTGGAAAGGAGGAATAACAAAACCACACATGTGCTAGCTCCTGAAAGCTTGCAAGGAAAGCAAGAGGGGAAGCTTGGCATGCCAAATAACCACAATTGCTAGTAGATTAATGGATTGCACCATGATATACAGGGGATCTGGAGCTGGGTAGGGCAGAATATAATAAATCAGGCCAAGACAGCAGTCCATGCGCTCCCGGCTTCCTCCTAGCAGGCTGTTGTAGGTTTTCCTTTTAAAGAACAGCAGAAGAACTGAGAAATGGGTGCATTCATTTGCAGTGTAAAGATAAAGAAGTGGGTGTGTTAATGAGCAAAATGAAGTTAGAGAAAATGAGTTATTTGCAAGAAGCTTCTGTCTCTGTGTGGGTTTTTAATGAGATTTTTTTACCCTTGATTTCATCCAAATCAGGTGAGAATCACCACTGTGTAAGTGATCACAGATAAACATGCAAAATTAGGTTTTGCACCTGCATGTTTTAGGCCAAATGTGCCAGGGGGTCGCAGCCAGCGCCCATGGCTCCTTTCCCAGCCTTGGCCGCTCCGGGGCTGGGGGATCCATTGGGAAGCGGCGCCCGGCCCCACGTTGCTGGCACGGGCTCTGGGTTCTTGTTGCTCGCTTGGCCCCGAGGAGCTCCGGACACCGAAGGTGTCACACGGCGGTGGTGGATGTTGGTGCTTGTTGCATTCCCTGGGCATCCCAGCCCTGCCTTAGCCCATCCCTTCTGCAGGAGCATCATTAGGACAGCTGCTTTCTGCTTTTATCTCTACCCATGGACCGGGTAATTGCTGCAATTCCTTATCAGGTGCAGCCTACAAGTCCCGCTGATGGCTGTGGTTCCAAGTGAGGAAAAGCTGCTGGCTCAGGAGATGCAAGCCAGTTTGCTCTCCCTGCAAGCAGAGGAAAGAGGAGCCCAGGAACCTGGTGGGCACCGACCAAACCCTGGTGCCTTCCCTGCTTACAAGCGAACTGGCAAAATGAGCCCAGGCTTCCTGTGCTCAGAGTTAATCACCCAAGCTCATCCTCTTATCTCTGGCTCTTAGGTTTGCCCGTGCACGCACCCATACGTGCTTCCAAAGGAGGAATAATTATGGATAAAGCTTTCATTATTTTTAATAGCATCAGGTCCACCCATTGAGTTACTACAGTAATAAAAACTAATTAGCTCCCTGGTGATATGTTCCCCCTGTGCTCATCGCTGGCCTACCTTATCGATTGATATTATAAAAACACATAACTGTGTGTCAGACCATTGGTAGGAACGGCTGAGCCTTTTCAACAGAGGTAAAAAAAAAATGCAGATATTGCACACAGATAACTGATTGCTCTTACTTAAAACTCGGGCAGGAAAAGCACTGATGCATGTGGGGGCAGCCGTGGTGCAGTGGCATGGATGCTTGGTGTGCACAAACGGGAGCAGGAGGAGGAAGCAGCGCGGACGGCTGCACCCGGAGCAGCCGTGGGATGTGCTGGGAATTGCTCTACTGGCCCTGGCACCATGTCCAGTGACCACGGGAGGCCCTTGGGTCACTCCCTGTGTCTGTATCCTCCCACGGCCGCCGTGCGGGTACCGGCACTCGCGGCGATCCCGGGAAGGCGCCGGGAAGCTCCCGGAGCGGCAGGGAGGCAAAGGGCTCCGGCCAAGCCTTGCCTGGCTAATCGGCTCCAACCAGCCTCCAGCCATCACAGCAGCTTTGCTTCCTAATGAGCGATTGCCATACGTTAACACTGCATTAAGTCTATGGGAAAATAATTTTTAGGCCAATTTAGAATGTGCCTGCCTTGGCTTGCACCCGGCTTCTCAAGGTAGGAGCTGGTCCCAGTGGGTGCAGCCTGTTTGGGTGCCCATGGTGTCTTGTACATGGCATTTTTGACAGGGCCCTGCAAGGAGCAGAGCCCGCCCCGAATCTCCATTTGCTCTGAGAATTCGTGAGATTCTTAAATCTGCAGCTTTGTTGAAGTTTGGTACTTAAAAATCCAGCCATCAAAGATCTAATTCTTGAGGAAACAGCGTCCGCTGCCGTGTGAGCCAGGGTGAGCAATCCAAGCAGCGGCACAAACAAGTCCCAGGGATCTCCCTATGTAATAACCGAGCAGAAAGCAAAGTGCACGGAGCAGAGCAAGGGCTGGAACGGGGCTTGCTCCCAGCTGTGTTTTACTATTCCTCCTTTTATCAATTAAATGTATGTTAGCCCTTCAGCATCAAGGTGGAGAGATGGGGTGGGCACAGGCAGGGGCACCCTCCAACCAAGCATTTCTCGCAGGAAATACTGCTCCATTTGCCCTTTAAAACAGTCATTTCAGCTTATTATGGCACGTATTGCTGGGGCTTCTTAGAAATCCTTCATCTATACAGCGATCCTCAGCCTTTCGCTGCCATTAAAAGATTTCGGTGCGTAGCAGCAGGGTTATTAAACTAAGCCTCCAAAATTAGAGGGGCGGTTTGTGCTTCTCGGGGGGGAAATAACATTAGCAGAGGTTAAATGGAAGGACGGGCATTGAAGCGATCCCAGAGTTGCCTTCGAGGTCTAGATTTTGCTTTTCCCTCTTCCGAATGTCCTGGTTACTTGGAGGCATTTGGAGGAGGCAGGAATCCGCTGGAAATTTGGGCTATGGCAAAAGCCAGGGATGTTTCGGCTCTTGGATGGCAGCACCAGGTGGGTAGGTTGATGTCCTTCCCCCACCTGGCCCTGGCCCCTGAGCAGAGTCACTGCAGTAAATGCGGTTTAGACCCCAAACTTCCCTCCAAGTTTGCAAATCTGCCCTCGCTGCCCGTAATTCCCAGGCTGGCTGAGCCAGCTGGTTCTGCAGGCTCTCGGACCCCTGTGAAATGAAGGAGATTCAGCCTTAAATGGATGCAAATTGGGTTATTTTGGCCAGATTTGGGTTTTAAAACGTCAGAACTTCCCTGCCGGTTTTTGACATGAGCTTCCCCTCCATGCACCCACACACCGAGTTGTTTCTGGTCAGCGCAAACCTCTGCTACCTGAAGTGATTTTCTATTAGCGAAGCTTTTACAGCACAAAGCACGGCTCATTGGTAAAATCAAGCCAATGGGATTGGAGCTATTGATTTTTTTCTCCTACTTTTACCACTATTGCACTGCCTGGAAAACATTTCTGCAGCAAATGATAGCCACTTTGGGGCGGCTTCGTAATTGCAGGAGCTCCGCAAGCAGTTTGCCTGAATGCAACCTAGTTGTCTCACGGGCAGATTTCTCAAAAAAATTGAAAGAATTTCTATTTAAAGTGCCACAAAAGACA
This sequence comes from Nothoprocta perdicaria, assembly GCF_003342845.1. Taxonomy (NCBI): domain Eukaryota; kingdom Metazoa; phylum Chordata; class Aves; order Tinamiformes; family Tinamidae; genus Nothoprocta; species Nothoprocta perdicaria. The sequence continues at coordinate 2,569,886 of NW_020455566.1, forward strand.
CAGCAGCTGCACACAGCCCTGCTGTCCTTTAGGTGTTGGGCAGGCCAAAACAAAGCAGCGTTTTCTTCCCCGTGGTTTTTAAGGGACAGGTAGCCGAGCGCGGGGAGCTGGCGGCCTTGCCTGCAGATGCAGTCGCTGCAGCCGCAGGATCACGGTGATCCCTTGGGAAGGGATGAGACACACGTTCCTGCTCTGGGGAACAGCAAAACGGAGCAAGTCTGGGCAAGGAGGGTGCAGATAAACTGAATATGGTCACTGGTGCCGTGCCTGTTTTGGGAATGTTAAATACTACCTTTTTTTCAGGACTTTAGCAAAGCCGGAGGCTTTGGAGCCCAGCATACTGGGTTGGGAATCCCAGGGTTTCTGTGTATCTGGGAATCCCAGTTTCTGTGTGCACAAGGTGAGTGGGATCGGGAAAGCCAGGGGCCAAACTCTTCCCCAGCAGCCGGTGAGTGACCCATCCGAGCCGGGGTATTTTCCCAAGCCGGATCTGCAGGAGGATGCGAAGGTGGCGCCCACTCAAGAGCAGGTTGGGCAGAATGGTCCCAACTGGTGCAGTCCCATGGCCAGAGCCAATGCCAGCAGCGCCTCTGGCTTCCTGCTCCCCTGGGATTTTGCTCCAGGATGGCCCCATGCTTGGAAGCGGGCTCGGAAGAGCCATCGGTGACGATCCCTATGGGAGAAGCTCCAGGCACTCCTGGGACACAGGCTGCCAACCTCCAGACAGCTCCATCCTGCACCTTAATTAAATTAGGGCTCTCCATAAAGCAATAACCAACTTTCCTCACAGTCACTCATCGTTTATTCATGCGTTGCTCATTATTTCCGAAATCCCTCTTTTTTTTTTTTTTTTTTTTTTCCCCTCCCAAAAGGTTCTCTTTTTAAAATCTTAATTTTAATCACCTAGCTGCCCAATCCCGGCCATTCCCCGCTGCTTGCAGGATCCTGGGATAAACGTGGCCCTCGGCTTCCACAGCGCTCTCTGCCTCCCCATTAGCACAGGCAGTAATTTATACTGGGATTTTAATTGCATCCTCGGGGTCACGTATGGAAATGCAGCAATAGCGGGAGCCGTTTTGGCCGCGGAAGCGGTGACGATGATGAGGAGAAGCGCAGGGAGCTGAGCCGCCTCCGGCCACAAGGGAGAAGGGAGACAAGCTCCCACTTGCAACGCAGAAACTGAGGCAGGGGAGCAGCTCAACCAAGGGCTTTGCTGGCCCTTCTTGTGTTTTTCCATGTTGGACCAGCCCCGGGATGCTCTGGGGAATCTGCAAATGATAGTAATCATTGCTCATAACACCAGGTGAGAGTATGATGATGCATGGGTTAATTCTTGCAAGCTGATGTTTATTCCCAGGGTGTAAAACACTTCAGCAATATTAACGGTGAAAAAGAAGTGGGGGCAGTTTTGCTGGATTTTGTTGTGCTCCTTTTTTTTTTTTTTAAGTCCCATTAATTCTTTGCTCAAGTGATGCATATTCAAAATGGTGTAAGTGGGGCCCTAGCTGCTTCAATTAGCATTAATGCACAATTATTTTTCTCCATATTTATGCTGCTCTTGTGGGGCATGGTTTTTGGTGTTTTGTTTTTGGTTTTTTGGGCTTTTTTTTTTTTTACATTTGTACGTTAATTCAGCATTTTAAATATCCTTCTCCCCAAACTGTTTGCGTGATGATAGAATGGAACAAGAGGAGGGGAAATTTACGGCTAAAACAGCGGAGGAAGGAAGGGCTTCCTATGAAAGCAGAGGGTAAATGCTGGCTTTTCCCAACTCATATATGCAATTGGGTCTGACTTGGAGATTTCACAGAATTGGTTCATTTTTGGATGCTCTTTTTGCCAGAACCAGCAGCTTTCCTGCAAGGCACCCTCAAAGTGCCCAGCACAGGTCCAGGCTCGCAGCCGGTGCCCCCCAGTGCTCCCCTCTGCACCTCAGCTCCCTTTGCACTGGGAGGAAAAGGGGGCAGCTCTGGATGCACACGCATTTTGCCTGCAGGAAATGCCAGATTTCTCAATGCACAGGTATTTTGCCTGGAGGAAATGCTAAATTTTGAACTGCTGATAGCAACCAGGCTCGAGCAGGAACGCGGCTCCTCCGGCCGTGCAGGAGTGAGGCGCAGAGCTCCCTTTGGAAATGCTGCTTCACCACCCCCTGCTCGTCTTTTTGCAGCAGCCCAGCTACAAACAGGGAAAAACAGTTTTCAAGGGAAAGCTGGGATGTCCCGAGGCCCTGCTGCAACAGCCATGGGGCCCTGCATGGGAGTATCCATAAGTGCTTGGGGATATTCCTACGGTTCCAGCTCCCATGGCGCGGGAAAGGTCCTGGCTCTACGGGCTCACGTTCCTGCTGCTCGCACTCCCAATTTCATAGTTCAGTGTATTGGAAAATAGCAAAAGGATTTGTGAAGAGGAGGTGGAGGCTGGCCGCGTGCGGGGACGTTTGCGGCCGGCGCCGCATCGGGATGCGCCCAGGGGACACGCGGAGCGGGACACGCGTCCCGTGGGTGCTGGTACCTCCGCAAAGAGCATCCTGGGCGCTGCCTTCAGCCTTTCTGCCCTGCAAGTGCCTATCCGTACTCACGTTCGTGCATATGGATGTATAAGCAGCAGTGTCCTGCCCAGATGCAGCGGTGCCTATAGCGCACGCAGCCTGGGGAGCACAAAGGGGACCCGTCCGCACAGCCGCGTGTTTTTAATGGTAACGATGGCCTGCGGGCCTTGCACGGTGCTGTGGCAGGCTTGGGTTACTTCTGTAAGATGAAAGAGCTGGAAAATAATGCTCCTAACCTTGCTGAAATCCACTGAAAATCCCCCAGCTTTAAGAAATACAATTCATTTTCGGTCTTGTTCAGATTTCACAGGTAGCCAGGGAGGTGGTGTGGGCAGGGAGGGATAAAACAAGGCAGTGTAAGATCAATATGAAGCAGACGGAATGATTCATATACATAGGAATAGACTATGCATCTCTGGTTTTATCTACTTTTCTGACGAGCCATAAAATAAAAGGAGCTGCAGCTTTCCCACCGGAGCAGCTCTGCAGATGGGAAGGGGATGTGGCTTTGGTGCCAGGCGCAGGGCCAAGAGGAGCCCTGGAGCTCGGTGCGGAGCTGCCCGGTGCATGGGGAGCACCAGGGACTGCTGACAAGGCCAAGTCACCCCATGGCCAGGGGAATGTGAGGTGAAAATGGACAAAGGGGGTTGGTTTTGGGGCCCTGGTATGTGCCCGAGTCCTCCTCGGCAGCAGAAAGGGACCAGTGGTGGCTGCAAGCGGCTTTCCAGGAGCTCCCAGGGCAGCCGGGCCGGGTCAGGGCTTGTCCATGCAGGAGCAAACGGGATGCATCCAGAAAAAGCTGCAGATGGGATTTTAAGGGAGATTAATCTAAATTGCATTAGAGCCGTGGCTGAAAGTGAGAGCAGGGGGCGAGACATAGGACGACATTAATTCTGAGCGTCTACAAAGGAATCCGTGCAGTTTAACTAATCCACTTGAAGCTTAATTCAAATGAATTTGGCTATCGTGTTGCTTTGGCCACCGGCACCAGGAACAGGGACACGGGGATAGGACTAGGGACCATGAGCTGCCGCCACCAGATTCACGGGGCTCTTTCCCCACCTAGCGTCAAAAAGGCTGGAGGAGAAGAAACCTGTTTTTTTTTTTCCAGCTGAGAAATGAGATCGAGGTCGGAAAAGGACCCGGGAGGAATCATCACGTGCTGCCCATCACCTGCTTTGGTGATGCCTGGTCCCTCCTGAACTTGCCACACGCATTTCTCCTATCGGAGTCGTCCAAGTGGGTTTTGGCTGGAAGAGGGAATTCCTGCAGGATCAGGCAGGTAACCTCAGCATGTGTTGAGCTGGGGTTATTAGGATTGCTGGGGCTGGATTCACAGTACCATTAGATGCAACGTCTGCTACCTAGTGCTAGGGAACAACTTTATGTCAGGAGGAGCAGGGTACCCCCCTTCAATGCAACTATTTTTTTTTTTATTATTTTAATGTATTTTTTAAGAGAAAAGAGGCGATTTCTCTTTGCCTGTGACTCTGTGGCACAGCTTGCATAGGTACCTCACCCACACTAATGCAGGGGGTACAAGCACTGAATCTGCACCTGTATTAAGATACGTGCAAATCCCTCCCCACTGAAGCAAACTCTTGAGATCAGTCTCCATCCTGATCCAAATCCTTAGGAAAAAAGAATATCTTTAGGCACCCCAGAGCCCTCTGCAACCCCCTTGGGCTGCTGCGCGCCCAACCCGCTGCTTTAACGCACTGGCTGCGAGGAGAAATGAGAAGTTTCGAGCTGCAATTAACTCCTGCAAAGAGACATTTTGGTTGCATTTCAGGCTCTGATCCTGCGGGTACCCGAACACGACGGGCACCCGGCTAAATTGCCTGGGATCTTGTTTATTCAAGACCTGGAATCGCTTTGCACAGTTTGTTGTATTGATTTGCTGGTGCTGAATGGGACTCTGTGAACACCAGACCTGGCGGGATTTTTTCCCTCCTTTCCCTGCAGGACAGGAAATAGAGGGGAAAGAAAAGAAAAGAAAAGAAAAGAAAAGAAAAGAAAAGAAAAGAAAAGAAAAGAAAAGAAAAGAAAAGAAAAGAAAAGAAAAGAAAAGAAAAGANAAAGAAAAGAAAAGAAAAGAAAAGAAAAGAAAAGAAAAGAAAAGAAAAGAAAAGAAAAGAAAAGAAAAGAAAAGAAAAGAAAAGAAAAGAAAAGAAAGAAAAGAGAAGAGGGAAAAGAAAAAGTAGGCATTTCCTAGGCCGTCAGCAAAGACTTTTCAGTCTTTTTTCACAAAAATAGCTTTGACATGGGCTGCCTTCTGATGGGGCAGCAGTTATTGCAATAGAAACGATGGGTTAAGAGCAATGTTAACCCTTTGTGGGAAGGTGCAGAGGGGGCTGTCACCAATGTCACCTGTGCCAGGGCCCCGCTGACCCTCCGTGGCTGCTTCGCTTTTCCCTCTTCTTTTCCCACCGTATCGGCATTCCTTGCATTTCCCTATCGGCATTCCTCACGTTTCTGCCCCGGGAAGGCTCTGCCCAGGCGGCTGCCATGGGAGGGGGCTCCGGCTCTCTGCAAAAACACGCGCGCTCTGCGTAAGGGGATTAAATGTTTATGAGCCATTAGAAATCTGTGCTTTTCATACTTTATTCATAGACCCTTTAGTGAGCTCTGGCTCCTTGACTACCAGAGCCAGTGCCCATGTATTTCCCCCCCTTTTCCCTTCCCTTTCCCAGGCCTGCACATGGTGATTTCCTCAGGCTGCGGCACCTGCGAGGCTCAGCTGAGCCCTCTCCCATCCTGCTGCCAGCCCAGCCTGGGCTCCCCTGGCATAAATGTGGGCAAATGAGACAGCCCAGCCCTCCGTGCACCTGCAGCCATCCCCAGCAACACTTCCATGGAAACTTTATAGGATACTGCTGCTTGGAAGGTCTGGGATTGGTATCTCCTGGCTGCGGAGTTGAAGCTGCTGCAGAGATGTGGGGGACTTGCACTGCAGAAGGTAGGAAATCCTGGGGGATGAGTGACTTGCCTGAGGCCACCTAAGTGCTTGGAAGCAGCCCCGGGATGCTCATGTCCACCTTGCAGCTGGGAGGAGGAGGAGGAAACAGGACAGATGCGGTTTTCCAACCTCTCCCTCCTGGCCAGCCTGTTCCTGCCTGGGCCACGCAGCATCCAAGGGAAGGGCTGATGTCTCAGAGGAGGCAAGGCTGGGAATTAGCCCTGCTAATGAGAAGTCAAGAGTAGTTTGTGTGTCCTTGTCATCAGGGCAGAGTGACTGTGCCCAAGAGGTGCCCGAGGTCCCCAGAGCAGAAGCTGCTCGTGTTTTCCTACAGGGAAGTGGAGCTGCTCCCGGCTCCGGTGTCCTGGGCATGGCGAGTGCCAGCACGGGGAGAGGTGATGCTGAGACCCAGGCAGCAAAGTAGCACCTGGCGCCTGCAAAACAGCATCAAACGGAGCGAGAAAAGGACGGAGGTGCCAGCCCAGACCCTGCTGCTGTTTTACTGGGCGCAGAGGTGGGCTGGGAAGGGCAGCGTGTTCCGGGATGGGGCCGAGCAAAAGGCTTGGAGCAGATGGAGGGAGCGTCTCCCAGCGGGCGCCCTGGGAGCGCTGCTCTCTGGAGCACTTGCCCTTCTCCATCTTCCCCGTGCTTCCTATCAGCACCGAGTAATTAAGTTCATAAGGCATCAGACAATCAGCTAGCAGCCCACAAGACGTTGTGTTTAATCATGTACTAATGGCATGTTCTTGGCAATAATTACAAGATAACAGTGTTTGCAGGCTGTAATCAGAACAATTCTAGTAATTAAATCAGCCTTTTGTCAGCACGTTCCTTCCCCCTTTATCGTGCACTGGTGGCAGGGCCGGGACCCCTCACAAGAAGCCCATGTGCCCCCCGAAACGTGCGTCCCCCCCAGGCCAGGCACCTCGCTGCTCCGGTGCCGATGCCAAATCCAGGCAGGAAGGAGCTGGAACCAGGCACGAAGGAGCCGAGGTGGCTGCAAGCTGCTACCCACATGTATGTGCTGCTAGAGACCCCAAATCCAGCCTTTTTTGGCTCACTTTATACCTGGGCAAACCTCTGTGCCGGGAATCTGGGTCCTGTTCCCGCTGCGAGCCCCTGTCTTGCGTCCAGGAGCCCTCCTGCTGGAGCTGGTTGCACCCGTGATTTGTGGCTGCAAACAGCAGAAGCAGCAGTAAAAAGAACTAAATCTCCTTTAGAAAAAGAAAAGAAAGAAAAAAAAAAAAAAAGGAGGAGAAGAAACGGAAAGAAGAAAAGAAAGGAAAAAAAAAATCAAACTATATTCCAAGAGCAAAAATAAGCAGTTTTATGGCTCCTCCAATAATTAGCGTAGTTCTCAGCTGTTAATTTGCGTACCCAGAGTCCTCTGTTTAATATTCTAATTTGTGGTTAATCATGTATCAAGAGAGAACAAACGGTGATTAGCTCGTTTTTACCTCCTCGAGGGCGCGGGCGGCAATTTGGTGCAATCAATGCATTAACTTGCGCAGGGAACCTTCCCTGCAGCCCTGGCATTACCTCGGGCATCAGCAGCGGGTTCCTGCCCCAGGGGTGCACGTGGGGCCCCCAGTGCTCCAGGGCCACAGGTAGCACCAGGATCCCGGGATCCCGGCAGCCTGCTGGGGTCTGCACCGGGGCTGCCCCCATCCATGTTCCAGGGGAATAGGGATAATCCCAGGCGGGGGGAGACTCCCGTTTTCAGTGTGCAGGGGGCTCAGGGGTGCACGGCCAGTGTGGCCAGGATTGTCTCCACGCGGTGCCATCAGTGCATTAGCTTGCACGGCGGAGCGTCCTCGCAGCCCGCTGCATTATTCATCCCGCAGCCTTATTTCCTTTCATTTCCTTCCTTTTGTTTTTCACACTTATTTCCAACTCATTAAATTCCTGGGATACTAGGGGAAAAAAAAAAACAAAACGCACTCTGCTCCAGCCAAATGGGCCAGCCTGGGCAAGCCGGGTTTTCCCTTTTAGGCTCCTCTTTCCAGGCAGGATTGGGGAAGCAGCAGCCCTTTCCCTGCTTTCCCTGCAATCTTTCGGAAAGATTCCGCACATTTCTGCATTGCAATATCAGTTATGAGTGGCTTGGACACGGCCTCTGCTGGTTGAACATCTGGGCACAGCAGCTCTGGGGCCCGGATCCACAGGTTGCTCCCTCCTGTGCGTCGCTCCGGAAGGAGCTCGGGCCGGGAGAGGGGTCTCTGCTCCGGGGGCACTGGGGCCAAAGAAAAGGAAAAAAAAAAAAAAAAGAAAGAAGAAGAAAAGAGCAAGAGCCGCAGGCAGATGCTCCCCGGCACTTTAATTAAAATCTAATCTTCTTGATATTCCCAGGCACCGGCCTGGCCGGCGTCTCACTCGCGGGGCTGCCCAAAACCCGCCGGGATTGCAGCACGGGGAGCGGGATGCGGAGCGCGAGGTCGGAGCCCCCTCGGGAGCCGGGGTGACTCCCCGGCGCCTCCGCGAGCTCCATCCCACTCTCCATCCCGGACGCAGCGCGGGCCGCGTGGAGCATCCCTCGGGGCCCGCTCTGCTGCGGCTGGACAAGGACAAACCCCGGGATGAGGGACGGGGCTGGAGGCGGCGCCGGCTCCGTTCCGCGGGCGGCAGCTCCCTCTCGCGGAGCGAGGGAAGAGGTCGGCGCTTCCCGGCGCATTCCTGGCGCTTCCCGGCTCTCCTAGGGCTTCCCAACAGCGGCAGCTCCAGACGCCCCCGGGCGACCCCCCCAAACCACCACATCCCCCCAGGGAGTTATTTTCCCATCAGTTTAATTTGCTGGACAAATAACCCCCCACTGCCAGCGCCAGGATTAACATTCATAACGGTCTATTCCCCCTGTCCGTCACTATTAAGATCCATGTTGGAAAAAAATGAGGATAAATCTCTTGATTTGCCCAGGAGCCGAGACAAGGATTCAACGGGGCTCTTTCTTAACCTCCTCGTTATAATGATTTATTATTATTTGGGGCAGAACTTGGATGAGTTCCAGCCGCTCTTTCCACCGATGTTCAGGTTTCCATCTATCCGGTCTCTCTGACTGCATCCAGGCTCCTGTTTATGTCGGGAATAGCGAGGAGGGCTCGGAGGGACATGGAGCGCCCGTGCGATCGCCGCTGCCCGGAGCAGCCCAGCCTGGCCCCTGGTTAACGTGCAGCCTCCTTAATTTCCTGGCTGAATCCCAGCTCGCAGATGAACCGTTTGCAATCCGCTTCCACTTGTTTAATACAAAAAGCGTATCCTGGCAAAGTCTGCTGCTTGCAAAGGAGGGACCGGGCAGGGGCCGCGCTGGGGCCGGCTCCCCGTGTCCCTCGGGGCGCTCTGCCCCTCGCTCCTCACCATTTGTTCCCTATCAAGCCCAAGACGCTTCGCTAATAAACAGAAATTGATTTTTATTTACGGTACAAAGCGAGGGCCGGCGGCTCCCGCGGCGGCGCGGCTTTAATCCCCGCGCCCGTCGATGGAAATAATGAGCGAGACACCTGCGGGGCTGCTTACAGCTCCCTCGGCACCGCCGGCAGATCAATACCCTTCCCAAGGACATTAATAGTTTTCTGGCTCGCGTGGCTGCGAGGGGACGTGGGGATCGGGGCGGTGCTGCGAGGGCCCCGTGCCCCACTTTCTCCCTGGCCCCAAACGCTGCCTGGTCAAAAAACACACACGTGGCTTCTGTTCCTTAAAATCCATCTTGTTTTTATTGCCCATTCTTTAAAAAGTCGGTGTTCGTCTAGTAACAGTTGGAACATAATCCTATTTTACAAAGATTTACAGCTCTGGCAGCGCCCAGCCATGAACAAGGCTGGGTCTTGCAAGTCTCTTAAATAATCAAACCACAATTTCTTCTTTCTAGGACACAAGGAAAAGGAGAGCGGCCATAAACCCTCCCCTCCAGCACCCAGCAGAACATATCAGAGTGAGAGGATTTGTATAAAAGACAATTTATTTCTTTCGGAAAGGGGCAAGGGGAGCACAGGGGATAAAGGAGGGGCCCCACTGAAGGGGACTGCAATGGGGCCGAAGTCGTCGTCTTCCTCGTGAACCAAATAGTCGGGGGGCTCTGCTGGACCCCACTGAATTCCCGCTGCTCCTTTTTCCCTCCTTTGGGGCTCCCGCTGGCCAAACGCCGCCGGGAGCGCGGGATGGGGCAGGGGCTCCCCGACCCGCTCAGTCCCAAGATTTGCAGTTTTTTGGTGTTTTTGGCCCCAGTGACAAGACGGCGGCCCCTGGCCGGGGGTGTCGCGTGGCCGGTCCCGCTGCGGCGGCGCCTCCTCAGTACGCGGGTCCCTTGAGGGCGCCCGGCTCGGCGAGGCGCGCCGACGCGTACGCCGAGGCGCCCAGGCACGCGGCCGGCTCGCAGAAGCCGGGGATGCCAGCGGGCCCCGGCGATCCCGGCCGTCCCGCCTCGCCGGGGGCGCCCGGCGGGCCCCGCTCGCCCGCCTTGCCGTCCAGCGCGTGCCCGGGGATGCCGGGGAGGCCTGCAGCGAGAGCGCGGCCGTGGGCGGCGGGCATCCTGCGCCGGAGCCGCCGTCACCACCGCGGGATGCACCTTACCTGGGATGCCCGGCGGGCCCGGCATTCCTGGGTGGCCCCGGCCGGTTTCGCCACGCTCGCCCTTCTCCCCACGCTTCCCTGCGCGAGAAGGGAGGGCACGAGGACGGGTTACAGCCGCACGGAGCACAGGAACGGCCGCGCGGGCTGCAGGGAGCCCTCGAAAGCAAGTGCCACCTCTCCATTTGACCAAATTTTACCTCTCCATTTGACCAAATTTTACCTCTCCATTTGACCAAACGCACCCCAAATGGGAAAAGCTCAACAGGTCACCAAATCAGCCGGGTTTGGGCAGATTTTGCTCCCCGCCCTGGGATCTTGCCCACAAGCGCCCTCCTTTCCAGGATCTCCTACCTTTAGGTCCCGTGTTGCCGATCTGCCCGGCGGCGCCCAGGATGCCCGGGACGCCGCGGGGCCCCATGGGTCCGTGCGGTCCCTGCTCGCCCGGAGGTCCCGGGGGGCCGGGGGGCCCGGGCGGCCCCATGGCCCCCGCGCCGCCCAGCGCCGCGCGCTTGGCGCTCACCGCCACCTCGGCCAGCTGCTCTGTAAGGGACGCGCGCGCCGGGCGTGGGGACGTGCGATGGCACCCGCGCGCCCGGCGCCGACCCCGCGCGCCCGGCTCCTCACCTTGCAGCATCTTCAGCACCACGTCCACGATGTGCTGGTCACCCGCGTCGCGGCCCTGGGAGCGGGGACGGGTGCTCAGGGTGCTCCCCGCTCCCGGGAGCCCGCCTGGCACCAGCCCTTTGGCCGGCCAGCACGGGGACGAGCACCCTAACCCCATGTCCCCAGCCCCGCTGCGGCCCATGTAACCCCCCGCAGCTCCTCGTGCACCCCCAAAATGGGGCTGTTAGGGAAAAATCCCCCCCGGGCAGCGCGTGGGGATGCATGCTGATGGCTGCAAGCACCCAGGGTAGCAGCGGGTGAGGAAGGCTCCGAGGAAGCTCCCCGAGAGCCCCATGCGGGCACGGGGGGCCGCGGGGGGGTCACTCACGGCTGCGCCGCGCTCGCCGGGCATGCCGGGCACGCCGCGCTCCCCGACAAGTCCTCGCGGGCCGGGCGGGCCCGGGTAGCCCCTGGCGCCCGGGGCGCCCGCGTCGCCCGTGGGGCCGGGGAAGCCGAGCTCGCCGCGGATGCCTTGCTGCAAAGGGAGGAGAGACGGAGCGAGCTCACCCAAGGGGCCGCTCGTGGGGAGTGGGCAGGGCAGGAAGGGAGCTCCAGGTTGGGATAAACGCCCTGGTCCTCAGGGGATCCCAAAGCCACCATCACTCACCTGTCCCTTTGGCCCTGGCTCTCCCGATTCTCCCTGGGGACAGAAGATAGAGGATATGTGACCAGGAAAGAGCCCAGATCGACGAACGCCGGGACGAGGGGCAGCTCCAGCATGGCAAGGGGCAGGGGCAGAGCAGTGGTGCCGGGGACGCGCGTGGCCCCGCTGTCACCCCCCGCACGCGGTGCAGGAGCCCCCTCTGCAGCGCCCATCACCGCCACAGCGCTGGCGTGCACGGGGGGCACCAACCTTCTCGCCCTTCACCCCCGAGAGGCCGTGGACGCCCGGGTCTCCCTGCGGGAAAAACGAGAGCTGTGAAGCTTGCCCCGCACCCGTCGTCTCGGCGCGATGGGAACTCCCTAATCCCTCCTAAAACACGCTGTGTTTTAGCTCTGCTTGGTGGCTGAGCCGGCCCGGGCAGCCCCGGGGACACGCAGGGCTGGGACACACAGGCCTGGTCCTTGTCCCAGCTCCCTGCTCCGGGATGAAGGCCCCCGGCACCTCCGCTCAGCTGCTTGGAGAAACACAGGCGCTTGGGAGCAAATGCAGGCGGGAGGCGAGTGCCCCCTGCCCAGGGCCCTCTGGCTCGATGGCTCCTGCAGGGACACGGGCATCGTCCCCGAGCCTGGCACTCCTGTCCCCTCATACTCTGCTAGGGCTCCTAGGAGAGCGGGCGCTTTGCTTTTTGGGGAAAGGAAAAGCAGCTTTCCCATGGAAGGGGAAATGCCCTGGACATGTTTTATTGCAGAGCTGCCCATGCCACAAAGCAGAGCCTGGGGCTGCCCCGTTGGCAGCTGATGCCCCTGCGAGCTCCCTGAGTCACCCTGGGCGGCACAGCTGCGGGTGCCAGACCCACAAAATACCCGGCCCAGCCCTGCTCCTCCCAGGCCGCCCGCAGCAGGGAGACCAATACTCACAATGCTGCCCTTGGGACCGGTTTTCCCTGGGGAGCCCTGCAGGAGAGACCAGGAGAGACTGCGGTGAGAGCGGGAGCAAGCAAGGGATGGGGATCCGCGTGGAGCCGGGCACGCTGGGCACAGGGATTCTCACAGGGCTCCTGGTGCCACCAGGAGGATGTGACAGGCACCAAATCCCATGTGGTAAAAGCTCCCCTGGGGCTGCCCCCAGGCCTGGGCATCTCCCGCCTGCCCGGCTGCTCTCCCAGTGCCCCCGGCCTCTGCACTGGCACAGATCCCGGCTCATCCCGCTCCGAGGGCCCCGTTCCCTGCAGCCCCAGGCCGGGCACACGTAGGACCCTGCAGCGAGATCCACAGCAGATCCGTTGCGCTGGGAGAATCGCTGCGAGCGACTCAGCCCGGGTCCCCGCGCTGTCCCCTTGTCTCCATCACCCATCCCTCCCACTGTGCCCAACACTGTCCCCAGCTCTCGCATCCACCTGCCCCTCTCATATCCATGGCCAGGGCACCCACTGGCACCCCCTGCATCCCTATAACACCGAGGCTGCAGCTGCCACCTGTCCCGCCATGGCAAAGGCTTCTGCAGAGATTTGTTTTATTCTTGCAGGAACCTTTGAAGAGCTTCTCCCATCTGATCTCCCTAACCAGCCCCGCTGCCGCTGAGCGCCGCAGGGTGAGCACCTTGTCTCCTTTGACTCCCGGCAAGCCTTGGGGTCCCGGGATTCCTGGAGGCCCCTGCTCCCCTTTAGCACCCTGGAAATGCAAGTAACAGGCAGGAGAGAGAGTTAAGGTGAATGAAGAGCAGCTGCAGGCGGGAACCAGCTCTCCAGCTGCACTGATGCTCTTGTAAAAGAGCAAGGAGAGGCTTCCGCGGGGCCCCTGCATTGATGCCGTCGTGCCGAGGACTGCCCGTGACTACTCCATGCAGAATTCCCAGGGATGGACAGGGAAGCTGTGCCGACACCGCCGGGGCTGCCCGCGACGCTGGTGGCCACGCTCCCGCGCTGTCCCATGCGGCTCACTTGGGGGCTGCTCCCACGCAGGGAGAGCGGATCGGTCTCCCTGCTGGGTATCCGGGAGGAATTCCCACCCCCAGCCGGGCTTCAGGCCCCCCCGGCCCCGCTAATCCCAGCACTATTTGCCCCGCTGTGGCTAATCCCTCAGCGGCGCCCAGGGGGCCGGGGCTGGCGGCTGAACCCACCGCTGATCAAAGGGGTCACTGGTGGGGCCGGGCACGGCGGGGGGCCCTCTGGTACTCACCGCTCTGCCCTGCTCCCCGGGGGGGCCCACGAGGCCCCGCTCGCCCCGGTCGCCCTGCAGGCACAAGGGGGGATGCGCTCGGGGACGGTCCCCACGCGGCCGCGCGCCCCGCGCTCCCCGCACTCACCTTCGGCCCGGGGACGCCCTGCGGTCCTCGCTCGCCCCGAGGTCCTGGCTCACCCTACGGGCGAAAGAGTCCCCAGCAGGGAGTTATTCCCCACGGGACAGCAAACGAGCAACTGATTCCTTTGCATTTTGCCCGAGCATCATCCATCCCGCTGGCTTGGGGGAGATGGCATCGTTGGGACAGCCCCTGTCACCTCCCCAAGGCCACTTGTTGTGTCCCCACTTCTGCCGCCACCCCAGGGTGGCAGGAGATGCTGCGGTCTGAGCAGCATCCCGTGGGATCAGCGGCCACGGGTCCTGTGGGATCAGCGAAGGGGGAGCAGCCAGAGGCCTGGGATGTGCCGGGGGGACGAGCCCCATGAAGGGACCACATGGGAGCCGCCGCGGAGGCCCTGGGAGCCACACGGGAGCCACCGCGGAGGCCCTTAGCTCGTGCCCCGCCATAGGCAGCTGCCTGGGTGCAGCCCGTGCCCCGCGAGGGCTCCTCGCAGGCCCGACACGCTCAGGTTTGTGCCCGCTGCCGAGCGGCTCCGCCGAGCACATCCCCTGTCCCACGGAGCAGGGGGCGGAGAGGGGGGAAAGCTGCCAATTCTGGCCTTTATTTGACAGCAAATGGGGAAAAAACAGCAGAAAGAGAGAGAAAACCAATGCCGCGCTGGCTGGAAGGAGGCTTTGCGGGGCTGCCAGGAGCAGCACCAGAAGCTCCCATTAGGAACCGGATGGTTCCTAAACCGGACTCTTTACTTACAAGTTGCCCGGGGGCTCCGGTGACTCCTGGCTGCCCTCGAGGCCCAGGTTCCCCCTGCAAGGGAGAGTCGGGGGTGACCGGGAGCACGGAGGGGCAGCGAGCGGGTCCCCGGGGGCTCTCGCCAGACCCACCTTGTCTCCGGGGCCACCTTTGCTCCCCGGCTGGCCGGGCAAGCCCTGCGGAAACACCAGGAGCGTCACCACGCGGCGCAGCACGCGGCGGGGGCCGGCACGTCCCGGGGACGGGGACACGGAGGGGTCCTGTGTGCCATACTCACGGCTTGTCCCCGGTGGCCCGGAGGCCCCGGGCGTCCTGCCTGCCCCGCGCTGCCCTGCAAGGGAAGGACACAGCCTTAGTGCACAGCACAAGGTGCTCCTGGATGAGGGAAGATGCCTGTCCTCCTGGGGACAGCCAAGTGCCACCCACAGAGGGGACAGCAGGGACAATGTTTTCCCTTGGTGTCCCCTTTACCTCCGGCAAAGCCCCGCGCAGGGAGCAGCCTCACCTTCACACCCGGGATTCCCGGCGTGCCGTCCTTGCCGTCGATGCCCGGGAGACCCTGCGGAAGGAGGGATAGCCAGTGCAAGTGGTCACAACCTTGCCGGGTGGCAGGAGCGCCGGAAAACCCGTCCGTGCTGGATGAGGAGCCCCCATCCCTCCCCCGGCGCGGGATCCGCAGCCTGGCCAGGGCCGTACTCACGTTCTCCCCTTTGGGACCGATGTCTCCTTGGGGACCCCGGATGCCGCGGCCACCCTATACCCGGGGACAGCAGCGTTATTTGACTGTCCATCGGGTGTCCCTGGGCTCGAGGGGACGCCCAGCACCGGCAGACCAGGCACCCGCGGGATGCAGCGCGGCACCTACCAGCTCTCCCTTCTCGCCCGGCTCCCCGGGAGGTCCCTTGGGGCCTTCCCTGCCCTGCGGGAGGACACGGAGCGGGGCTGAGCGGCGGCCCCGGGGCCGAGCCGCAGCGCCCGCCGCGAGCCGCGTCACTCACCGGCCGCCCTGCGGCTCCGACGCTCCCGACCATCCCTTTGTAGCCGGCGGGACCCTGCAAGGAAGAGCACGGGGAAGGCGGGCGCTCCACGGGAGCCCCCAGCCCTGCTCCCCGTGGGGACGGCCGAGCCGTGGGGCCACGTCCCTGCCACCCCGGCCCCACTTACCGTCTCGCCCTTGGGTCCCGCCACGCCGGGGTAGCCCCTCGGGCCCTGCGGTCCCTGCAGGGAGCGAAGCACAAACAGGCTTAGCCGGAAACCCCGCGGTTTGGGGGTTTCTCCCCCAAAGCAGCCCGGCAGGAGAGAGCAATTAAAACAGACGCCGACGTTGGGGTTTTGGCCAAGCACGGGGCACTGCAGCCCCGCCGTGCATGGGGAGGCCCCTCTCTGCACCCCGGCTCTGTGAGAGCAGCCGTGCGGGCTGCAGCTCCCGCCACGCCGCCGCCTTCAAAGGGATTTGGCTCCTTCCCGACCCGGAGGGCTCAGCCCCTTAATTGCTCCGTCTTCAAAGCGCTCGGCGAGCTCAAGCAGCTTAATCCCCTCCGCGAGGCCGCGGGCGGCGCGTGGGGGGCCCCCGGCTCAGCGGGACACCGGGGCTGGAGCCGGCAGGGGCTGCTCCGAGGTGCCCCGGCCACCGCACGTGCTCCTGCTGCCCCAGCACGAGTCAGGAGGAGGAGGAGGAGGAGGGATGGGGCGAAGGCTCCGTGCTGGGGCCAGTAGGCAGTGCCCAGGAGCAGGGTGGCACCCGGGGGCACCGGCAGCGATGGGATTAACCACGTTACCGGAGGGCCCGGGATGCCTTGCTCTCCGGAGGCGCCGACGTCGCCCTTGGGGCCCTGGGAAGGAGGCAGAGAGGAGAGGTGAGCGCAGGGGAGCCTCTGCCATGGGGTCACTGCCCCACGGCTGGCTCTGCGCAGGACCCCGTCACCTGCACCCAAAGGGACTTGGGGAGAGGTCTCCCATTTGGGGAGCCCCATCCTCCAGGAAAGACCCCTTCTAGGGAAGGTCAACCCCATCCTCCTCCTCCCAGCCGCTTCCCTCCCCTTTCTCCAGCCTCTCCGTCCCTCTTCTTCCTCTCCACATCACCCCTGCTCCACATAGAGCCCCCCCTGCCCCCAGCCCCATCCGTGGCCGGTGCGGACGCGGGTCCCTCACTCACCTGCCGGCCCTGCCTGCCGGGCTCGCCGAGGGCACCGGGACGGCCCCTGTGTCCCTGCGGGAGATGGGGGACAGCGTGAGCTCCCCGGAGCATCGCAGGCCAAGCAGCACCCACGCGGGCGCCATGCCCGTCCCCGGCACATGCCAGCTCCGCACAGCGTTACCTTCAGCCCCTGCAGTCCTTGGGGACCCTTGGGACCCGGCGGGCAGTTGGTCGGACACTGGTGGGAAAAAAAGAGATGCCCGTTTTAGCTGGGAAGTGCCCCAAAACTGCAGGGAAGCCATGCCCTGGCCCTGCTGCCGGCAACGGGAGCCCGCTCCAATATTCCCACCGGGAACGATGCCTGCAGAGCCACTTACGGGGCCGGCACACGGTAAGGGCAGCTCTTACCAAGAAGTCAGCGCTGCCTTCCAGCCCCTGGATGTGTCCGGGAGGACCCTGGAAGGACAGCGAGGCGCTCGGGTCCCGACCCTGCAGCCGAGCAGTGCAGCCCCGGCTGCCGGAGGATGGGGATGAGCCCCGGAGCTCCGGGATGTCCGGAGCCCCGCTCGGGCAGCAGGGATACTCACAGGTTTCCCGGGGGGCCCTGGGGGACCCCGTGGGCCGTCGGGTCCAGGGTCACCCTGGGGAAGAGGAGCCCCAAGGAGAGTTAGCGGCGGTGGCCCTAGGTGTCCCCAGCCCCAAGGCCGGGTGAGGGGCCGGTACCTGCCCCACGGGCGCTGCCCTCACCTTGGGTCCCGGCGCTCCGATCTCCCCCGGCAGTCCGACCTGGCCTGGAAGCCCCTGCGGAAGAAGAGGGATGTGGGAGCATCCGAGCCTGGCCAGCCCCCAAGCCAGCCCCTCTCTGCGGGACCTTCGGCGCCCGCCGCGCGCAGGGGGCACCCGGCACAAGTGTGACCCAGCGGGGGGTCCTGGGTGGTCACCCCAGCCCCAGCAGCACTTACGGGGGGTCCTGGCAGCGAGGGGCCCTGCAAGAGGAAAGGAGACACCGTGAGCCCACCTCCTTCATCCCTAGACCCTCTGCCCTGTGCAGAGCTGCCCGTGCCACCGTCACCCGTGGGGCAGGCAGATACTCACGGGGAGCCCCGGCGGCCCTGGGAGTCCAGGCTGGCCCTGTCGGGATGGAAGGGGAGAGTCAGGAGGCGACCGGGAGCACTCGGCCGGCAATGCCCATTGCAGAGCCCCTGGGCTCCCCGATGTCCCCGAGCGCTGGGGACACCCGCAGTGCCACACGCTGCAGCGGGGTAGATGGGACGGGCACGGTGACAGCGAAGCCGTGTCCGCGCTGCCCGTGCTCCCCAGCACTTACTTTAACTCCCGGCCCGCCAATGGGCCCCGGTTCCCCTTTTGCTCCCGTCAGGCCCTGCAAGAGGAGAGATGCCAGAGGCTACTGCCCAGCCTTCCCCTCATTCCTCTTCCCAGCATTTCCCAGCATTTCCCTCTGCCTTCGCCACCCTGCCGGGTTTCAAGCGGGGATGTCATGTCCATGGGTCTGTCCTGCAGAGCCGGCGACACCGCGTGCGCTCCAGCTCCCCTCGGCCCTGCTTGGCCCTCGGGTGTATTTTTAGGTGCAGGACGGGCGGGTTTGGTTCGTGCTTGGGGTGTCTAGGGCAGATCTTGCCCCACGTGGGACAGGGACGGGGACAACGGGGACACCCAGCACTGCCTGCACATCTCGCTGCAAAAGCAGAGGTGCTTCGAGCTCCGTCGGGGAGGGATTTCGGCACTTTGTGGCAGAAAATGTGGCAGAAAATGTGGCAGAAAATGTGGCAGGGGTTCAGCCCGGGCTTGGGCACCGCAGCGGGCGGCACTCGGCCCCTCCGTGCCCGCTGCAGCGGAGCCGCCCGGCGCGCGCGGGTCGCGGCTGCCACGGCTCCAGGCAGGGCTGGGGGTGCCCAGCAGCGGGCAGGGCACCCGCCAGGGGCAGCAGCTCCCGCGTGCCGGGGCCGCGGTGCACTCACGTCGATGCCCGGCTTCCCCGCGGGCCCGTCCGGACCGGGCGCTCCGGGATCCCCCTTGGCACCCTGGAAGAGAGGCCGGGTGAAAACGAAGTTTGTCCCCGTGCTGAGGTGGCACAAGCAGGGAGGGGACCCGGCTACTCACCGGGGGCCCGGCGGCTCCGGGCGAGCCTTTGTCACCCTGTGGAGGGAGAGCAAGGTTAAAAACAGGCGATTTTCACCCTCTGGGCACAGCTGGGTGCTCAAAGGCAGCTCTGTGTCCTCCCATGCCCTCCCAAAGGTGCCGGGAGATGCAGGATCCCCCCAGCCCGGAGGCCAGGCCGGGACCGGGACCGGCGCGTGCATCCGTGCGGTCGCGGGAAGCCTGCGGCTTTGGGGTATAAATAGCACTAAAATAACAGTGGGGCCAGGGAGGAGCCTGGGGCACTGAAAGGCCCTTTCTGCCGGTGCACAGACCCCCACTGTGTGCGAACCGCCCCCCCAAAACCTCCAGGCCGCCTCCCCAGCACCCTCCTCCCCGCCTGGCCGGCCAGGGGACCCTGTGCCCCGTGTGCCACACGCTCCCTGCCGCTTTGCCCCTCCACAGGCAGCTCAGAGCCCGTTTTCCAAGGTTTTGGGAGGCTCAGGCTGCAGGATCCCGCTGGCTGCCCTGGCAGCGCAGCCGGAGCCTCCTCGGTGTCTTTGGAGGCTCTGTCCCTCTGCAAACCTGGATGAGGGGCCGCCCAGAGCCGCTGCCGGCAGCAGCCCGGACACAATGTCCCTCTTTGTGCCCCAGGCCCCCTCCCTCCCTCCCTCCTTCCTTTCCTCCCTCCTGCCGGCTCCGCACTCACGTCAATGCCATCAGCTCCGGGCACTCCAGGCGGACCGGGGGGCCCGCGCGGGCCGGGCTCTCCTGGTGGCCCTCGCTGCAGGGGGAGCACAGGGGGGTCAGGAGGGGGTGCTCAGCCGCTTGGTGCCCATCCCAGGGATGTGGGAGCGGGATGAGCTCCTCTGGGTGCCAGGTGAGCCCTCCTGCTTCCCCACCCCGTGGCCCTTGGCAGCCCGTGCGCTTCCAAAGCCCCCGGCAAGGGTGCGGATGGAGAAACCTGGGATCCCCCTGCACGTTTATCAACACCCGGCTTCCCAACAAGTTGGGATCCCAGCAGGGCGACAGCAGCTGTGCCACGGCCGGGGGGCTGCCCCACGCAGTGCTTTCCATCGGGATGCGGGCACTGGCAGCGGATCAGGACCACGTCCCGGCCCCGGCTCCGCGCTGCAGCGCTGCCCGTCGCCCGCGCCGGCCGCTCCGCTCCTCGGCCCGCACAAAAGCGCCATTTAGGCGGCGCCTGCAGCAGCCGGGCCCCGCTCCGAGGTTTCGCGCGGCTCCCCGGCCGGCGCTTTGCAAATAAAGCTCTGTTATTCTAAGGGAGTATTTGCAGGGAAAAGTGCTCCCGCAGACCGGCTCCCTGGCGTTCTTGGAAGCCAAATCCCAGAAAGATGGGCAGTGTCTAGGGCTCCTCTGATCCTGTTTTATTTATTTTAAAGCGGAGCTGGGGCAGACGAGGGCTGCCCGCACCTTGGACCCCCTCCCTGCCTGGCAGGGCGCGCGGCAGCACCCGTGAATAGCACCTTTGTGCAGCCCGGCCTGCTCCAAAGGGGGCTTTGTTCCGGGAGCCCCTGGGGCCGGCTGGGCACGGAGAGGGGCCCTGGGACCCTCCCCAGGCCGCTGATGCAGCTCCAGCCACTCTTCCACGATGGGAGATGTCCCCAGACAAGGGTTCCTGCTCTAAAACATTGGTTTGGGAAGGAGGACGGTGATGGCCCCTCTCGTGGCGGGTGGGGTGGCAGAGGGGCGATGCCCCCCTTGCCTTGGGGTGGCACTGGGGAACGCAGCAGCTCCCTGCAATGCTGCTCGCTCTCGTTCTTGTCCTCCTGCGCTGGGGAGCCCGCCGGGACCCCGGCTCGTGTCCCCTCCGCTGCGCTAGGTCCCCCCGGCAAGGGATCAAGCACCGGGCATCCCGGGCACGAGCCCTCCCGCAGCTCCGGAGCCACCGCGTGATTCCCATGGGACAGGAGCACAAGAGCTGCCACGGAGCGAGCAGGAACAGCGGATAGAGCCCCCCGGTCAGGGAAAAGCGAGCAGAAAGCGTGGGAAAACAATGGGAGAGGCTGAGGGTCGAAGGGCTGGGTCTAGGGGGAGCGCAGCACTTACGAGCTGGGCCAGGCTGAGCCCCGCGGCCTGGAGGAGGAGGAGGAGGAGGAAGGAGAGCTTGGAACGGGCCATGGCGAGGGTGCCGCGAGCCGCCGCGCTCAGGTGTGCGGCGGCCCCAACTGCCGCCCCACAGCCTGCCCGGGAGGAGGAGGAGGAGGAGGAAGGAGAGCTTGGAACGGGCCATGGCGAGGGTGCCGCGAGCCGCCGCGCTCAGGTGTGCGGCGGCCCCAACTGCCGCCCCACAGCCTGCCCGGGAGGAGGAGGAGGAGGAGGAAGGGGCCAGGCTCATTAATATGGAGCAACCCGAGGCCAGGGCAAGGTGGGCTGGTCCCCGGGCCCCCCTCCCGGCCCCCCTCCCGCAGGAGCCCACAGCTATTTGGGAATGCCGGGATGCTGCTCACTTGGCGCCCGGCACGAGGGGCTGTGAAATGGGCTGGCCAGGGAAGGAGAATTGTCCCCTTTAGTCCCCAAATGGGGGTTACCGGGTCCTTCTTCCCCCTTTTCGTGCTGTTGCTCAGTTGATGGAAGCTTTTTATTAAACTCCCTGCTTTGCCCCTCAGGCCTTCTCCCCCTGGCTCTGTTGCTTTTACTGGTCCCACCAGGACTTTTGCCCAGGTCAGTGCCCCCCCTCGACGCCAGTGGTTATCAGGGGGATGTTGCTACCGGGGCTCCAGCACCCCATGGTCCGGTGCTGACAGGGGCCTGGCCGTGCCCCATGGAGGAGCTCAGAGATCTGAGGAAGGGGCAGCATGGAAGGCTGGGGGGGGAGGGACCCTCCTCTTCCTCCTCTGGGTGCTGCCCCACTACTCAGCTCCCCCATCCTAGAGCCTACCCCATAGCCAGTAACCTGCCCCCCATGCCATAGCCTGCCCCCACCGCACAGCCCCCTTTAATCTGCTTGTCCCCCATCCCATTGTCTGCCCCACTCCCACCACCCCATCACCWACYCCCCCMTAGCCTGTCCCACCCCATCACCACCACCCCATAGCCTGTCCCCCCGATAGCCTGTCCCCCCCATAGCCTGTCACACCCCATAGCGTGGCCCACCCCATAGCCTATTCTACCCCATAGCCTGTCCCCCCCATAGCCTGTCCCACCCCATCACCACCACCCCATAGCCTGTCACACCCCATAGTGTGGCCCACCCCATAGACTGTCCCACCCCATAGCCTGTTCCACCCCATCACCACCACCCCATAGCCTGTCCCACCCCATAGCCTGTCCCACCCCATAGCCTGTTCCACCCCATCACCACCACCCCATAGCCTGTCCCACCCCATAGCCTGTCCCACCCCATAGCCTGTTCCACGCCCCCCATCCTATCATTGATCGCCCCCTGCCCCAACCCTTCCCCACCCCCTCTCCCGCCCCTCCCCACCGCTTCCCCCAGCCCTGCCCGTCACGTGACCCCGCCCATTCATTCATTCCCTCCCCCGCCGCCGCGCCTGAATGGAGAGGAGAGGCGGAGTGGGCGTGGTCCTCTTGACCACGCCCCACCCCTCCCCATTGGCTCCTCCCCGCGGCGCCCCGCCCCTTTTCCCCCCGCCCCCCCGGCGGCCGGAAATAGGAAGCGGCGGCGGCGGCTGCCCGGAGCCCGCGCTGCGTGAGGCGCTCGGCGGGGCCGGGGGCGCCGCGGCGGCCGCGCCATGACGGGCAAGTCGGTGCGCGACGTGGACCGCTACCAGGCCGTGCTGGGCAGCCTGCTGGCCGAGGAGGAGAACAAGTTCTGCGCCGACTGCCAGGCCAAAGGTACCGGCGCCCGCGCCGGGCCCGCCCGCACGCCTTAGCGGCCGTTAACGGTCGCCGCGGTGGGGGGTGTCCCGGTAGCGCCCCGGTTCCGGCGGTGCCGGTCCGGTCTCGCCTCGCAGAGCGGCTGCCGCAGCGCGGGGGGGGCTCCCAGCCCCCTCCATAGGCAGCCAGGGGGGATTTTCATTGATTTTTTTTTTAATAAGTTTTCAGCCAAAACGGGTTTTTTTCCCCTGCCGCAGCATCCAGCGTGTGCCCGTGGAACCGCTCGTGGGCGTGGAGCTGCCCGGAGCCCCGGTGAGGCCTCTGAACCCCGGGACAGCTCCTGCGGCTCCCCAGGCAGTGCCGTGGGGAAGGGGAGCGCGAGGAGCCGCTGCTGTGGAATCCCGGGGGACATTCCCGCCGGGAGCCCGATCCTCACCGTGCGGCGGGATAGCGGCGTCTTGGATCCTGGGGCTTGGGGGTGTTGGGAGCAAAGGGCGACACAGGGAGGAAATCCAGACCTGGATCCCTAGGGATTCCTCTTGTCGCTCCCTCCTGGGCTTCTCTTCCACTTCCCGGGGCTCAAGGCTTGTTGTGATTCCCACTGCCCGTAAAAAGTGGGGGAGAAGAGGGGTGAGAGGAAGGCAGATCTGGTGCTTGACTCTTAGGAGAGGAAATGAATCAGTTAAGGTGCCTACAGAGCAGGGATATTTGCTGTGAAATGCTCTGCCTTCCCTTAGCAAAGGGTTAAGGCTCCTCCGTGTCTCCTCAGCATCCTATTTTAATGAGTTATTCCAAGTATTTGGAGGCCTGGGCTCCAGGCTGGTTTCCCAATAACCACAATAACTGAACTTGGCTGGGAAAGTCTTTCTCTGTCTTTCTCCGAGTACATGACTTGGGCGTCTCGGTATGACCTCTAAAAACTGCAGAGAGCACTGCCGAGCATCCTTAGAAATGATATCATTAAGAACCAACCTTCAACCCAGCTGAAGGAGAAGTTCTCTTTATTGCTGGTTTTCATACGCTAACGTGAAAAAAAAACCCCATAGTAACAACCTTTTGGCCTATGGAAATGGCACAGTTGGGATGGGTGTTTTATGCCTGGCTTTGCCAACCCGGAGGCTCTGTATTGTGAATAGTGGGGAGCGGGCTGCCCTCTCGCCTCTCAATCTCTGCTCCCTTGTCCCTTATGCAAGAGTTAAGGACAAAACCAACTGTCTCTTGTCACGTGAATTAAGGTACACAGTATGGAAACAAATCCTGAATGCAGCTCTTGTTTTAATGTGACTTTTATATCCTGTGTATTGTGCATTCTGGAAGCATGATATTCCAGTTATTAATGTGCACAAAGTCTGATTCGGTGATTTGCCAGCAAAGCTGAAAGCTACTTATAGCTGGAATACCCCTTAAGTCAGTCTTAAAGAGTAGTCCTCTATTGTGCAGGGTTATAGCTGGAAATCTGGCAAAATATCCATCTGCTTTGCTAATGGAACTGTGAACTTTGATTCCTGAGGAATATATGGAGTTCTTGGCCATAGAAATGTGCCAATCTAGTGTTGTAGTTCTTGGAAAAGTTAAACTTTTTGAATGCAAACTGTTGCTGTCTGCTCAAAACTACAACAGGGTTTTCATGCTCTTGTTTGCTAACTGTAGCAGTTGGTGCTGCAGATGAGTTGTGTAAATAGTAAGTCGCCAAGGTCACTGCTGAAACCTGGTGGCTCTTGGTAAGTGCTATTGGGAGGGTTTGTGGTGCAGTTTCTTCTACCAGCTCCTTTTTCAGCTGGTTTAGCTCAACTTCCTGAGCATCTTTGTGTGAGCTGCAGCAGAGCCGAAGAGGAAGAACCCAGCACCTTGTGTGGCACCTATCAAGAAACACTGGCTTTTGACTATCCATTTTTATGCTCAAGTTAGTGAATTTTGTGGGTTTTTCTTGCTGCTTGATCTAAGCTTTTCAAAGCTAGCATGACACATAAGCAGAGACTGTTCAGATGCCACCCACACTTCCATTATGCCTGTTCCCAATGACCTAACTACTTGCTGGGTTTCATTACTGTATTTTTTTTTCTCCATTTCTATATACAGAACTAACCGAGATTACGGTACCTGTTGGCGTCAACCGCAGTCCTAGCGTGTACCCATCTGACTTCATTCCTTTGCAGAAATCCTTGGCATTGGGGTGACAGTGTAAGTGTCAGGAACGTCCCTTCTCTGATACTGCCTGCTGTTCAGGTCTTGCTCTCTGGGATGGCCAGAATGAACCTTATCTTGCTGGCCACACTGTGTTGATAAACTGACCTTCTCGGTCCCTTTCTACACTTTTTTTTAGAGTGCAGGTGTTCTCGTTTTGTGGTCTTGTTAGCACTCGCTTTTATCAGGCCCGGTATAGAAATAGTTTCCTAATCCAGCTTGTGTCTCCCCAAGGACGACAGAGTGGGAAATACAAATTTCTCCAGAATCCTTGCTTGGGAAGTGCTGCTGGTGTTGGTGTGTCCCGTTAGGGACGGCAGTGTGACACTGCTAGCATGCCCTGCTGTTGGTCACTGGCCTCTCGGGACCTTGGTGAGTGTCGTGGTGCAAATACTGTTGTTCCCTCTTCTGTCCTGGATTCGGATACCTTGGAGAGAGCACGTAGCTCTTTCCTAGGCTTTTCTCCTGAGCCGTTAATGGCTTCAGGTGCTCTCTGTGTCTCTTCATTTAGAGTACAAACATAGCTAAAAAGAGCAAGCCTAATGAGACCTCCAAAAGTGAGCTGGATGGCTGCCCCTGGGGTTCTGCAGGCAGCTCTTAATGCCCCTGATTTCAGTTGTTTTGGTCGGGTAGGAGGCAGGAAAGACAGACCGTGGGGAAGAGCTCTCGAGGTGGGTTCCGCTTCCGCAGTGGTAAACAGCGCGTGGCGGCTGCAGTCCTGGTGTGGAGGAAGCTGGGCGAGGGCTCTGGTTTGCTTCTTCCTCTTTGCATTGCAAAGTTTCTAGCCAAAATAACAAAGGCCAAAGGGCCTTCGCAGGGCGCTGGTGTTGCTGTTGTGGCTTGTGGGTGTTGGACAGGGTGGCTGTCAGGCAGGCGAATTGTATTGCAGCGGTGTCAGAAGCTGAACTGGAATGAAACTGAACTGATATGGCAGGAAAACCTTGTAATCTGTGTAAATTGGATGTAGGTATTTAGATGGTGTCCACTGAATGGCAAATGGCTTGTGTTGAGTCCAATGAATAGCAAATGGCCTGGGTCAAGTAACAGTTACAAGTGGATTCTTCTCTGTATTTGTGACTCTGAAATGCTGCGCTGAATTTGTATAATGTACAGCTGTTCTATTTGATTCTCTCCTTCTCCCAAACTCTTCCCCTCCGCTCTTCCAGTCCTATTACCCAACAGGCTCCTTGGATCCAGTTTTGCTGACGTTGGAACTGCAGGTCCCTCCGCAGGGAGTACCCAGCGATGACTGCTCTGTCTGTGCATCAATTTAAGGTTGCCCCATGCTCCCCCTGGTTTGTCTGACTCTTCCTTTCCTCCCTTGTGTCTTGTGAGAACTGTGGGTCCTGTGCTGAAATCAACCCTTTTTTTATATATAACTCTAATGGTTGGATGGAAAACTACCTTTTGCTTAACGTAAAGCAAACCCTGATGTAATTAAAGTGCTCCTTTCTGTAGGAGGGTGTAGAGCTTTGGGAAAACCAGTTAGGAGGTGATTAATTATTGGATGGGATGGGAAGCTGCTGGCCTGGAGCTGGAAGAGCAGGGTAAGAAGCTTGAAGATAGAGTAAATGGAGCAGAAGGGGAATTGCCCCCAGGAAAATGGAGCTGCTCAGAATTGGTTTGGTCCAGCCAAGCTAGTTTGACTATTAGCAGCATGTTTTATATGAAACAATCTCTTCTGTCACAACTCCATCACCAGAGAAGAGTATTGAACCACAGTTGAACATCCATCTCTGTAAAAGAATGTAAAGCAGCTTTCAAATAACTGCTTGTTAACTGCACGTGAAGAAATGAGCATTTTGGAAAGGCAAGCAGTGGATGCAGCAATGTATGGTCATTGCCTGCAGTAAGCATCAAAAATCAAAGTTGTAGGACTAAAGCTTTTCCGTTTACCACAGTAAAATCTTGCAATGGAGAAAGTTCTATTTTGTGTAATGGAAACTTTCCAGAGGGGATGCATGCATATATGTATGTTTGTTTTAATTGTTACTGCTGTAACAGTATTCTGCAGTTACCCTAAAGACTGCTCTGCTCTTATCTCCTCCTTTTGTACTGCTCTGCTGTCCTAAAGCCAGGACTGAAAGGAGCACTTCCTAGTGCAGTAAAGCAGCATTAATCTTGTGTGTGTAAATGCTCACATGAATAAACCTTGTCCAGGAGACTTGTTTTCACCTTTAGAGTGATCTTCATCTGAGGAATCTTGGTGGGTCTTCAACAGCATTAGGACAGGCAGCTCAGTGTGATGGGGAGCACAGCCCTCCATTCAACTGCTGGAAGTAGGTAGGTTGTTATTACAGCACCTGTTCAAGCTGAAAACCTAGGAAAAGAAATCAGCTTTTCAAATTGCAACTTACTCTGGAAGGAGTTTGCTCTTGATATCAGGCGTTATTGGATCTCCCTTAAAGGAAGATATGCAGAGCTCTGAGTCACGTACACAGATGCGTGGCTCTGCACCTGACAGAAATGGATAATAAAGATAATCCACGGAGCAGAGGGCATCTTGGCACACGCTCTGCATTAATATTGCTGTCTGTGTATGCCAGTTACACTGGCTATTCCCTATCTGTTGTGGAGAGCCATAGTGCTCTGCTGCACCAGAAGAGAGAAAAGGATGTAAATTAAAGGCCCAAAATACCAGGCAATTCCTAAACCATAGTTGCTGCTTTAATAGAAATTTGTTCCTATAGTAACTGCCAGATAAATTATATAAGGCATCAGATGCATTCAGGAACTTTTGTGCCAGCATCTTCAGAAGATACTGCTGCAGTTTCAAGGTAATTCATCTGTCAAACATAAGTAGGCTATCAGAACCAACTAGAGAATCGAGAATAACTTGAGTCTCCTTCAGGTTGATCCTGGGACACATGAAGTAATCACTATTTGGGAAATCTAGGACAGAAAAAGACTGAACTTTAAACAGAATCTGTTTCGGAACAAAGTTTCCTCTCTGGTTGCAAAGCTGGATTTACCTGTGCTAAATTCTGCCTTTTGGAGCGGCTTGCTAAAATGCTTACGTCTATTTTTGAAAACGCATGCCTTTTTGGCTAGAATATGTCCTATCATTGCTAATGTCAAGTCCTTTTTGGTAACCAAAATAGCTGAAGTACTTCATTGCTGGCTAGAAATATTCAAGAGGCAGAGCATGGCCCAGAAGATGAGACTCCTTCATATGTTACTACTACTTCAGGAGATTAATTACTGCTACATAGCTCAATAAATCAAGCAGTGTTGGAAGGCAGTGAATAAATAATTTCAAAAGGCAATGAAATAACTTAAATTCAGTGCTCTATTGATGCTGATATGGACATAGGAGTGTTGGTGTTTGCCATGCCTCTCTTTCTAGGTCAGGTTTATTTCCTGGCTACCTGTGTAGAAGCTTCCGAGGAATATCATGACATGGATTGCTTCCATGTGTGTTTGCCCATATGTCCATTATGAGAGCAAGAGAACCTCAGTTCCTGCACTGTCAGCCCAGAACTGCATACAAGTGCCTGCTACCACATTCCCTGTATAGTAAATGGCTTTTTTTTCCCCCTAAGGAAGCCTTAAAGGAATTATATGCTGAAGCAGGGTGCTGTACAGCACAGCTGTTTGGTTTCAGCACTCGCCTGCAATGCTGCAGGCTGCTAACACCCCAGCAGCCCTGGTTCAAATTGAGTTACCATTGATCTTACCTTTTATTTTATGGTTTGAGGCTGTGCGTGACTGACTTGAAGCTTGGTCCTTGGAGGTGAAGGATGAAGCGCTGCTTATGAGACTGTGCAGGGTGCTTGGAGACTAAAACCCCATCAATTGGTCTCTCTCCTTTGCACATCTTACAGACCTGGTATGTTGGGTTTTGTGCCTTTGTCCTAAATGCTCTTAGCCCCAGCAGATGCTTGTGGCGCTTGCTCACAAAGCAAGGCACGCTCAGCATTGATTGACTTGCGTTGATAACTTAAAGATATCGCCAAATTTTGGTATTGAGAGTTTCATTGTCCCATTAACTCACTCGCAGACCCTACCTCGCTCCCCTCGAGTAACCAGAACAGACCGTCTACAGTCAAGAGCAGAGGAAGCTCTTTTGTAACATGCGTTTTGTCATAGCTTTTCTATGAATGGAATGAATTTCGGTCAGTCATGAAGCAATCCCTTTCCAGAATAAGGAAACAGCAAGTCGGAGGAAGCCATTGGATTCTTGGCTATTTCCTCCCTTGGCTCTGGGGAGGAACAAAAAGCCTCGATGAGAAATTTCCAAGTAGTGGCGATAGCCTGGATGAAAAGCCAGGAATGTCGCCTCGCTGGGATCATCCCGCTGTGCCGAATTTCCCACATCCCCTTCCAATGGGAGGGAAAAGGGCTGCACAGAGCTCTAGTTCACCACACGTAGCAGCGTTTTAATGGGCAGAAGGGGCACGTTGCTCCCGTGCAGCTGGGCTTTGGCTGAGAGGCTGGCAGGCAGGGAGCCTGCAAGCCAAACAATCGCTTGCCCTGAGATTATTTCATTAGGCACTGAATGGCCAAGCGTGCTCCTTCCTGCCTCTGAAAGCATCTATTTTTCCCCAGCCCCCTTCTCAAACGAGCCGTGGCTGTGCAGCCAATTTCTGCTTTATTTTTAAATGCCTTCTGTGGGGTTATTATAGAAGAAGCCGCCGTGAGTCGCTTGAGCCAAAAGGCAGTGCCTGAATAAAGAGCGAGGAGTTTCCTTGATTAAAATCACTTGGGGTGTTAATTTTCTGCTAGGGACTAAGACAGGGTGTGCACAGACAGGCCAGGCTGTACTTAGGGTTCACATGGCTTTGGGAGCCTTTTTAGTAAGGGCAGATAATTTGGGCAGCTCTTGCAGCTATTAGTGACTCAGCCTCGCTGCCGACTTAGGCTGGTGTGAGCAGCTTGGTATGCGAGGTTTATTTTGACACAGCGGGCTATAAAACAGGATGTGAAACAGTTCCGTGGAACTGTCAGCTGAGGAGCTGCTGGTACCGTCCCATTGCCCCCAGGCACTGGTGTGTCCCCACCGGGTGCTCAGGGTGACTTCCTTAGGTGACAGAGCCACCTGCACAGATGTTTTTTAAGCTGAGGACCTTCCTTCACCCACCAGAGCACAAAGATGCTCTGGTTTAGCCTTAAAAGGGAGCCAGAATGGAGCGTATAGCTCAGCTCCTACGTCTTTTGGTTACTATCCTGTTTTTATTTGGAGCTGCTGCAATCTCTTGTTCGCCCCTCAACAGCAGATTTATGTGTGTGTGTGAGGCAACGTAGAAGGGCATCCGTTATGATTAATGGGAATTGAATGAGCTGTGCCCGGGTCTAGCAAATGCCAAATAATCCTTGCTTCTCATGGATGTTAAAATTAGCTTTCTGTGACCTGAAATACTGACTACTGAAAAAACACTGAAGGAAAAAAAGGAGTGACTGGGGCATCAGGGCTGCATGCCTAACGCTGGCTGCGATTGCAGCAAACTTGTCATTTTGCATATGGGAAGTGAGGTTTCTGTATAGGTCTGAGGTTCTGAAGCCATCTGGTGGCTGTGCCCGTGCCAACCTCAAGGGAACTATTTTTATGATGTCGGTGCGAGTGTTGGTGCAAGGACCACTTTCTTCCCTGCTGCTCTGCAAGCTGAGCAGGGCAAATGTTTGCCAGCCTTGTCCTGAAGCCCCTTTGCGAAGAAGGGCCAAGGATTGCAAGGACTTCTCAACCCGGAGGGTAAAACAGCACCCCTGGCACTGCTGTGCCCTCTTACCACCTCAACGTGTCCCTAGAATTGCTTGCATCTTAGTTATTTACTTACTTGGTCCTATACTCTCACCCCCTCTCCACCCTTTCATCTTTTTATGACTTTTTTAGGGTTTTGTTTGGCACTTTTTTAATGGCTTGAGGATGGGTAGTTTGGGGTGCTTCTGCTGCACTTGCAGTAGATGTATTTTTTTCCCCCCTTCAGAGGTCTTCCAAACTCACCTGGATGCAACCTGTGCCATGAGCTCCAAGTGTCCATGTGGGAGCAGGGATGTTGCACTGGGTGATCCCTAGAGGTCCCTTCCAACCTCAACCATCCTGGGCCTCTGTGTGCAGAGCCTGCAGGCAGAGATGCAGCTCCCTGGCCGTGTATTAGCTACACTAACTGCTTCGTGGTGCTCTGCAGAGCCCCTGCTGGCAGGGGAGCAGCTTTTCTTTCTGAAAATTGCGCCTTCAACTTTGTTATTTGTGGGTTTTTTTTGGCTTTTTATAAAATTGTCTTCTGTCAACGCTTGGGCCCTCAACTCCTGCCTAGCTTGAAACTCAGTTTAGCTGTTTAGAAGCTAAAGCTGAACTCATTTCCTGTAAATACTTTTACCTGGGGCTTTTTGCACGTCAATTGCCTTGAAAATAGCACGTGAAGCAGTGTGTGGGGGAACTGCTGCCCTGTCTTCTGTGCTCGCGCTTCCCTGGGGCACTTCCCTCTGCAGTTATGGGGCAAGTTCCTTTCTCATGGCCTCAAAAGAGGGAAGTCTGAGGCTTGTTGACATTTGCATCAAAAAACGCCCATAAAACGGAATGTTTTGTAGGACCTGAAATAGGAAAAATGGTCGATGGTCATGGGGCAATGGCCATGGCCATGGTCAATGGTCATGGGGCAATGGCCATGGCCATGGTCAATGGTCATGGGGCAATGGCCATGGCCATG
>NW_020455566.1:2601237-2617063 GCF_003342845.1 Nothoprocta perdicaria
GGTCAATGGTCATGGGGCAATGGCCATGGCCATGGTCAATGGTCATGGGGCAATGGCCATGGCCATGGTCAATGGTCATGGGGCAATGGCCATGGTCAATGGGGGCAGCCCAGGGCTGGTAGGAGTGTGCCCATGTTTGGGCTGGTGCCTTTTCTCGTTGCATCTCCCCTGGCTTAACCTGGGCTCCGGCCTCATCTGTCTGAGTGGCAGCCTCCTCTGAAGAGACTGTCTTGCTTGGTATGGCCCTTGTGGCAAAAAGCACCAGTTCTGTCACCTTCCTCACTGCCCAAGGAGTCAAATGATGGTTTTAATGGGGAGAAAGCTGTGCTGTCTGCTCCTGTTGGCCCAGCTATTTGTCTTGCGTGGCTACTGACAGGCTACTGCTTGTTCTGCCAGTCACTGCCTCTTCAAACTGCTCTTTTTCCTCCTGTTTTCAGTCTTGCTGTGTCAACCCTGCGCTGCTATCTAGGCCAAGAGCTCCTCAGTGCAGCTGCTTATCTCAGTCTCCTTTTACACTGAAGGATGGTAGCTGTGTTTTGAGGGTTTATCACAGTCCTGGCGGGAAACAGGACTACCTAGGCTGAAGAAAGCAGCGGTTTCTAGCAGAAAGAATGGGATGCTCCCATCTTCCATGTGCGTTGCAGAAGCAGTTTGCCTAGGGGTTGCAATGCAGTGTTTTAGTCTCTTCAAGCATCCTGCTTGTGGCTGTAGAACCACAACTGTACTGGCAAGCAGACTGCGTAGTCCTGGGCTCCCTACCTTCCTCTTGGCTCTGCAGCCAGTGGAATCAACCTCCTGCTTCTGAGGTTGCCTCTCTGATCTGAACTCCTGTCTTGTGGTGCTTTTAGCACTGCAGGCACCTCCAAGCCCTGTGGGAAATGAGCATTAGTGAAGAGAACAGTGCTTGGCTGCCAGAGATCTGCTCTTATCACTAAACCAAGCGCTAGCTGCAAGAAGAATTTTTAAAAACCCACGTGTTTTAAAAACCTACATTCACATAATGAAAGATGCTTCAGTATGAGGGTCTTCCCTGCGCTCGCATCCACGAATCCCAGCATGGTGAGCTGCTGCTTTGATGCCCAGCCTTCTGGTTTCAGGTCCTGCACCGGGAATGAGGCAGTGCTGAGGCCGGGCGTGAGGCTGTCCTGCTGATGAGTCACTCTGCTGTCTGGTGCAGCAAGGTAGGAGGCTGCGGTGGCTCGAAGCAGCCCACACGACAAGCTAGCGAGCTGCTTACTACAGCCCTGGTGTAGCAGCTCGCTGGCTAGTAATCCTTTTGGTCCTCTGGAGGCTAAATATAGCCCGGAGTTTAAATCTAACCTTGAATCTCACGCTTAATCCTACCAGCGGTCTTTTAAGTCATAGCCTTCAGGAGCTGCTGGGAATGAGACCGGGTATATTTGGGAGAGGATGCCTCAAAATGAATCAAAGGGAGGGTCAGAGCGTCCAGCTCTATCCTGGATGTTAACACTTTGAGCAAACCACTTATTGGCATCCTCGCAGTGTGACCGGGCTGCTTGGGTGCTGCTCACGTGTACCTCTCTGCCCTGACTCACTCCTTCCCTTCCTCGAGCCTGGTGGATGTAATGCAGGAACTGCGGCATAGGCAAAACAGGCTGCAATTAAGCTCTTCCCTGAGAGCTGTGCTTAAGCTGGCAGGTGACTTTGAGCAGCCTCCTTGAGGTGGGAGTTTTAAGGGCCACATCTTCCAGGGATGAAACAGAAAGCAATGGCAGGACAGGCTAGGAAACTTGAGGCTTTTTGAACCATAAATAGCTTTTTTTTTTTTTTTTTTTTTTTTTTTTTTTTTTTAGTTGCAGTCGATACTTCTTGGGGGTAAGTTGGAAGTTGCCTGCCTTTACCTTGGAAGGGAACAGGCAGGACATGCTAGGGCATGTAGGGACTTGGGGAACTGAATGTCAGTCAGCTCGAAAGGCTGGAGGAAAATAAAACCTTCTGATTAGTAACTCGGACTTATTGTGACCACGACCTGCTGTGCTATTAGCATGGAAATTCCTCAGGATACTCTGGACTTTCCTGGTAAACAAGAGTTAACTGTTTCAAAAGCATCCAGCTTGCCTAGGAAATTCAGATGCAGTGCTGCTTTTTTAGGGCTTTGGAATCGCATATTCCCCCTCCTTCTCTTCCCACTGCAATCTCGCTTGCTTCAAGGCTTGCTATTTTAACTAGAGCAAGATAAGAGAAGAACAGCTCTGTGCCTTCCTCTGCAGTAATGCCCATAATCCCTGTAAAAAGGCTCCTACGGTTATTCTGCTCAAGTTAATGTTGCTGGAAACAGTAGTGCCAATGAGACGAGGAAGCTTGACTTCAACCCGGACCCAAAATATGGGTCTCTTGGACAGATGGAGGGAGACGGAGCGCTCTTTAGCTCTCTAATGAAGAGCTGTCATATCTGCTTTAATTAAAGCAAGCTGTTGAGCTCCAGAGCTGGAGTCTGTCAGGTCTCTTCTTCGGGGTATGGTTTAGCTTTGACTAATACGGTGTTTGGCTAGTTAAGAGTTCAGCCTAGGTAAACACGGGCAGCGAAATCCAAACTCTGATGGAAGGCGGCTATGTTAAATATGCACTTGGCTGGGAGCTCGAGCCAGATGATGTGTTTTAAAAACACGCTTGTTTTACACTGCAGCTGATCCTCCCAAAGCTGCTCTTCCTTCAGGGCTAGAGGGTTTTGGAAGCTGGAGCTTGGGATGGCCTGGTGGGAGGCTGGGAGCAGCGGCAGTGCAGCTGGGTGCCCACGGAGCCCTGCCATCCACCACAAATGCATTTCTGACCCATTTGCATCGAGTAAAAACCCCCTCAGCTTGCTGAACCTTTCCCTTGTATTTTTTTTTCCTGGCATGATCTCCCTTCTTCCGTACCTTGGGGCTCTCCTGCCTGTTTGCAAGCCGCATGCAAGCTGTGGGTTTGAGAAGAGCTGTGGAAACTGAAGAGTCAACTGTCTGGGTTGGGATCCCAACCTGGACCTCTGTTCCCTGACTGTTTTGGGGGGATGAGACTGCTGGATTTGAAGTGTTGGTGCCGCTCTCCTTCCTTCGCTTACTACCTGCCTGAGGTTAAATGAGAAGACTTGGTGATGTTGTCTTCCTGTCAAATGTGGGGTGTTTTATTCTGCTTGTCCTTGAGCAGTAGGGAATATTCTGAAGCTGATTCTTGGTTGGCACTATCGCAGTGGGAAGATGAAACACATCCTTTTTTAGAGCAGAAAAAAGACTTGTGTGGACATGACTGTCATGTCACACTCAGCAAGAGGAAATTGGGATTTTGTGGAGTCTTGGGTGTTCTGCATGGTTCTTTTTCTCCCTTTTCCCCTTGGAATTGTCTCTGTAGAGCTCAAAATGGGAGAGGGAGGGAATACAAATACTGTCTATAAAAACCACCTTGCTGCTGCCCAATTCCAAGGTCTAACCTGAGTGAGAATGTAAAAATCGTCAGTCCCAGTTCACTTGGTGCAGTTTCTCAGTTGTTCAAGGTAACTCCAGATTGACTCGCCAGTATGAAATGCCTGTGTCTCTTGCAGGGCCACGATGGGCATCCTGGAATATCGGTGTATTCATCTGTATTCGTTGTGCCGGGATCCACAGGAATCTAGGAGTTCATATATCCAGGGTAAAATCAGTCAATCTTGACCAGTGGACACAAGAACAGATACAGGTAACGTAGGCGGAAATGAGTAGTATTGTGGTTTTGGAAGAGCGAGGTTGGGAGGGAAAGTCCTAATTATCAATTTGACAACTGTCAGTGAATAAAGAACCTTCAGGCAAGTTTCTATAAAAATGCACAAAAAGCAGATCCTTCTTTAAGAAGGATTTGGCTGTTCCGAGGTCTAAATATACCCCCTTATCTAAGGGGTAGACTTTTACCAGAAACCAGAAAAATTCTGTTCTTCTCCAGGCCAGGCTTTAAAAGTCTGCACAGACCTCCTAGTTAACACACATAGACTCTTGGTTGGTAGCCTTGCATGCCAGTGTATGTAAAAGCTTTAATGTGTGTGAAAGAAGTGACTTAAGAATTCTTTTGCCTTGCAGTGCATGCAGGAGATGGGAAATGGAAAAGCGAATCGCCTTTACGAAGCCTACCTGCCAGAGAACTTCAGGAGACCTCAGACAGATCAGCATCCTTTCTTCTGCTGCTCCTGGGGAAACATGACAGCTTTTCAGCTTGTTGCTTAGTAGCTGCCCTCCTCGCATAGGAGGCTTCTCCGCATGTGCATCAGCTGTGCAAAGAAGTTCCTAGCTAGGCACCCTCTGAGCCCTGCTTGCTTTCCTGGAAGAGCTCAGAGGATTTGCTTGCAGGCTGTAAGGGTGGAGAACTGGAGCTTGATCGTGACAACTTGAAGCTAGTGCATGAGATGAACTATCAGCTTTTGAGCGAATGGAGCTGACTTTTAACTGCTGAGTATTTGAAATTCGCAGTGATGGCAGCTAGAAGGGCTCAGCTTTTCTGAAGAACAAAGCTGTAATTTCTTCCCTTGTTTACCAAAGGATTTCTAGATGCTCAGTGCAACGGGATTATAGTGATAGGGACATCACAGGAACACCTCATCCTTGCAGTGGCTCGTTAAGCTGCTGGCTGAGATGGACTTGCATGCACAGCTACAATTGCTCTGACCACTGCCTCTTACTATATGTGCCTGTGCTGCTGAAATAGGCTCTTAAGCAATGATCAAAGTAAATAGACAGCAAGGAGAGAGCTCAGTGCGAATTAAGCACTGCTTTTTGCTATAGCATTTCTTTATAGCACAGTCATCCCTGGAATAAAGGATGCAAAAACATTGTGTCCTGAAGAAGCAAACGCTGAGTAGCTACAGTAGTTGCATCAAACACTGAATTACTTCAAGAAAGTTAGTGCTAGAAGAGCCTATTCAGCTGCCATTAAGTTAGAGCCTGTGCCTTGGGGCTATGTAAGTTGTCCATTCTTGAATCATTTGTCCTTAATGAGCTTCTTGCAGAGCTGTGGAGGGCTTTATTCGAGATAAATATGAGAAGAAGAAATACATGGACCGAAGTATCGACATCAACGTATTTAGGGTTAGTTTCTAATAACCTGTGCAAAAGCTTACTTGCCTGTTAAATTGTAAGTCTGTGTTGCTGTCGTTCTATGAAAATAGTTTAAAATGTTTCTTTGGTTAGTGTCTAATCTCCAAGGCTGAGGAGATTCAGCTGTTTTGTAAATAGAATAATCGAGCTGGAAGGGAATTTGGAGGTCTTCTGCAAGGTTTGACTCCTTGTTCAGAGTAGAACTGCTTCCAAATACTATTTATTAAGTGCTGCAGGGCAGGTAATTTGCAAGGAGACTGAAACATCAACAAATGATTTTTGAGGCTTTTGGGTTAGTAACAGCAGCCCGTAAAGCTCTATGTGAACTTCTGAGGAGCTTTGACCTTTGTCTTTGTATTTTACAGAAAGAAAAGGATGATAAATGGAAAAGGAGTAATGAGCAAGTATCAGAAAGAAAACTGGAACCAATAATCTTTGAAAAAGTGAAAATGGTAAGACTGAAAGGCATGGTCACAGACCAGTTGCAGGGGCTTCTCTGGATCGGAATGGAGATAATTGGCTGAATATGGAAGCATGGTGGTTTTCCTTTGACCCCAAAATTTGAAATAAGAGCTCTTTTGTTTGTTTGTTTGTCCCTAGCCTCAAAAGAAAGAAGAAACTCAGTTCTCTAGAAAAAGTTCTCCTAAATCTACTGAACCGGTAGTGGACTTGCTAGGACTTGGTAAGCCTTATTGTACCCGTTACACTGACTTTATATACTGCCCTTGGTCTTGTGAATTCTGTGAGCTTTTGATGCTTAGTTTCCATGACAGGTGAATGACATGTGACAGGGATTACTAGTGTTTTTAATTGCTCTTGTGAAGCCCAAATACAGTTCTCAGCACTGCATCAGAGACATCAGTTTTACCTAATATTAGTGCAGTAGTTGAACAATATCTCTGCTGATTAAGTGATTTATTCATGTGTCACTTCAGTCTGAGGGCATTTGGGTGAAACACTTGCCATGGCTTTGTCTCTCCTAGATGCTCCTGTGGCAACCACCGTTCCAAATGGCAGGCCTAGCAGTTTAGAGAAGGATCTTGATCTCTTTGCATCCGTGGGATCAAACTCAGACTCCAGGAAGGTAAGTGGGCTGTGTCAGTGCTCGCCAAAGCTTAGCTTGGTGCCTGGGCAAGAGGAGAAGTAGCTCTACATGCTTGCCCTGAGTGCTGAATACCTCTGTTCTTGTGCTCTTTATCTCAGGTCACTGGTTCTATGCCTACGTCTGGAAGTGCTGGTTCTGTTCCTGAAAACTTGAATCTCTTCCCTGAGCCAGGAGGCAAAGGGGAGGAAGCAGGGAAGAAGCAACTCTCTAAAGACTCTATCCTCTCCTTGTATGGCTCTCAGACACCTCAGCTGCCTGCGCAAGGTAACGGATCTCGGAAAAGAGCACGCCAAGGACGGCACAGGAATTCCGCACACTAATTCAGACGGGTGGTTGTGCTGTGGACACAACCTACAGGCAAAGGTGTAGGTGTCGATAGAGGAAGGACTGTAGGTGGTCCTTGAGGACTAGCTAGGAGCATCGTGAGCAGCTCTAGTCAGCATGTCAGGGCCCAGTGAGCACCGTGGTAGCCTCTGGATCGAAGGGCAGCATTTCAGCCCCTAACGCTGAGTTCAGCAGTTCTCTTTCTCTGTTTTCAGGAGCGATGTTCATGGCTCCAGCGCAGGTGGCGTATCCTGCAGCAGCCTATACCGGCTTCCCGGGAGTAGCCCCTTCCAGCAGCATGATGGGTGGCATGATGGCCCCGTCGGTGGGAATGGTGGCGCAGCCTGGAGCTGCGGGGATGGTGGCTCCCATGGCCATACCCGCCGGCTACGTGGGGAACATGCAAGCGGCTGTCATTGGGGTGCCCAACGGGATGATGGCAGCGCAGCAGACGGGCTACGTAGCTGGCATGGCAGCGGTTCCACAGCCCGTTTACGGTGTGCAGCCAGCACAGCAGCTCCAGTGGAACATTGCCCAGGTGAGGGGGTGTCTTCTGCTGGCCAGAGGTGGGAGGAGGGCCGGGCAGGTGCATGTGGTTAAATCCAGCCTGATGCCTAGAGGCTTTAGTGCCTCTGTGAGCTCTCTGTTGTGGCTGTGTGAGGCCCGCTGATTCTGCACATCTTCAATGTGCTGGGATGATTTTTGTTCTCCACCAAGTCTCAGCTCAAGTGGAACACTCCTTTGGCTTGACCTAAACCAGAGCAGGCCTTGACTTCCCCGTGGTGATCTTAGTGCATCAAGGGATGCAAGGAAGCAGGAAAGCTTAACTCTCGCTTCACTTAAGTGAAGTTGAGCCATTGGCTGGGAGGTGGCAAGCCTGCAACCAGAAAGCAACCATGGTGTCCTCTATAAAAGCCATAATTCCACGTGAACTGGATTGACTTGGATGTTACTGTCAGGTCGTGTCTGCCTAGGCTAGGTTGTTAGGCCAGAGCTGAACCCGTTTAAGTGTTTTCTATAACTTATTGGGCAGCAGGTGTCTTGTCTAAGCTGACTGCTTTGGGCTGGCAGGGTCTCCCAGCTGCAACTTGACTTGTCTTCTCTCCCCTTCCCAGATGACCCAGCAGATGGCTGGGATGAGCTTCTATGGAGCTAATGGCGTGATGGGATATGGACAGTCGATGGGCGGAGGAAGTGCCCAGGGAAGCAATCAGTCCCTCAGCACTCAGATGTGGAAATAATCCCTTGCGTTGTGACCATGTTTTGCCTTCTGTTCTGTTCTTCAAAACTGCTCCATGAGGCATTCAGGGTTTTTCTTTCTGGCTGGCTGCCCGGCCTGAACCTCTTTCCATACCTGAGACCCATCTCTGCCTTTTTTTACTGTCAGACACGGTGAAACCTCAGTGACCAGAACATGAGCTCCCCTGTATTTAGCACAGTCAATGCACATCCTGGGGCGGACCCCCCCTCCTCGCACAAACCTCCACTAATGCTTCTGGGTAGCACTTAAGTGTCCTGCTGGGTGTCTTAGCGGAGGCGTGACGGAAGAATTTGGAAAATCCGGACTTAATACTGCCTGTAGCTTCAGGCCTTTTAGGAATCACTTCACCTCTAGGGTTAGCAGGGGTTTTGGTTAGCACAGGGGTGGAAATCTTGTTTGGTGCTGAGGAACCGGATTTTAACCCGAGCCCAGGGGCAAGCAAGCCTTGCTACCTCTTCCCTTCAGTGGAGTTGCGCAGAGCCGAGGCCGGGCTGTGCTCGGCTCGCCACCCTTCACTGGAACCAAAGTCATTCGGAAGAGACCCTCTCCCTGCCCGCCATGAGCAAGCAGGAGTCTCGCCCAGCGTGGGGGCAAGTGGTTCGGAATGGGAGACTTGCACTTCGGAGTGGCTTTTCCGTCTCATCTGTGGTATTGATGTATTTAAAAGCTTTTAACAAACTAACCAAGAGTTAACTTATCAAGGGCTGAGAGCCCGCTGCGAGTTTTCTTACACTTTTAAAATGACTATGACATCCTAATTTATACTTTTTCATATTTTTTTTTTGTTCCTGTGTAATGCTGGTACCTACCCCCCCGCCTCCCAGTTAGCTTTTGACATTTTAATTTGGGCATTTAACAAGAGGGTTGATCAGATTTCTTTGTTCATCTTCAGTAGAACATCTGCTTAAACTCATGAGCGTGAATGAGAAGTCAGACTTCCTCGGTCCACTTTATCCTGTGTATATGTAAATTCCCAAATAAAATATTGCAGTGCAAACTCAACTGACCTGTCCTGATTTCAAACAGCTTAATAGGGTGTGTTAAATGTACTGCACTCATGGCATGAGCTGTTGAGGTAAGGGAGTTGGAGTCTTGGTCTTCCCACCTTCCCCAACAGATCCGTTTGAGGGAGGAATTTTTTTCCCCACTCCAAGGTGGGACCTGGGGCTTTTGCCTTGGAAAAGCTCAACTCGAGCACAGAGAAGTTTTCAAGCTGGTTTTAATCATCTTCACTTGCTGCCCCAGTACTGTACATGCAGGTACAAGCCAATGGAAATGTGAATATTTTTTTTTCCTTCCTTGGGAAAACTGGCTAAGTATTTTACAAAATAGCGTGCACCCTCACAGCCATCAGTCCTGCTGCATATAAACCACAAAAATACAAGAGTTTTACATTAAGAAAGACCACACGCGCACACATACACGCACACACATATATAAAACATTACATAAGACAGGTATAAAACTGCCATTTGCTTCTTTAAATCTATTACCATTCTCAAGTATCCATCACAAGCCCATCCCCTTATCTCGAACCATGGAAATGGGGTGTGAAGAACTGCTAAGTTCACCCCTTTGTGGCATTTATTTTAAGGTGGAGTTGTTAAATTTATGAATCTGTCATCAAAGCCAAGTTTATTACAAAATATAAAATGTGTTGGCTAGTGAAGGTAGTCAGATGTGTTGGTTAGAAGATCTTCACTTTCAGAAGTGCTCAGTGGAGTTGTGTCAGTGCTCTGCAAGCTCTAACCGTGCTTTTCCCCTAGGTAATGGAGGTGTGCAGAAAGATGTCAGGTTGGGGTTTGCCACTTAAATGGCGAGATGTTTGTTACTCTTTTGGCGTAAAAGCTGAAGGTCCTTCTAAAGGTCCTTCTAAAGCTGAATTGGCAGCAGTGATTTATTCTTGTTCTGAAAATCTGACGCGTAGTTTGGGTGATAGACTTCTTTGGAGGGAGTTCTTTTCCAATGCTACCTGTTGGCTACTTTATTGATGTGAAATTGCACAGGTTTCTGTATAATTAAAACCTTGCACAGCTTTCATGTGCTGCACCCCTGGTGTTGTCCATCTGAAGCAACTACCTGTAGAAGAAAGACTGTGGTTAGAGGTGCTGAGCTTGCTGCAGGGCTCTGCTCACTGCCTGGCTCCTTCTCTGCTCTTGGAGCTCTGGGCAACTCTTCTTTGCCTCCGTGTGCTACTAACCATTCTCCTTTTAGTGCGCTAACATAGTTTGAAGGGCATTGGCTATGTTTATAGTAAAACCCCTCACGTACATCTTGTTGTGTAGGATGAACTGTTCCATTTAGGTGTTTCTTCAAACCAAAAGTTGCATGTGTGCTTAGGGCTTGTAATTTTTTTCTGGTCCTCTTTTCTGTTAGTGATCAGTTTGAAAGGCTTTAATTCTGCTACTCCACTAAAGGATGTTTCCAAGTTGAATCTATGCACTTGTTTACTTTTATAGCCAAGGTATAAACTTTTGAGATTAATGACAGATTCTTGAGGGCTGGACTGTACTTTAAATGGTCCAGATGCTTGCTCATACCTACATTTTGAGGTGGGGAGTAGGACAACATGATGGGGAAGATAATTTAACCGCATGAGAAGATCAAGCCCTTTTAAGAAAAGAAGGCCACCAACTTCAAAGTGCTAACGGGCGAGAGGGCGGCCGCAGCCGGAGGCCCTCTCTGCATCGAACCTCCTCCGACCACAGCAGCATCTCGGAGCAGCATCCGGGGCTCCGGCACGTACGGACGGACAGCGATCCCCTCGGGAAGTCACACCAGTGTTGTTCGTCCCGCCGCAGCGCTGCTCTCTGCTTCTGAGGCTCCGTTTTTGTCCTCATTGAAGGCATCAAACCTCAGTGAGAGCTGAGGGTCCCCAATGCACCCCCGAGCCCTCCCGCTGTGCCGCCCCTCGCGCCCCACGCATTCACCTCCGTGCTGGCCCTTTGCAGGAGGGAAGGGGAGGATCATCAGGGCAGCAGGACGTGAGACACCCTCGTGTCAAGCTAAGGGGGGCCGTGGGGAGGCTTGTTCATCTACCTGCTTTTAAAGGGAGGGATGGAAGAGGGGGGATGCGGGCGGCGTGACCGAGTCCCCCCTCCGTCCTGCTCTCCTGCCTCTTGCTCCTCTCGCCCTGCGGGTAGCGAGCGGCAGCTCGGGCGAGTGCTGCCCCAAGCAGAGGGGCAGCGGAGGGGAAACGCGCGCCCGCCGGCGTCGCTCTCCAGTGCACAGTTACCACCAAAATAAAAATAACCTGAATGTGCTAGAGCGCACGGAGCTCTGGCTCTTAAAAATATATTATATATATATACAAATACCAATAGTCGGCACTCCAGCCAGGCACAGTGGTCACACCAGCAGTTGCCCAGCTGCGCTCTTTGCTCCTAGGTGTGCGAGGCTCTGCTCTGG
The DNA here is from genome assembly GCF_003342845.1 of Nothoprocta perdicaria. Lineage (NCBI taxonomy): Eukaryota > Metazoa > Chordata > Aves > Tinamiformes > Tinamidae > Nothoprocta > Nothoprocta perdicaria. Next base: position 2,612,393 of record NW_020455566.1, read on the forward strand.
TGGCTGTGCCCCAGGCAAATGATCAGGGGTTAAAACAGTGTGACAGTGCTTCAAGCAGCAAGACAAGATACTTAGACCCTTTGCTGTGTGGTTTTTTTTTTACCATGTCTGCTCTTAAAAACCTAAAACTTCCCAAAATACGGGCTAGCTCACCTAATATGACTGACTAGGTAAGTGTTATTGTCACCTCTGGCCACTTGCTCTGTTCTGTATCCCCTATTTGTGTTACACGGGGCACATCTTTACCCCCCAACTCCCAAACATGCTTTATTGCAGAGAGTGTTCTCTCGTTTTTTTGTCGTTGGGGAGTCTTTTGTGCAGCCTCTAGCACAAAAACCCAACTCTTGCACGCTTAAAACCTTTGAAGGGTTGGAGGACTTTGCCGTGCTTTGTGAACATGAGAACAAAACCTTCCCCTTGAGACAGCTTGGCTAGAATCACATTGGAACAGGCCACGGTGCCTTTGGCATATTACGGGATGCAGACCTTGCTTTTACTTAAAGCTGACAGTAATTTTGCAAATCTGCCTTGAGAGACCCAAAAAGCTACAGGGAAGCAGAGCGCTTTCTTAATGTCTTTTCCCATCTGTGATGCAAAGCGCATTTAGACTTCGAATTCAACAAGCAAGGAGAGCAGCGGCTGAACGCTGTTCCTTGACCTTTAAAACGCAGTTCTTTTCCAAATCAGCAACAAAACGCACACCCTTAAGGAAGCTTACAGCTGTGCATTGCCCAAGCACTTCACATCATCTGTCTGAGTCGAGTGGAAGGAAGCAGAAGGTGAGTTACTTAAGCCTGAAAAAATCACCAGGGCTCTCTTTACAAACGGCCTTCTCTTGGTAAAGACCAAGCCCCTCCAATTCCATGCTACCGTTGAGTATTTTAAAGCCTGCTTAAACAAGCAAAGGTCGATAAATGCGTTGAATTCCTCTCTCACTGATGTGTACAAACACGTACAAATATCTGCTTGACTTCCCAAGCCTGTTGGCCGCCGAGAGCCGTTTTGTAAGACACTGACCAGAAGCGATTGCCTCTCAGCAAAGACGATCCTGCTCTGGCTCCTTTAGGTATTTATGTGCAGTCGAAGGAATCTGGCCGCGTCTGGAATCGCTTCCAGAGAAAAGAGTTCAGATGTGGAAAAGGTGGCCCTGGAGGGACTGGTCCACGGCATTTTCCAGCACAATGGCACGGGTTTGGTAATCGCACTGCTGCCTGCTGAGTTTTTCAGAATTACAGACACAGCTCTGCAAGCATCTCGTCCCCAAGCTTTCTGTGCGCTACACAGGTGATGCAGCAGGGATTAATTTCCAATTAAGCCCAGAAGCCTTGGCAAACTTCTGGTGCCCTAGAAAGCTTCAGTCACCCCAAATTTGGCAAAACAAGCCCTTCTCTGGCTTGCCTAAAACCCAGGGATCGTTTAGGCCTGTGCCTGGAAACCCCATAGTGTTTTCTGTGCTTGCTTGCAAGGCTGAGACTAAAACTCTGCTCAGAGTTTAAGGGCTTTTTAAATCTCATTTCAGGGCTGTTTTGACAAAATGCATCCCGTGGCTCATTTCTGGTGCTGCCTCAAGTGTGGCACTAACATAAGCCGCTCTAGTGCCAGCGGTGCCCTCCGCTCCATAAGCTCTTTTCTGTCTCAAGCAGGTGCTTCATCTTGCTGCCCACTCCTCGTAGGGCCCGAGTATTGGATATAAAACGGCCTGCAAAGCTGTTTCCCTTGAAACTAATCATTCTCTCTAGGGGAGAGTATCTGGAAAGTGGAATGGGTCTGAATTTCCTTTCCTGATGGAAGGGATTCAAGGAGGAGGAAGAGGAGGAAACCACCTAATGCGTAACGCCTAGTTAGCGCAGCCACTTATGCAAATCATATAATCCATAAAAGTGCCCTTTGCAATAAAACATTCCCCCAGAAAAAAAGACCTGGAGTCCAGAAGCTGTCGTTCTTCTGGGGTGTCGTTATGTAGAAAGCAACTTGGGTGTCCTGGCTCTTTCTCTTGTGATGTTTGAGGCAGGGAAACGTCTGACACGAGGTATCAGGCATCCCAAGAAGGAGGAGGAGCTGGAGTCACGCTGCAAACACAACCCGCTCCGGGCTTTGCCCGTTTCTTCTTTTCTTTCACCCAGAATTTTCTGGTGGGTCCAGGCCCGGCTGCTTCCCCGCGGACGTGAGCGCCGCCTCCCTGGCCGTTGCAGGTGGAGAAGCTGAAGTCTGGATGGGTTTGAGTTTGTCTAGTGACTAAGGGACCACCCTTGGCAGTAGTCAATGGGGCAGCTTCCCTTCCCTTCCTTTCCCTTCGGGAAGCAGGAAGGCTCCTTCCCAGGAAGCCACGTGTGAACACACGGAGAACCAGGGTGCAGTTTTCTTCAGACCTTAGTTGCATCGCTGTCTCCTAACGCATCATCACTTTATTGATGCTAGAAAAATAAAAATCAATAGAAAAGTCAAAATATTTGGGTTTTCTGTCTCCTGTGGAGCATTCCCGTAGGCAGGTGTAGTTCTTTTGCCTGGGTGCTGTTTCTCCAGCTAGCACAGCACTCGTGAGCCGCTCTAGGCTGCTGCCGTGGGACACGCGCCCAGCTCCGTGTTTTTGCCGGGCTTTAGGAGCCGGTCTAGGCTGCATCTCACGCACAGCATCCTGCTCTTGCAGTAAAGCAGCAATAAAGCCATGGAGCTCACCGGAGAAGGGCAGAGCAGCAAGCTGTGCTCTGGAAAGCAAAGCGAGTCGGACGCGTGTGTCAAATCCCGTTCCGAAAATACCCACGGAGCTCCCGTGCTTTGTCCTTACTGCTCTTCTGCTTCCCCTCGGACACGCTTCTCTTTCACGGCACAGGGAAAGGCAGACTGCTCTTCTTTCTGCTCAAGTCGAGTGGCTAAAGCAAAAGCAAATGATGTTATTTTGAAGGAGAAAAGAATCTTTTAAGATGCCTTATTTAAACCTCCAGCACGCCGGGGCGGGAAGGTTTAGCGCAAGTCGGGCTTTGTTGACCTGCTGTGACCACGGCGTGCTGCGGGAGGATCCTTATTCCCTGCCGGGAATCGGAATTCGGTAAACGTGACGATCCATCGTGGCCGTCCACTCCCTCCTCCGAGGTCGGCAGTGCTCCTGCTTCGGTGCAGCTCCAACGTACGGGACAACAGCCGACCCTCCTCGACGCGCTGTTGGTGGTGATGGTGACATCAGGCGGAACAACCACCGAGCGGCCGGGTGTTGCTTGACCCCCGGGGACAGCTCATCGCGACAGTCGCGTCCCTTCAGGTTTGTTGTTGGTCCTTTGTGGCAACAGGTCCCTGCTCCTTCCTCGCTCCTGCAGGACAACCCTGGCCAGGGTTTTGTGCTCTGTGCAGGGTGAAATTCTCTTCCTTGCCAATAAACAGCTCTTTAAAAAGCCCAGCTGTGCTGTCGGTTGATTTGTATTAAACACCGAAGGTCAGAGCCATCTGGTAGGTGCAAATTCCCCGTGAACCTTTTGTCCTCTTCCAGTCTCGTGACTGCTCATCTTTTGGTGTACGTTTTTATTTATTTATTTTTTTTTTTTCTCTTTTTGGAAACTGATCCTTCAGGACAGTCATTGTGTTAACTACACTTTATGAAGAAACCAGAGTTTCTAGTGGTGTCTCCCCTGAGTATTTTCAGCAAATTTCATTAGGCACCTTCAAAAAAAGCTCCCGCGATTCTTGGTTTTGCTACAAGAACTGGTTCCCCTGGGGAACCAAAATGCTGCTTTTAAAAACAAACAAACTCCACAAACAAACAAACAAATAAAAAAAGACCCCAAAACATTCATCCTGGCAACGAATTCGGAGCATCTAGTCCTTTGTAGTCTACCTCAGTCACCCCAATTCCAGATCAGCGCAAGATGCGAGTGAGATGGTCCCCTGTAGCGTTCCCACGAGACAAGAGCTTAGAGAGAGGTGCGGGAGCCGCCGCGGCGCAGCCAGAGCCTCTTTCCTGCCGGGAATTGCGGGATTCAAGCGGCGAGCACGGAGCCGTGGCACGCAGGTGCTCGAGGAGGACCGTGGCACCGCTCACCGCAGCCTCGCGGCTCCTTCGCGGCGCTGATCTTGCGCTTCCAAGCGAGGCCTCGGCGGCTCCGCTTGGGGTCTTGGCTTGGCCCCGTCGGCAGCGGCACCCGGAGCAGGGAGCCCGGGCTCCCTGAAATGCACCTTTTTCCTGCTCCCTCTCACTTTGGCAATGTCACTTGTCACAGGCTACATGCTACTTAAACAAAAAACCTAAAAATTAAAAATAAGGAGGGGAAACAGTCGCCAGAGCTGCTTGCTCGGCGGCGCGGGGGCCGTGTCGGAGAAGTAATGAACAGGAACTGACAGGCAGATGTTTCCTGGCACTACAAAGAGTCTCGGAGATATTGCAGAGTGAGTGTGTTGAGTTAGCACGTGGCAAGCTACATAAGAGAAGATGCTACATTCCTTTCAAAAAAAAAAAAAAAAAAAAACAGTGCTGAGTTGGATTTTCTTCTTTTTTTTCTGAGTTTTTCTTTCCCCTTCGTGAAGGTCCCTTGTTCTCGGGGGGCAAGGGGGAGCGGCGGCGGGCGCCGGGTCTCGCCGTGCGCTCGCCTCCTTCCTGCAGCCCTCGCTGCCGCTCGGGACGAGGGGAGAGCAGGAGAAGGAGATTCCAAATAAAAAAAGAAAAAAAATTAAAAAAAAAAAAAG